>NC_042617.1:15069533-15393571 GCF_901001135.1 Rhinatrema bivittatum | reverse complement strand
CTAACCAGTTAGATAGAGTATGTTTACCCACTGCTTTACCTGGTTTATTTGGATCATAAGATACAAAGAGTTGAGTGGATTTTCTTTGGACTGCAGTGCGGTCTAAGTAAAAGGCTAATGCACGTTTACAGTCTTAAGGTATGTAAGGCCCATTCCCCTTGGTGAGCATGAGGCCTTGGAAAAAATGTGGTTAAAACAAGGGATTGGTTCAAGTGGAATTCTGGGAAGGAATTTTGGATGTGTACAGAGAATCATTGGGGTAGATTTTAAAAAAGTGCGCCTTCGCGTACTTTTGTTGGCGCACCAGGCGCAAACAAAGTACGCTGGATTTTAGTAGATACGCACGTAGCCGCTAAAATCCAGGATCGGCGCGCGTAAGGCTGCCGATTTTGTGCAGCCGGCGCGCGCCAAGCCGCGCAGCCTGCCTCCGTTCCCTCCAAGGCCGCTCTGAAATCGGAGCGGCCTCGGAGGGAACTCGCTTTCGCCCTCCCCTCACCTTCCCCTCCCTTCCTCTATCTAACCCACCGCCCCGGCCCTATCTAAACCCCCCCCCTACCTTTATCGGGGGATTTACGCCTCCCGGAGGGAGAAGTAAATCCCCGCGCGCCAGCGGGCCGCTAGTGCGCCGAGACGCGACCTGGGGGCGGTTCCGGAGGGTGCGGCCATGCCCCCGGACCACCCCGTGCCGAAACCACGCCCCCGGGCCCGCCCCCCAAAACGCCACGCCGATCGGCCCCGCCCCCGACACGCCCCCCTCGAAAAACCCCGGGACTTATGCGAGTCCCGGGGCTCTGCGCGCGCCGGCAGGCCTATGGAAAATAGGCGCGCCGGCGCGCAAGGCCCTGCTCGCATAAATCCGGGCGGATTTACGCGAGCAGGGCTTTTAAAATCCGCCCCATTCTGTCATGTAGTAACTTTGTATAGGGTGAGTACGTGACAAGTGCTTGTAACTCACTAACTCTTCTAGCTGATGTAATGGCTATGAGGAAGATAGTTTTCCATGTGAGAAATTTAAGATCACAGGAATTCATGGGTTCAAATGGACAACGCATGAGTCTTGTTAAAACCAGATTCAGGTCCCATTCTGTGACAGGTGGCCGAATTGGTGGTTTAAGTTGAGTTAAACCTCTCATAAACCTGCTGACAAGAGGTTGTGTGGAGATTGGTGCATCTCCCATCTTGTTATGGTAAGCTGAGAGTGCACTTAGGTGTACTCTTACAGATGAAGTCTGAAGACCAGATTCTGAAAGATGGTATAAGTAGTCTAGAAGAGACGTAGTGGGGCAAGTGAAGGGATCAATATTCTTTTGTCTGCACCACAAAGTAAATCTCTTCCATTTGGAAGAATAATTCTTTCATGTGGAAGGTTTACGTGAAGCTATAAGCACTTGAGATACATTGGTGGAAAGATTGAGTGGTTGTAAAATCAAGATTTCAACATCCATGCTGTCAGGGAAAGGGATTGAAGGTTGGGATGGCGCAACCGACTCTGATCCTGAGTTATGAGAGTGGGAGCTACTCCCAGGCGAATTGGATCCCTGACTGAGAGATCTAGAAGTGTGGGAAACCATACTTGTCGAGGCCAATACGGGGCTATGAGTATCATGGACCCCTTGTCCTGTTGTAGCTTCACTAGAGGTTTGGTTATACGCGGTATTGGAGGATACGCGTATAGAAGGCCTGAGTTTCAAGGGCGAACAAAGGTGTCCTTGGCTTGCTGGTTTTTTTGTTGGTGTAGAGAACAGAATATGTCTACTTTGTGATTCAGAGATGACACAAAGAGGTCTATTGTTGGTTGTCCCCAACTCTGAAATATTCTGGTCGCTACTGAGGGATCCAGGGACCATTCGTGTGGTTGAAATTGACGACTGAGTCGATCGGCCACCAGATTGTGAATGCCTGCCAGATAAGTGGCCTGGAGGAACATTGAGTGGTTCAGGGCTCAGCCCCAAATCTGTGCAGCCTCTTGACAAAGGAGAAACGAGCCTGTACCTCCCTGTTTGTTGATGTACCACATGGCTACTGTGTTGTCTGTTTGGATCAGAACAATCTTGTTTGAAAGGCAGTCTTTGAACGCATGTAGAGCATAACGTATAGCTCGAAGTTCCAGAAAATTGATTTGAAATGTTACTTCGAGGTTCGTCCAAGTACCCTGGGTTTTGAGAGTGTCTATGTGTGCTCCCCAGCCCAAGGTGGATGCATCTGTAGTATGTTATCTGTGGGACTGATTGTTGGAAGGGTAGGCCCTTGCGCAAATTGTCCTTGTTCACCCATCAAAGTAGAGAGGAACGTAGCTGGTGGGTTACTTGAATTGGAGAATGTAGTGGTTGAATGGCTTGAATCCATTGTGATCGTAGAGTCCATTGGGTAACTCTCATGGTGAGCCTTTCCATAGGAGTGACATGAACTGTGGAGGTCATGTGGCTTAGTAAGGTTAAAAACTGATGAGCTGTTGCTTGTGTCTTTGAGTGAATTGAGTTTGCAAATAAGGACAGCATTTCTGCTCGATCTTCGGGTAGAAAAGCCCTCGAGAGGATGGTGTTCAATTCTGTTCCTATGAATTGAAGCAGGTGTGATGGTGTGAGATGGGACTTTTGATAATTGATGAGAAATCCCATGGAATGAAGTAGAGCAATGGTTCTGTTGAGAGAAGCTATTGCTCCATGTTGAGATTGTCTTCTGATGAGCCAGTCATCTAGATATGGAAAGACATGGACACTTTCCTTGCGTAAGTGTGCTGCTATTACTGCCAGATATTTGGTAAATACTCTGGGAGCAGAGGCAAGTCCGAATGGCAGTACTCTGTATTGGAAATGTTGATGGCCCACCATGAAGCGCAGGTACTTGCGATGAGGAGGAAATATTGGAATGTGAGCGTAAGCGTCTTGTAGATCCAGAGAACAAAGCCAATCTCCTACTTGAAGAAGTGGGAGCATGGTTCCTAGAGAGACCATTCTGAATTTTTCTTTCTTTAGAAATTTGTTGAGATTTCTGAGGTCTAGGATGGGACGTAGGCCTCCGGTTTTCTTTGGAATGAGGAAATAACGGGAATAGAATCTTCTGCCTCTCTGAGACCGCGGCACTGGCTCTAAAGCCCTGGCTTTCAGAAGGATGGATAATTGTACTTGTAATTGAAGGATATGATTTTCGCTTAGATGTAATTGTGTGGGCAGAAAATCTTTAGGAAGTGAGAGGAAATTTAGTTGGTATCCTCGATATATTATGGAGAGGACACATTGGTCGGTTGTTAAGGTTAGCCAATTGTAGAATTGAGATATCCGGCCTCCCACTGGGAGGTGTGGGTGGGGATTTGAGAGAAGGCTGAATTCTCTGGATAAAATTTCAAAAACGAGTGGTAGTACTTATTTGTGGAGCAGGCTGAGGCCTAGACTGTCTCTGCTGTCCTGGCTGCGGTCTTTGTTGTGTCCTGGCAGGGCGAGGTCGTGATGAAGGAGGGTAATATCTACCCTGCCTGTAAAAGGGTCTTGTGGTGTCCCTCCTTTGAGGCCTACATCGACTGTGCATAGGGGGATCCTGCGGGAGGGAAGACAACTGTCTGAGTGTTTCTGTATGCTCTTTTAACAGACATACAGCATCTTGGACTTTAGAGCCGAAGAGGTTGTCTCCCTGACAGGGAAGGTCCACCAACTTCTCTTGCTCCTCTGGTCTGAGATCTGAGGCCTTGAGCCATGCCCATCTCCTGGCACTAATGCCTGATGCAGCCACTCTTGAAGCAGTCTCGAACCCGTCATAGGCTGCTCTGACTTCTTGCTTTCCGGCTTCCATAGCCTTATGAATGATGGCTTGGGCAGCTTCCTGGTATTCAGTAGGAAGAGATGGGACAAATTCTTGAATTTGTTTCCATAGTTTCCTCTGATACTGGGTCATGTATAGGTGATATGCAGAAATCCTGGTGTTCAACATCGCTCCTTGGAATACTTTTCGACCCAGGTAATCGAGAAATCTATGTTCTTTTCCAGGTGGGTTAGAGGAATGTGTTCGTGTTCTCCTTGACCACTTTTGCGCCAATTCCACAACCACAGAGTGGTGAGGAAGTTGTGGCTTCTGATATCCAGGCGTCGATTGTACAAGTTAAGTACTATCCATGCGCTTATTTACTGCTCGAACAGAACAGGGATGTTCCCAGAGACGGTGTTGCAGTTGTAAAAGAACATCATGTATTTGAATTGCAACAATTTGCTTTGGAGGGTCGACAAATTGGAGTACCTCCAAAGTCTGCTGTCTGGTGTCCTGCTCTGCTTGCAATTTAAAGGGGATGGAGTCCGCCATCTCCTGAACAAAGGTGGTAAAAGTGAAATCCTCTGGTGGAGACTGTTTCCTGGCATGTGGTGGTGATGGGTCAGACATAAAGGCTTCTGAGGATGTATCCGAGGTGGTGTCAGACCAAGTGTCATACTCCTGAGTTTGATGATGAGGTATTGCAGTCCTAGGAGGAGAAGGAAGACCAGAAGGTCCTGGCAAAGGGTCTTTGAGAGGAGTGTCTTCTGGATCCTCTTCTCTGGGATCAGATGGCAAGGAGGCTAATAAATCCTGGTATCGTTTGGTAAGGATACTATGCAGCGCTGCTTCTGCAGACCCTGAAGTCTCAAGAAGATGTGGCGTGTTGGCGGATGTTTTGGCATCGAAGATTTTAGTGTAGTTGATGCCTTCTTGGCAGATACCAATGTCTTTTTACTGTATTGTAGCGTCGGTGCCGTAGTGTAGATGGATATCGGCTGTGGAATCGATGAAGTCGTCGACATCGATGTTGGTAAAAAAAGAGAACATCGATGTGGGAATAGTCATTGAGGACATCGATGGAATCGATGTCGCTGGCATCGGGGTTTTCTCTGGCATTGAGAATACTCTCGGTATCTGTGATGTCACCGGCATCGAAATTGTCATTGGTATCAGTACTACTGGCATCAGTGACATGAGTATAGAAGACATCACCGGCATCGGCGCGTTCGCCGGCATCGGTGTGATCGCCAGCATCGGCGTGGTCACCGGCATTGGCGTGGTCGCCGGAATTTGAGTCTTCAAGGCTTCCATCACTGCTTGTCTGTAAGTGTGGTTAAGTCTTGCATACTAAGTGGAAGGATCGGCACCGATGGAGGTGTTGATAGCGGTGACTACGAAGGCGGTACCAGAGTAGGTGTGGTTGGTAGCGGTAGATACGTATCTTTATGCTGTTTTGCGTTCGGTTCCCCGTGGGGGAAAGCAGCGGTGACGCCGAGGCTCGACAATGTTGATGTTTGTGTTTAGGCCGTGGTTTGGTGACTGACCTTGTTGATGACTTCGACGGGGCTGGCGATGCCGAATCTCTGGATCCCTCCAGTCAACGTTTTTTAAGGAGGAGTTTCTTTGTAACTCCTGTTGGAGATGATTTGGTTGAAGTGGAAGGCGAGGGAAGGAGTTGAAGTTGGAAAAGATGTGCCATCTTTTCTTGCCGAAGTTTTCTACCCTTCGGAGTCATCTCCTGACATTGTTGACATGAGGAGATATCATGCTTCTCGCCTAAACAGACTACACATTCTAGATATGGGTCTGTGACTGACATGGTTCGATTACAAATCGGGCATTTTTTGAAACCGAAGCCATGTCAGTATCAACAGCCATCGATGAAAATGTTTTGTGAGAAAAATCTCGTTTTTACAACGTAAAAACGCTATCAATTTGTCACCGTCCGGTGACAAAAGGGAGAGTGAGTTCCCGAATGGGTGAGAAATGTGAAAAATTGACTTTTCAGTCAGAATTGTGAGTAAACTCACAGGGCTCCTATCTCCGCGATGCTTACAGCAGCGTGGAAAAACGAAGACTTGAGTGAGACCCCTGTGGCAGAGAATATCATGGCATGCTGGGCATGCTCAGTGCCAGTCAAAAGTTTCTAGAAACTTTGACAGAAGTTTTTCCCGCGATAGGGCTCCATCAGTGACATCACCCATATGTGAGGACTAGCATCCTGCTTGTCCTGGGATAAAAATATGGGGCTTCCATTTTTCCACTGAGGTCAAAATTCAGTCTTTGTCTAACAAACCAAGCAAATACATTGTGTGCATGCCTCTGCTTTCCAACTTAGGCCTGGATTTTCTAAGTTCACAGAACTAAGTTCACAGAACTTAGAAAATCCAGCGGTAACGGGGGGTGGGGAGGCGAAGCAGGGGGGGGGCGGGCCTGCGAAAGCCGCTGTGCTATAACTGTTGGCTTTTGCAAACCAATAGCGCCACCGTGAAAGATGGTGCTATTGGCCGCGTTACTGATGGCGATAAGGCTCCTTACCTTTTCACTGTCAGTGATGTCTTCACGGCATCTGCCTCGGTGCTGCCCCCGACTCCTCCCCTTCTGGTGTGGACACCACCCAGAACCTGCACCAATCTAGGTATCGCATGCGAAAAGTCTCTTTTCGTGAGCGATACCTTTGGATAATGACCCCTTTAGTGAGCATACTAGTGGTTCTTGCAGTTCCCTCTTTAGAGTGGTAACTTCTCTGGTGAGTTGTATCACCTCATTCTCCACTTGGGCCAACTCTGCTACAATCTCTTCTATCTCAGCCACCAGCTTCAGTCATTCATCACTCTGTGTGACCTGGACTCCTGGGAGTGGATTCTCTAGCTCTTCTACCTTGGCTGGCTTTTCTGGCTGCTGCTGTCCCTCCCAGAGGCTTTGGAGCACAGCTTTCCTACTAGCTCACTTATGCTCTATTATAAATAAGGCTGGTTGCTCTTTAGGGAGCTTGACCTACTCAGCTTCTCTTTTTTTCTCTTCTTTAGGGAAAAAAGGACAAACCCCTTTCTCAAGACACAACTGTCTATTTCTTTCTTTTTCTTGGAAAAAAAGAAACAAAATCCTGCTTTTCCAGCTCTAACTCACTTTTTTCTTCCTTTCTCAGTGAAGCTATTCTCCTTGGCCTATTATTAAAAACTCTCTGTTTTTAAACTCTCAAGGCTGTCTCTGTAGCCATGCCACTTAAAACATGTTCTGCATTACATGTTGCTATGCTCTGTACCTTGTTTAGAGCCACAGTCCTCACACATATTCATGCTCTGTGCAACCCCTTAGAGCATTACTTTAAAAGCCTTCTGCTCTGTGCACTCCTGTGCCCAAACACTGAAATGCCTCATGAGACTATAGAAGTTCCTAATATTGAGTACACAGTCATCCCAGAGGCATTAATTTCTCCTTTATCTCTGGATACACCCACCCTGCCAAAGCTACTACCATGTGAGGACAATGATTATGGCTTATCAAGAACTGAAAGCGAAGCACAGCCTTTAGAACCATTGATTGAGTGCAGGGATCTGCAGAATCCTTGGTGTAATTTGTTGGTAGCCCCTGTGATTGGACAATTACATCACTTGGGAAGGAGGAGATACTCTAGTTGTACGGAAAGTGCAGGTGCTGTGCTAAACACTCTTTTAGTTCTTTTTCCTATATTTGTTTCTATTCTGGCTTTGAAGCTCCCACCTAGGTAAGTGCTGTTTAGATAATAAAAGTTGGTTAATATCTACTCACTCCATATAAGATTCTACAGCTTCCATATCCTTAGGTATTCACTTTATGGTTACTGGGATCCACTGATTGATCTTGAACTAACTGCACTCCTCCCTTCTTTTATGTACTGTGTAAGCATTTTCTCTCTATCTCCACTGGGTGAGCAGCTAATGAGTAGCTCATTGTTTGTCCTCCTCCCAATGTGGTGACATATGGTCTCCTTCACCAAAAAACTTTTGTCATATTGACAGTGGGTCTCTCAGGCTGAGGCACACAGGGGTGAACTTTCATGTTATCAAAACTCCACCGAGAAACTTCTAGGATAAAAATAAAAAATCCATACTTCTAAAATACTACTAGGGTCTTTCTCATAAGAGAAAAGGCCTTACAAGAACTCATGCTTTTGGTCAGTTTTTGGGTATCCTTGTCATATTTCTTAGGAACAGTGGACAAAAACTTCAAAAACAAACTTAAAAGAGAGATAGCAGCTCATTGGCCACTTGATATGAGATAGCAACAAATTATCTTCACAACAACCCTATATATCAAGCTAAAATGCTCTATACCCCGAAAGCTTCTAAAAACAAGTAGGCTTTTAACTGTTACATTTCTCTGGCATTCATTGATCCTTCTACAGGGGCATATTTAGTTTTATTTTTTTATTTAAAATATTCATAACCTGCAGGTCCTAAATACTTGCTCTCTGCATGTATAGCATTCCGTCCAGTCTTCTAAGTTAGGTTCCCAATGGGGCTTTACAGTTCTGTTAGTAAACAATTACTCAGGGTGCTCGAGAAAAACATTCTATAAAAACACACGATGAAGCAGCAGATAAATACCATATATGCAGAACACATATTTTTGTTTAGTTTGGTTTTCATTTTGGGGGTGTTTTTTCTTTTTTTGTGTACAACCATAGAAGTGTAGCCCCTTTTTCTGGGGATGCCCAGAATGCAGGAGTACTCTGAGTCCTGGGGCTACATTTTACTCACAGTTCACAACAGGCCCCAGAGGAAGAGGATTCAACCTCTGGGGCCCTAGCCTCATGGAGTAAGCACTTACCACTGTCTCCCAATATCTCAGTTGATTTCTCTTGCATCTGTATTCACTATTTGGAAGTCCTTGCTCTAGGGTGACTCTGACACTCAAAAAAGACACTGAACAATCTGGTGGGTTGTTATAAAAATAAATTTACTGTAGGAGTCATGTGATGTAGTGAGCCTTGGCAGACATGTGGGTTCAGGCTCCAGGCACCATCCCCCCATTCTCAACCATTATCAGCGGCATCTGTGACTTTTTATTATCTCTTTCTTGTTCGGTGGACAGTGCATATGTCCATAGACAAATAAATGCAAAAATCACCAGGTAATATGCCCTTGAAAGGGGGGGAAAAATGAAGGCGATACAGGAAACAAGTCTCTCCTCCTTTGAGCAGTGATGCTATCGCAGACCTAATGCTGCAGGTAACAAATGTAGTAGTTACTGCCTAAGACATGAGATTTAAAGATTTATTGGCACAGATTACCAACCTCAAAGATGCAATTTCTGAATTGCAGCTGTGAATAGAAATGGCAGAAGGAAGAATATCAAGCTTGGAGGATGATTCTCTTGAGATTACAAACAAACTTGCAGCTTTGGAAAAGGCCTTAGGAGATCAGGAGGATAAATTAGATAATTTAGAGACTAGATCGTGGCATAGCAATATAAGACTGGCAAGCATTCCTGAGCCCATTGAAGACAGGCATCCTTTTTAGAAACATGGTTGCCTGAGGCTCTGGCACTGACAGAGTTTGTGGGGGTTTTGTGAATTGAGAGAGCCCATCGTCTAGGGTGCAGACGAGAGGGAGATAACAGGCCCTGCACAATCATAGCCAAAGTTCTAAATTGGCTTCATAAACAGAAGTTGATGCAAGCTTTTCAAAAGCAATGTGAGCTAGCCTACCAAGGGCTTCCGGTTTGCCTTTTCCAGGACTTTTCTTCTAAAGGTGCGCAGCGCCGCATGATGTTCACACCGATCTGTACGGAACTAAACAAAAAGGCAGGTGCGATTCCCATTGCAATTCTCGGCTAAGCTCCGAATATGGCATGCCGGCAAGGTACATAATTTTGATGAAACAGCTGACATGAATCCATTCGCAGATGGCTTACCTTAAGCTGCAGAGATCAGGCGCGCTTGGATCCTGGTGCACAAGGTTGGTTACGGCTGCATGCTTTTTTCTTCTGAATTAGATAGCCCTGCTGACCGGACTTGCGAGGGATCGCACTGAAGGTGGCTTCCCTTCACGGCATTTTTGTTGTTAAATTCATTGTGAGCTCAGTGGAAAGGAACACAGAGCTCGAAGTGTGCACCTCGTGCTTTTGCTCTGTCTACAAAAACAGCATGAACGCTGGGCGGCAGTCACAGGCATAATACCAAGAACAGACAGACTGATGTTATCTCATGGTTTCTAGATAAATGTTGTATTTTTTTTTGCTTATCTGTACCTATTCTAACTTTAGTAGACTGAGTCATTTATCCAAAATGGGTAAATGATCAGAGAAAAAGAGAAGTTGCTTTAGACAAGTATTTCAATTTCCTGCTCTGTTTTTACTTCTTGGTCTCTCTCTTCCATTTCAGTTAAATCCTTAATATGCCTATTGGCACTCTTTTGGGGGGGGGGGGCACCTGTACACATTTAGACTGTACTCAATGCTCAAAATAAAGGAGAAATTGAATAAGAGACTTGATGGGAGGGAAGGAGATGGGGGGTAGAGAGATTGGGAAAAGGAGTGAGTGGGTGGAGGGGGGATTTTTCATCTTTATGTGTTTTAGCTGTGTGGATGGCAGATTGGAGGAAAGTTCCAGAGAAAGGGTTGAGTTTTTCTCTCATGATAGGAGGGGGGTACTCATGATAGGAGGGGGGTACTTTGTGAGTCTAGGCTGGGAGACCCATAGCATTCTAAAGCAAGGATTCTTTGAACAGAAAGTATTATATCTGGACTGCGGGTAATACAATACATATAGTTTCTTTATAGTGCTGGGAAAAATAGTAGAAACTATTCTAAAGATCAAAATTGTAGAGCATACAGAAAGACATGGTTTAATGGAACACAGTCAACACGGATTTACCCAAGGGAAGTCTTGCCTAACAAATCTGATTCATTTTTTTGAAGGGGTTAATAAGCATGTGGATAAAGGTGAACTGGTAGATGTAGTGTATTTGGATTTTCAGAAGCCATTTGACAAAGTCCCTCATGAGAGGCTTCTAAGAAACTAAAAAGTCATGGGATAGGAAGCGATGTCCTTTCGTGGCTTACAAACTGGATAAAAAAACAGGAAACAGAGAGTAGGATTAAATAGTCAATTTTCTCAGTGGAAAAGGGTAAACAGTGGAGTGCCTCAGGGATCTGTACTTGGACCAATGCTTTTCAATATATATATAAATGATCTGGAAAGGAATACGGCGAGTAAGGTTATCAAATTTGCGGACGATAGAAAATTATTCAGAGTAGTTAAATCACAATCAGATTGTGATACATTACAGAAGGATCTTGCAAGACTGGAAGATTGGGCATCCAAATGGCAGATGAAATTTAATGTGGACAAGTGTAAGATGTTGCACATAGGGAAAAATAACCCTTGCTGTAGTTACACAATGTTAAGTTCCATATTAGGAACTACCACCCATCCGCTTCCAACATAAAAGGTCTTTACTTTTGCTAACAGATCGAGTTAGCAGGGACTCCAATTGGACTAGCTTCGGCTGTCCAAAGACTACTCTGCACCCAAAGGATTGTTTGCGGGATTTCCTTCAGACCCGCTTCCCTCTTGCAGCATTGCCTCTCCGGACCTACCAGGGGTACCCGCTCCTCGGGGCCTCATTCTCTTTCTCTATTTCAGATTACAGAAGGGAACCGGTACTCGCTCCTCGAGGGCCCATGTTCCTAAACTCTCTAAAGACTCTCCATTGCCTGGAAGCGATCGCAAGAGACGGACATTGTGAGTTATTATTTCAGACTACAGATAGGAACCGGTACTCGCTCCACGAGGGCCCATGTTCCTAAAACCCTTCTCAACTTTCTTCTATCTCAGAAGCTATCGCATACCTATATCTTGTGAATTACTATTATAGATTGCAGATAGGAACCTGTACTCGTTCCACGAGGGCCTATGTTCCTAAAACTCTCCAAAGACTCTCTTCTATTCCAGAAACCATCTCATACACAGATATTGTGAGTTCTCATTCCAGACTGCATATAGGAACCAGTACATGACTACGGCTCCTGTTCCTGAATATACTGAAGACTCTCTGTTGCATAGAAGCCATTACAGATATCTACAATTGTGAGTGTATCATCTACTACTGGTTATGTATCCAGCATACCCTGTTTACTCACTACCTATAGTCTCTCTCTCTACAGCTCAGCAACCCAGAGACTGGAATTCCAGTATCTGAGGGACTTCAGCCCTGCCGGGCACATCAGCTCACTACTGCCACCTCTGGTGGTTCTACTTCCTATCTAATAAAATAACTATCTATGTTTGTCTCCATACTCCAGCCTAGCCAGTGGTCCCTCTTAGGACATCATCCTGGGGGCGCTGTCATCTGCCATCGGACCAGGGATTCACCAATTTACATTAAGTGTTTATTCCTTACACTACTGGAGCAGTATTATACAGACTGCCACTCTGTGGGAGGCCAACCCACCACAAATCATTAACTCTGCCTATGGAGTATTACAATGGTTAAGCTCCTCTCCTTTGGTGGAGTGATTCATACTGGTTGCCAACTCCCTAGCGGACTTCTAACAGATTACTAACTCCTCCCTCTCCTGGAGGAGATCGATAACAGATTGCTAGCTCCGCCCCCACGATGAGCCACGGCACAGGTTGATCCGAAGAAGTTATCTCTAGTGCATCTATTCAGAGTATGTGTCTGAGAAGCCATGGCACAGGTTGATTTGAAGAAGACATCTCTATGCCATCAGTTCTGAAGAAGATATTCTAGTCACCAGTTTTTTTGTCTACTGGTGCTGCTGCCATCTCTCTTGCAGAAGTGAGTTTTGGACGTACATTGGTTGCCACTTCTGTTGAAGTTTCTTTTACGTCCATTGCAGCAAGTTATTGTGGCTGAATTTCAACTCTCATCCAGCTACATCTACTGGAGAGTTATCTTAGAAGTGAGTTTTGGACATTCTTCAACATCACCACTTCAACTGAATCCCTCAGTGTGGTCCATAGCAGCTCCATCCACTGCTGCTGATTTCATCTTTACACTCTACGAGATTCTTCCACATCTCAAGATCCACCTGTCATCTATATAGTATCGAGACAGAGAATATGACCATGAAATTCTGGATGTTTATTACAGAGGCAAGACTTTGGAATACCTTCTGATTGGAAGGCATCGGCTCCGATTGATCTTGAGAGCCTTAGACCTCTATCTTGGATAATGAGATGCTTCATCAGTTCCACCTCGCGCATCCTTTGAAACTTAAGCCTGGTACCCTCCTTAAAGGAGATTGCCCTTTGAAGGGGGGTACTGTTGCGTTCGTGCCTGCTTTCGCCCTCGCTCCACCCTCTCTACCTGTGTGGCGACTCCCTCCGTGTCTGATGGACGGCTTGATGCCGTGGCGTCTCTATGCCGCTTCTCCCTGGCATCCCCGGGCCGGCTCGATGCTACAGATCCGCCATGTTCCTGATGACGTAGGGCGCGCGCGCGTGCTCCGAAGTATGTACCAGCAAGGGCACGAACCTCAGGGGCGTCCCCCTGTATTGATGTCATCCGCTTCCAACATAAAAGGTCTTTACTTTTGCTAACAGATCGAGTTAGCAAGGACTCTGATTGGACTAGCTTCGGCTCTCCAAAGACTACTCTGCACCCAAAGGATTGTTTGCAGTATTTCCTTCAGACCCGCTTCCCTCTTGCAGCATTGCCTCTCTGGACCTACCAGGGGTACCCGCTCCTCAGGGGCCTCATTCTCTTTCTCTATTTCAGATTACAGAAGGGAACCGGTACTCACTCCTCGAGGGCCCATGTTCCTAAACTCTCTGAAGACTCTCCATTGCCTGGAAGCAATCGCAAGAGATGGACATTGTGAGTTATTATTTCAGACTACAGATAGGAACCGGTACTCGCTCCTCGAGGGCCTATGTTCCTGAATACTCTGAAGATTCTCTTTGTCCAGAAGCTATTGCATGTATAGACATTTGTGAGTTACTATTTCAGATGGTATATAGGAACCGGCACTCGCTCCTCGAGGGCCTATGTTCCTGAACACTCTGAAGATTCTCTATTGACTAGACGCTATTCCAGATACAGATTATTGTGAGGGACCACCGCGCTCTCAGAGCTTCCCCTGGAACCAGGTACTCACTCCTCAAGGGCCTAACCCTTTCCAGCTACTGAGCTATCTCAAGACCTTATGTCAGTTATCATCTAGTACTGGCTATGTATATCTGCATACCCTGTCTATTCACTATCTACAGTCTCTTTGCAGCTCAGCAACCTGGGAATCGCAGTTCCAGTATCTGAGGGACTTCAGCCCTGCCAGGCATACCAGCTCACTACTGCCACCTCTGGTGGTTATACTACTTATCTAATAAAAGAACTATCTGTGTCTGTCTCCATACTCCAGCCTAGCCGGTGGTCCCTCTCAGGACTTCCTCCTGGGGGCGCTGTCATCTGCCATCGGCCCAAGGATTCACCTATTTACTTTCTGTCCAGCTGTGCACCATCTTCAGTACTCCACTGGTACAGATTGTCAACTCTGCAGTCTTCACCAAGTTTTGCTACCCTTGTTAATTGTAACTGTACCTTCGGTCACCTCAGTTCTAGTTTGATGTATTTAATGCACTCCCGTTTCATGTAAACCAGCAAGATATGTTCTCATGATTGCCGGTATATAAAAACCTTAAATAAATAAAATAAATAAATAAATACATCATAACATATTGCCATTCCTTAGCAGACCCATAGGAGGCAGCTCACTACAGATTGCTACTCCTCCCCTTTGGGGAGGGAATTCTATCAGACTGCTATTCTCTCTGCTAGCTCCTCCCATCCGCATAGCAGATCCTACAACAGATTGCAACTCCGCCTACAGAGTGCAACAGATTGCTAACTCCTCCCTTTACAGGAGTAACCCGCTAGCAGAATTATAACAGATTGTTAACTCCTCCCTTTACAGGAGTAACCCGCTAGCAGAATTATAACAGAAGGGAATGGTTAATAAAACGGAAAATGTCATAATGCCTCTGTATCGCTCCATGGTGAGACCGCACCTTGAATACTCTGTACAATTCTGGTCACCGTATCTCAAAAAAGATATAGTTGCGATGGAGAAGGTACAGAGATGGGCAACTAAAATGATAAAGGGGATGGAACAGCTCCCCTATGAGAAAAGACTGAAGAGGTTAGGGCTGTTCAGCTTGGAGAAGAGACAGCTGAGGGGGGATATGATAGCAGTCTTTAAGATCATGAGAGGTCTTGAAAGAGTAGATGTGAATCGGTTATTTACACTTTCAGATAATAGAAGGATGAGGGGGCATTCCATGAAGTTAGCATGTAGCACATTTAAGACTAATCGGTGAAAATTCTTTTTCACTCAAAGCACAATTAAGCTCTGGAATTTGTTGCCAGAGGATGTGGTTATTGCAGTTAGTGTAGCTGGGTTCAAAAAAGGTTTGGATAAGTTCTTGGAGGAGAAGTCCATTAACTGCTATTAATCAAGTTTACTTAGGGCCAGATTTTATAACATGTGCGTGGGCGTAGATTTGTGTGCGCAACCTGGCGCGCACAAATCTACGCCCAATTTTATAACATGTGAGCGCAGAGAGAAAGGTGAGGCACAAAGGTCGCAGCCATCTGAGACCGAACGACGCAACATGCTCTGGGCACACATTTTTCAAATATGGGAATAAGACAGGCAAACATCTTGCCAATGCTGTGAAGACTTGGCAAAGAAAAACCTATATAGAAAAACTAAAAACCTGTCAGGGCACATGGGCTATTTAGCGTCCTGACATTTGCAAGGCCTTGACACTTTTTTACGAGTCCTATTACTCCGATAACAGAACAGGGGGTAAAGTCAAGGAAGATTCCTTCTTTCAGAAATTAAATATTCCACAAGTTACTAAGCAACAACTAGCTTACTTAAACAGACTAATATATTCTTTCAAGATTCTAAATGCTATTAGGACGACCAAACAAGGCAAAACTCTGGGCCCAGATGGGTTTTCATATTACTACTACAAAATATTGCAGACACTGTTATTGGACCCATAAGCCTCTTTTATGAGGAAGCTCTGTCCAAGGAAGCGTTCCTAAGAGATATCAATTTGGCAATCATAACTGTGTTGGCAAAACCTGGAAAGGACCCAATCCACCCAGTTTCCTATAGACCTATTTCCTTATTAAATTGCAATTTAAAACTCTGTGCAAAAATTCTAGCTGATAGGTTAAGTTCTGTGTTTCTGTCTATTATTTCTCACAACCAGATGAGGTTTGTAAAAGGTCGGACTGCAGGCACCCATATTACTAAGCTGACCACAGTGAAAACTTACTGTAAACATAATTTGATCCCATCTACAGCAATTCGTTTTGACTCTGAAAAAGTTTTTGATTGAGTTTCCTGGACATATCTCTTTTCGGTCTTCCAAAGATTTAGTTTTCAGGGGGATATTGTAAAAAGTATTTC
This sequence comes from Rhinatrema bivittatum, assembly GCF_901001135.1. Lineage (NCBI taxonomy): Eukaryota > Metazoa > Chordata > Amphibia > Gymnophiona > Rhinatrematidae > Rhinatrema > Rhinatrema bivittatum. The sequence continues at coordinate 15,377,401 of NC_042617.1, read as the reverse complement.
ATTGTTATATGATAACCCAGTGTCATATATTTTTATTTATTTAAAAATTCTTATATACCGCTTATACAATTTGGTTAATTGATCTATGCAGTTTACAATTTAAAACATAAATAAATTCAAGGTAAGACAATTTAGTAAAAGACTATATATGAAGCAAACAAACAAAGCAGATTAAAATAAATAAAAACATAGAAAGGGAACATAAGAGCAACCTTAAAAACTGAAGTATTTCAGTAACAAAGGAAAAAACATGAACTCTATGATTATGTGATGTTGTAAGCCATGGTGCATAAATGGGTTTTTAAAGCTTTTTTAAATTCTTTCATATTGGATATGAGATAGATGCCAATGGCGGCAAAATCCTCAGCTTTTAATATATGAAGAATTGCCCCCTCTCTCCTCTGCTCTAATTACTGTCTATAGACCTGCTACTGATGAAAATTAGTGAGGATGGCTCAATCACAGGCTTAGAAGTTAAAGATACCTCCTTCAAAATTGCAGCATTTGCAGGTGATGTGTTAATCTTTCTTACAAACCTTTTAAGCTCTCTGCCGAACGTCCTGGCCCATCAGTCTCTTTTTGGAAAGTTTTCAGGTCTCAAAATAAACATGATTAAGTCTGAAGCTTTGGAAGTGTATGGGGACCTAAAGAGTCACTGGGGGTCTCAATTCCCTCTTCGATGGGTCTGTTTGGATATGAAATATCTGGGAACTAAGGTTCCTGTAGATATCGGTCAACCGTTTAAAATTAATGAAGGTCCTTTACTTCAGAAAATGAAGGCGAACCGAAACCAGTGGTTCAGACTTCCTCTTTCCCTGAGCGGTTGGATTCAGCTAATAAAGATGATGGAAATACCTAAATGATTATACTTATTACAGATGTTGCTCATTTGGTTAAATAGAACAGACTTACAGGAGATTAATACAGTACCTGAATGTAATCCACTTTGAAATGCAGAAAAAGTGTGAAAAGTGGAATATAAAAAGAAATCTAAATGAAATAATAAAACTATCAGGAAGTTCATTTAGAATGGGAAAAAGGCCTGGCTAACTGAAAAATGTATGAAAACCCATTATCCAGGGAGATCTGAATTGTCCTGATCTTCAAAGATACAACTTCGCCTGCACGTTAAGACACATAGGGACAGATTTTTAATAATACTCGCGGGGGTTACATTTGTGTGCACTACCCGGTGCACATAAATGTACACCCGATTTTATAACATGCGTGCGCTGCCACGTGCATGTTATAAAATCCAAGGTCGGCGCGCGCAACGGGGTGCACACTTGTGCACCTTGCACACACCGAGCCTTAGAGGAGGCCCAATGGCTTTCCCCGTTCCCTCCCTTGGAGGGAACTTTTTTTTGGGTCCCCCCCACCTTTCCCTCCCTTCCCCTATCTAATCCACCCCCCAGCCCTACCTAAATCCCCCCCCCCACTTTATTTCGTTGAGTTACACATGCCGGCTGGCTGCCGGCACACCAGGCCCCGGCACAGGCCACTGTGTCAGGGCACTCGGCCATGCCCATGGACCGCCCACGGACCACCACCATGCCCCCAGACCACTGCCACTGCCATACCCACGGCCCCGCCCCCGGACCGCTCCTTTTTCGAAGCCCTGGGACATACGCGTGTCCCAGGGTTTGTGCTCGCTGCCGAGCCTATGCAAAATAGGCTCGGCACGTGCAGGGGCAGGTTTTCAGGGGTTACACGCATATCACTTTGAAAATCTACCCCATGGAGCGGATTTTAAAAGGGTTAAGCGTGTAAACCCTTTTAAACCCGCTCCTGTGCGCGCCAAGCCTATTTTGCATAGGCCTGGCAACACGCGCAAGCCTCGGGACGGGGAGTGGGCGGGGGAGGGACCGAGGCCTCCAGCACAGTGGCTGTGCCAAGGGATTGCGCACCGGCTCTTGGCCGGTGTGCGCAACCTACGCCTGCCCAGAAGCAGGCATAAATAAGAAAGTAAAGGTAGGGGGGGATTTAGGTAGGGCTGGGGGGCGGGTTAGATGGGGAGGGTGGGGGGGAGAGGAAGGCTCCTCTAGGGCTCGGCACGTGCAAGGTGCACAAGTGTGCACCCCCTTGCGTGCGCCGACCCCTGATTTTATAACATGCCTGCGGCTGCACGCGCATGTTATAAAATCGGACGTAGATTTGTGCGCACCGGGTTGCACGCACAAATCTATGCCCGCGTGTAACTATTAAAAACCGGCCCATAGAGGATTAGCTTCTGGGAACCTCTTATTTCTCTTCTGTTTTATATTTACAACAATGGTTTGGGAATTAGTCCTTGTCTTCTTTATTACAATTAGATGCTTCAGAAATCCCCATTGACTGTAAGCATTATTTGCTCATTACCTCCTGCTCACAAGCGTGGTTCCACTTATGCAAATATTTGGGTATGTCTGGGAAATTCTCTACTTTTTTGGTTCCTAGGGGAAGTTGAAGGAGCTTTTCCCGGGGTGCCGACCAGGAAAACACTCTTATGCTACATTTTCAAAGGCAAGCAGGAACTTAGAAATGGGAAGTGATTGTTCTGAAACTCTTGTGCGTTGGTCTGGTGGATTGGAATATCAATTAACAAACATAGCTATGCAGAATTGTTTTAAACATTGCTAATATCACTGAAAATGTAGATCTGAGAGAATTGTAATATAAATTTCTTTGGCAGCTGTATTTCTCACAGGAAAGGGCATTAAAGGCTGTTGCGTTCGTGCCTCTTCTCGCCCCTCGCCCCACCCTCTCTACCTTGGAAGCGACTCCCTTCGGCTCTGACAGACAGATGCAGCCACGGCTTCTCCCTGCCTCTTGGTCCCGGTGTCCCCGGGCTGGCTTGATGCTACGGATCCTTCCATGTTCCCGATGACGTAAGGACGTAAGCGCGCACGTGCGCGCTCCAGACTTTGTACCAGCAAGGGCGCGAACCTCGGGGGCGTCCCCTGTAGTGACGTCATCCATTTCCACTTTAAAAGGTCTTTGTTTGCTAACCTCTAACAAGTTAGCAAGGAACTCCAACAGGACTTGCTTCGGCAGTCCACGCTACTTGCAACAACGATCCGAGTCAGCCAGGGGAATCCTTCTCCACTGCTCGGCCTTTTCAAACTTACCAGGAGTACCCGCTCCACGGGGGCTCCGCTCTCTCTTCTTGATTTCAGATTGCCAAGACTGGATCCGGTACTCGCTCCTCGAGGGCCTATGTTCCTGAAGACTCCTCATTGCCTGGAAGCGATCGCGGACGTGAACACATTGAGTTCTGTTGTACATAGGAATTGGTATTCGCTCCATGAGGGCCTACATTCCTATAGCTCTGAAGGCTCCCTTCCATCCAAGACGTTATCGCAGGTACAGAGATCGAGAGTTACATTGGCAAGATTACAGATAGGAACCGGTACTCGCTCCACGAGGGCCCATGTTCCTAGAATCCTTTACAGACTCTCTTCTACTCTAGAAGCCAATTCATATACAGCTATTGTGAGTTCTTATTACAGACTGTTTATAGGAACCAGTGCTCGCCTACGGCTCCTGTTCCTGAATGTACTGAAGACTGTCTGTGGCATAGAGACCATTGCAGACCCAGAGATTATATTCCGTATCAGAAGGACTTCAGCCTTGCTGAACACATCGACTCACTACTGCCACCACTGGTGATCCAGCTTCCTGTCTAATAAAGAACTATTTGTGTTATTTCATATTCTAGCCTAGCCGGTGGTTCCTCTCAGGATCTCCTCCTGGGGGCACTGCCATCTGCCATCAGCCCAGGGATTCACCATTTCCTCCAAGTGGTCATTCCTTTCACTACTATCACTCTGTGGGAGCCAACCACTACTGACCACTAACACCGCTCACAGAAGTATTATATAGATAGCTAACTCCTCTTTCTTCGAGACTTGCCAACAGCTTATATATAACAGATTGCTACTCCATAGCGGAGGCATGATAGATTGCCTCCTCAGTAGCGATGTACAATATACCTATTGTTAGCTCCTCTCCTCAGTAGAGTATCATTGAACAAGATTGTCAACTCCTCTCCCCTGGACAGTCGATCCATAACATTGCTACTTCCTTTCCTTACAGGAGCATCTAACAGCAGATCACTAACAGATCTACAGATAGCTAACTCCTCCCCTCTGGAAGAGCAGATCATGTCAGATTGCTAACTCCTCCCCTTTTCAAGAGAACAGCAGAACAGATTGCTAACTCCGCCCTCCTGGCGGGGTGAGCGATAACAGATTGCTAATTCCTCCCCTCTGGAGGAGGAGAGTGTAACAGATTGCTAACTCCAGTGAATCCGGTTGAATATATGAAACACTAACTTCAGTGAATCTGGCTTAGTTGTTACCTTTAACTCTAGTGAATTTTGCCTTCAAGAAAAAAATTGGAGAAGCCTAAAACTGAAGCCAGGTTTCAGCGAAAGAATTGGAGAAGCAGTACTCCTGGGGATTCAGCTCGAGGTATTGGATGTTTGTAGCCATGGACCCGGCTCACCTTTCTGCCTTGCAGGCTATACCAGGCCCGACTCAACGCCTTTCAGAACAGCAAGAAACCCTGGAGAAACTTACTGCAGCCTTTCACCAGCTTCATACACAGAAGGTACAAAGCACTCTACAACCTTCATTGTTTCCCACAAGTCTCTCCAAAACCAAGTACATTCTGTCTTATTTGGATGGTAGAGCCTTGTCGTGGGCTTCTACCTTGTGGGAATGCAAGGACCCTATCTTGCAGGACATAGAAGGATTTATGGACTTGTTTAAATCCATCTTTGATGACCCTGCTCGTATGTCTGTTGCTGGATTTGCTTTGGTGGACTTAAAGCAAGGCAACAGATCCCTGGCGAAATTTGCCATTGAATTTAAAACTCTAGCAGCAGAGCTGTGCTAGGACCCCAGATGTCTGAAGACACTCTTTTGCAGAGACCTGGACACTCGCTTAAAGGATGAGTTGGCTGCTCGTCAGACACTTGACTCGCTGGAAGAATTGATATCCTTAGCCACTCGGATTGACTGGCAGCTCCAAGATAAGGTGAAGGAACTCCGGCGTAAGGTGTTACCTGGGTTAAAACCAACCAGTGCTCCTGCACTAACAAGGGGAACAGTACCTCCTGCTGTGGAGAAGATGGAACCACAAGAATCTGGTCGTGGTCATTTGATGTCTAAAGAGAGAAGATATAGAAGGAAGAACAGCCTGTGCATGTACTGTGGTCAGCCAGGCCATGATGTTCCTGTCTACCCTAGTCGTCCAGAAAACGGATAAGCTTGAGTCCCGCAGGAGGACTGTTTTTGGGCTATACAGCAATATCTCCTCCACTCTCTCGTCCAGTCTCGATGAACCCTGAACCAGTGACGGTTCGAACCTCTGCCCTGAAGGACTCAGGGGCAAGAGACAACTACCATCTCAGATGTTTTGTGGAATACTTGAGGAGTCCATGTGGAAAATTTGAAGATTCTATATTGTATCACACTATGAAGTGGGCCTTGGACGATTCTTTTTGCCACCACTTCTTTTGAGGATCTTATCAACATCACCAGCAGTTTTTCTAAATCCTGGCGGAAGTCATAGCGGTTGCTATGCACGCCATAGCTAGGTGGCGCTCTTCATCTACTATGTCTTCTTGGATTACAAATTTGAGAAAATTACTACATTCTACCTACTTGGAAGTCATGCTTTAGGACTACAGCACTGTTGATTCCAAAGTAGAAGTCATCTCTACCTCTCAATTTTGTGTTGATCCACTCAGAGGTCGTGCTGGAGGTTTACAGCACTGCTGATTCTGAAGTAAGAAGTAGGGATGTGAATCGTTTTTTGACGATTTAAAATATCATTCGATATATTTTAAATCGTCAAAAATCGTTAGAGGCGCGATACAATAGGAATTCCCCCGATTTATCGTCAAAAATCATAAATCGGGGGAGGGGGGAGGGGAAGGGGGAGGGCGGGAAAACCGGCACACTAAAACAACCCTAAAACCCACCCGACCCTTTAAAATAAATCCCCCACCCTCCCAAACCCCCCCAAAATGTTTTAAATTACCTGGGGTCCAGTGGGGGGGTCCCGGTGTGATCTTACACTCTCGGGCCACGGCTGCGTTAATAGAAATGGCGCCGGCGCTACCTTTGCCCTGTCATATGACAGGGCAAAGGTAGCGCCGGCGCCATTTTGGTTCCTGTCCCTCGACGTCACGAGTGCAGGAGATCGCTCCCGGACCCCCGCTGGACCCCCAGGGACTTTTGGCCAGCTTGGGGGGGCTTCCTGACCCCCACAAGACTTGCCAAAAGTCCAGCGGGGGTCCGGAAGCGACCTCCTGCACTCGTGCCGTATTGAAAAATGGCGCCGGCCATATGGCCATATTGCCGTATTGCAAAATGGCGCCGGCCGTATGGTGATGGCGAGGGGATTAACTGCAAGCTGAAGAGTTGTTGGATCTTCTCTTGTCGTAGTTTTCGTCCCTTCGGCGTCATTTCTTGACATTTTTCACACGATGAAATATCGTGTTGCTCGCCTAAACATTGAACGCACTCTAAGTGCGGATTGGTAACCGACATTGTTCGGTTGCACGTCGGGCATTTTTTAAACCCAGACGCCATGTTGTCATCGAAGGCCGTCGATGACTGGAAATATAGATAGTGTATATCCAAAAAATGTTTCACAATTTACTTCACCAGCCGGTGAAGTGAGAGGAAGTGAGATCCCGTGAGGGAGAATTTGTGGTTTCTAGAAAAAAAAAACTGAGAGAACTCTCAGGGGGCTCCGGTCCGTGCTGCTAGCCAGCGGCGCGGAAAAACGAAGACTGAAGTGAGACACCTGTGGCAGAGAATATCATAGCATGCTGGGCATGCTCAGTGGCCTCACAGGGCCAGTCAAAAGTTTCTAGAAACTTTGACAGAAGTTTTCCCGCACTAGGGCTCCGTTACTGACGTCACCCTTATGTGAGGACTAGCATCCTGCTTGTCCTGGGATAATATCTCTTACACACATAGACAGTTTATGTGTGCTGCCAACTCCTTTCGTAAATACAAAAACTTTGAGAAGAAACAGACAAAGCTCAGACTGCTCTTCTGTTCACTACAATTTTTGCAGCTAATAGTAGTTGCAGAAACAGACTATAGTACACTGGAGTGAGACAGACACACTACAAAATATTCTTGTTCACTGCTTCTCTTCCTTACCTTACCCTAGAGAACAATGAGAATGCCTCTGTCTCTCTCACGCAGTAAGCACTGCCGCAGTAAAGATAAGAACTAAGCCCTCCTTTTTCAACCCCTTTTACAACTTTTTTTTCACTCATAAAGTTCCAAAAAATACAACCTTCCCCAGTGAAATCAAACAGAAAAGTGATCTTAACATGGTTTTTGCATATGCTCAAACCTTTTAGTGGGAGGAAATCAAATCAGCATCCCTCAATACAGGTGCCAGCTATAGGCTGGTTAAAAACATGTTTGACCCTGATCGACCCTCTTTCCTGTCTTATTCCCTGCATCTTCTGGAAACTGTGACCTCACTGGTTGGTTGCTATGCTAACAGAAAAATACCTAAAACATGCTGGGCTGGCACCTGCAATTTTACTTGGCCCATAGACTATAATGAGATACAAAACAAGTGAAAACTAAATTTTTTTTTATTTTCATGGGTGCCCTCCAGGAGACCACGAATAAAACAAAAAGGTCCTCATTCATCCCATTTTCCTCATTCCTTTCAAACAAATGCATATCCCTACCATACGGCCCATCCAATTTGCTCATCTTTATAGTCCTTTCCCCTCTTTTAGAGATCCTCTGTGCTTGCCCCAAGTATTTTCAAATACTAATTTTCCACTACCCTTTCTGTAAAGACTTATTTCCTTCAATAACTCCTGAATCTACCCCCTTTCACCTTCATCCCATGACCCATTGTTTTCAATCTTTCTTTCCATTGAAAGAGGCCCGCCTCCTATACAATTATTTTATGGTGGTATTTAAATGTCTCTAGCATATCTCCCCTTTCTCTTCTTTCCTCCAGGCTACACATGCTTAGATCTTTAAATCTGTAACCATGTGCTTTATGATGAAGACCATTTTATTAGCTGCCCTATAGACTCATTCTATTTGTTTATATCATTTTGAAGGTGTAGTCTCAAGAATTGTATACTCAGTACTCCAAATGAGGTCTCATCATGGACCTATAAAGGGGCAATATCACCCCGCTCTTTCTGCTGGTTACTCCTCTCCCTAAGCACCCAAGCATCCTTGTGGCTTTTGCTGTCAACTTATCTTCCTGTTTGGCAATAGTAACTCAATGCCCCATATCTTTGAAACTCGTTTTCATCTTCTCACAGCTAGGCAAATGTATTGGGAAGGAATGGATGGGAATCACCTTATTTACCTTCTTTCCGTTCCTGTCCTATCTTTATTTTCATTCACTGACACAGTTGATCTCCTAATGCTAACTTACCTGGCAAAGCTCTCCAATGACTTCTAAAACAGGTAATAATTGCACCAATAGTTTAATAAAAAGATATGGTTCAAGCTTGTAAAGATCAAAGTCTGTCTCTTTTAGTTGCTAGCTTTAATCCAAATTTCATGGGGCAAATTCATATAGTAAAAATTACATTTGGTATCCTGATCGGAAGTTTCAGCAGAAAGGTTAAGGCATGGAAACTGAACTATTCTTACTCTATAACAGGTGGTCTCCTATGAACAAGGATAAAGCTGATTAGGACACAAATAGCACAATTAGAAAGCAGCATAGGAAATAAATAGATCTGCTACCCCTAGGCCCAGATATTCGAACCTACCGCGGGCGTAGATTTGTGCGCACAACCCGCACGCACAAATCTACGCTCGATTTTATAACATGCGCACGCAGCCGCATGCATGTTATAAAATCCAGGGTCGGCACGTGCAAGGGGGTGCACACTTGTGCACCTTGTGTGTGTCGAGCCCTAGGGGAGCCCTGATGGCTTGCCTTGGAGGGAACGTTTCTTTCACCCCACCCCCACCCCCCACCTTCCCCTCCCTTCCCCTATCTAACCCGCCCCCCAGCCCTACCTATATCTTCCCCCCTACCTTTATTATTTAAGTTGCGCCTGCTTCCGGGCAGGCGTAGGTTGCGCACGCTGGCCAAGTGCCGGCGCGCAATCCCCTGGCCTAGCAGGCCTTCGGAGGCCTCTGGCCACGCCCCCGCCCGGACCGCCCACACCACGCTCCTTTTTTCAAGCCCCGAGACATACGCGCGTCTTGGGGCTTGTGCATGTCACCGAGCCTATGCAAAATAGGCTCAGCGCGTGCAGGAGGGGTTTAAAAGGGTTACGCGCGTAACCCTTTTAAAATCTGCCCCACTATGCATATGTTATATAAAATGACTTTATATTACAGTCCTATCAAATCTTTGTATTTTTGTAATCACAAAAGTTACTAAATATATTAAATGAAAAATATTAATACAATACAGCACAATTTTGATTCACATCCTGACATTCAAGTATGCAGTATAACAATGCACAAATCCATTAAAACTTCACTGAATTTGTATATTTATATATTAGGTTTCAAAATATAAATTCAAGAAATATACCTGATCTCCCCAGTCATTAATTATTGGCATGTTAATGTCATCAATGAATACTGTCATTTTTCTACCACCTGGTGGTCCATAAATGCTTCCTACTCTCTTGTCCACATAGCTCTCTATTGTCCTCTAGAATAAAATGGAATAATCTTGATTATTACTAATAATAACATTATAACATATTTTTGAAGTATTTGTGAAAAGTTTGGAACAAAAAATGAATGGTAAGCAATACATGAAGGCTGTATGCATCTGTCTAATAAAATGAAATATGTTAAAGTTGCCATTTGATGCTAAAAGTCAATATATAAAATAAGCAATTTAGATTGTCATGCATGTGTATCACAGTAACTCAGGTTACTAGATTAAGTCATTGTTTACAAACCCGGTTATGAAGAGCTGGATGTGGCCTTTCTGGTGCTAAGAGAATCAGACAATAATGACATAAGGTATGTCATTATAACAAGCCTTTCCATAACTACTCACCTCAGCCATGGTTCTTATCCGCATCATGAGTACACTGTCCAACTTTAGGCCTTCATAGTCCCCCCTACTCAATTTTCCATTTTTCGCCCAAGTTATACAGACCCAATTCTCTATACTTGCTTCACCCACTCTATGTTTATCCAGAATATGTTTGTTCCAAATTATTTCTACCCTGTTCATTGTTTATTCCAGGTTATTTCTACCCTGTTCTTTGTAAAACAAGACTTTGTCTCTGTTAACTTTGCTGGTTGTAATGTAAACCGAAGTGATAATTAATCTTGTTAATTGAACCTTGGTATATAAAAGTTATAAATAAATAAATAAATGTCATCTGGGTCAGACCAAATTCCTTCGAGTCCACTTTCCTGTGTCAAACAGTGGCCAGTTTGGGTCACAACTACCTGGAAGATCCCAAAAAAGTAGATGTTTTTCCTGTTATTCCCAGAGATAGTGATGGCTTTCCCTAGTCTACCTGGCTAATAATATTCTTGGGCTTTTTTCCCCAGAACTTATCCAAACATCTTTTTAATCCTACTGTGCTAATTGCCTTGACCACATCTTGTGGCAACATATTCCACAGCTTGATTGGGCGTTGAATGAAAAAAGCCCTTTCTACAATTTTTTTTTATCTGCTGGTAGTTAAGTTTCTTGGAGCTTTCCCTAGTTTTAGTATTATTTGAAAGGATAAATAATAATGTGCACAGAAAACATTTTTGTTTTGGCTCATTAATTTGTTTTACTTGCCTCCATAATTTGTTTTCTTTGTTTCAAATGAAAAAAACATTTTTTTTATTTATTCAGGTCATTTGTTCATAAGTTTTCCATTAAAATCAATGGAGGAAACAGAAACAATACATCCTAGTTTGGGCTCCAAAACTGGGTGTTTTTATTCAAGTTTAGTGAAACTTGCATGCAGAAATCAGCAGCAAAGGGAAGAGCACTCCAAGACACTAAGACTGAGTCACCACGAATGCCATGAACAGCCCAAGACACAGTGACAGGGCAGAGGCATCAATAGCACCCCAAGGCAACATTTGGGGAGCAAAGCAGCATCAAGTGGCAAGAACACCTCAAGGCTCCAAAGGAGGGTCAAAGGGCATCAACAACAGTGGCAGGAAGGCTTCAATGCACCAAGAGAGGTATAAAGCAGACTGACAGTGGTATGGACAGCCCAAGGCACATGAGAGGGGAGACAAAGCAGCAAATGTGACAGGAAATACCACAAGGCACCAATAGAGAGTCAAATAGAACAAACAATGGCATGAACATGAAAGGGGTAAATCATCCACCCACAGGGGCAAGAAATGAAGGGCATAGGGCACAAAGAGTAGTGCTATATACACCACAATGCACCTAAAGTGGATCAAAGAGTACCTACAATTGTGATATGTGCACCAAATGGCACCAACAGTCAACAATAGTGGCATCTGCATTGCAAGGCATCTAAAGAGAAACAAAAGGCACTAACAGGAATGGAATGAAACCCTCATGGCACCTAAAGAGGAGCAAAGGACACTGATAATAGTGACATGAGCACCACAAGACACCTAAACAGCAACAATAGCATGAACACTCCAAGGCACAGAGATTGGGCAAAGAAGTAGCAGCAGTAAGAGGAGTGAAACATAGCAGCAGCAATGGCATCATTGTCTACTAACGAGCACGTTTTCTTCACCACAATGTGCTTCAGCAAAACCATTTCTTCTATAGAGGTGACCTGGTGAAAGAGAAAACCCCATCCAAAGAAATAAGTCTATACAAGATATGCTCACATCACAGCCCAAAATCCCCCACCTTCCCAAGCTGAGCAATAATACCACCTCCATACTTCTTGGACTTCTCAACGCAAGATCAGCAAACAGCAATATCCACCACATCCCACACCTAATTAACAAATACAAGCTACACATCCTATACCTCACAGAGGGGCCGATGTAATAAGACCTTCGGCAAAACAGGCACTAGTTATGAGCGCAGGTTTTGATCACCACGCACAGCTGACGCTGCTGCTTCCACAGAATGTAAAAAAAATAAATTAAGCCAAGATAGGTGCTCAGTTAGGTGCTTTTCAGGCTGTTTCCAGCACCCAAAAAAGCACCTAGGTAAGCTGACTAGTCGGAAACCAAGATAGGCACTCAGGTGCCTTTAGGTGCTCGGTCGCACAGAAAAGTGCACAGTTAAAATGGCTACTCTGACACTGAGATAGGCGCTCAGGCACCCAGAAAGGTGCCTGAGTGCCCTGAAGAGCACCTAGATGAGTGCCTACTTCAGTATCCAAGCGGCCAGCTTAGCTTGGCACTTTTCTTGGTTCCCAAGCATCTAAAGGCCTATCTTGGTTCCCGACCAGCCAGCTTTCCTAGACACTTTTCTGCCATTGTTACCACAGTGTTTTCCTCATCCTCCCCTCCCAGTGGCATGATGGAATTTTACATGGTCACTATTAGGCTGCTTATAGAAAGGAGTTTGTCTTTTTACAAATAGTGTTAGTGTATATATATACTCCTACTCTCTCTCTCACACACACACACACACACACCAGCATAGAGACTAAAAAGATCAGTCACCTTCCCCCCTCTGCACACAGAGAAGCACACATGCTCTTCTTCAGAAGTGTGCCACTCTGATGCAATGCTAATGCCTGCCTACTGAGTGCCTACCTGTGCCCAGTAGTGGTACTGTTTGTTTCAGACAAGATCATGACACAGTTTATGAGAAAACAGCACACCCACCTATGCACACTGTATTCACAGTGTGAATCTTTTTTCTGCTCTAAGATGAGGCTTAAAAATTCAAGCCTGGCTGCTTTGCTGTGTTTTCTGGTCAGTATACTGCACTTCTGTGCTTTAAAACTCTATATGTCAGTAAAAAGCAAATGTTGCTTACCTGTAACAGGTGTTCTCACAGGACAGCAGGATGTTAGTCCTCACATATGGGTGACATCACAGGATGGAGCCATGTACGGAAAATTTTTCTGTCAAAGTTTCTATAAAGCTTTGACTGACACTGGAACACTGAGTGCACTGAGCATGCTCAGCCTACAATTATCCCTGTGAGCCACAGGTGTCTCCCTCAGTCTCGTCTTATAGCTAAAAGCGCAAGCGAAACTAAAATAAAAGTAAAAACATGTACGGACCCAACTCCGCGGGGTGGTGGGTGGGTTTTGTGAGGACTAACATCCTGCTGTCCTGTGAGAATACCTGTTACAGGTAAGCAACATTTGCCTTCTCACAGGACAAGCAGGATGGCAGTCCTCACATATGGGTGAGTACCGAGCTGAGGATGCCCGAGAGTGCACCAAATGCACCCAAGATGCGTGAAAGGCCCAGTGGTGGGGGTGGAATTTGGAACGGAAGGCATCCTGAAACCCTTAACAGGTTGATGGAAGGATGTTGGGTAGTTAAATGAAAAGAATAGGAGTAGACGGACTGGCCAAACATGGAGCATGCCGGCTAGTCGTATCTAAGCAATAATGGCTGCGAAGGTATGGAGAGAGCTCCAGGTTGCAGCCTGATAAATATGTACAAGCAGCACCAGCCGAAGGGAAGCTATTGAGGCTGGGACGGACGCAACAGAGTGTGGTTCTACACAGTGTTGTAGTGAAATGCCTGCTTGTTGGTAGAAAGAGAGATACAGACCGTTTATTAGGAGGAAGAGGTCTGTTTGCCCAATGGAACTCGCAGCTTGGCTTTTGCCACAGAAGGAAAGAGTTAGGTGTAATTCCTATGGAGTGTAGTGCGATCTAGATAGAATGCAAGCGCACTATTACAGTCCAAGGAGTGGAAAAAACCCTCTCACTTTGGTGAGAGAGAGGTGTTGGAAAAATCGGCAGAGTATATTCTGAGTAAGAAGGATATGAAGTTGAATACGTAAAACCACTCGGTCACGGAGGAACGCAGGGTCGGATGAGTATGTAACAAGGCGTGTAACTCACTGACCCTGTTGGCAGAAGTGACGTTTATGAGGGAAAGAATTTCCCATGCTACACTGTGAAATGAGAGGAATGAAAAGGCTCGAATGGAGAACGCATGGGACTTATAAGCATGAGATATAGTTCCCATTCCGTGACTAGTGAAAATAGAAGAGGCTCAATCAGTGGATAATCCACGATAAGCTGACTCAGAAGGGGTTTACCGTTAATTGGGTATCCCCACTCCCAAACAATACACCAATTGGAACAGAGGTGTACCTACGTGGAGGATATTTGGGGAGCAGAATCCGAGGGAGCAAGAGAAAAGAGTGGTGTAGAAAGGGGTAATACCCTTTTGTATGCGTCATGTGGTAAATCATGCCATTTTGAATGGTAGGATGCGTTTATGGGTGCACATGCGTTTATGGGTCACAACTTTGTGTTGCTACCAGTACCTAAGAACATCAGTGAGTCTACGATTTGAGACTGACTTGTGAGAAGGCGAATTGGTAACTAGTGTGATAGATTAAGAAGTATGTGAAGCATACTGGTCTCGGCCAGGATGTGGGTCTGAGGAACAGTGAACCCCATCCCGGTTCAGCATTAGAAGAGTGCTGGCTATAAGAGGCAGCAGAAGAGACACATTTAAGAGGCCCTTGATAGAAGAAAGGTGTCTATGGGAACGCATTGGAAACATGTGCAGGTAGTAGAATCTGTGCACCATATGGTTCGATTCGGACGCAGAGGGCACATTTGGTTGACCTCAGTGATAGAAGATTTTCCTATTACACATGTAGTTCGAGACCATTTGAGAGGATGGAATCCTATATGGAGAAGGTCTGCTATTGCGTTCGGTAAGTCTCTTAGATAAGTGGCCCGAGGATGCAAGGAGTGAGCAAAGGCCAAGGGTAGAGCTGTGCAGCTTCCTTGCAGAACAGCTAAGAGGTTGTGTGTGCTTGTGTGTTGGAAAGCACATTGTCTCTATGCTGTCTGTCTGTATGCACAAAGATTTGTTGCAGAGGCAGTATTGGAAGGCATAAGGGTATAACTCATGCCTACAAGCTCAGGAAGTTCATGTGAAACTGTGCCTGGAGCGGAATATACGCATATTGGGTTGAGAAGATTTTAGGTCATATTTTACAACCTTGAGTAAATGCAAGCATGAGCAGGACCAGACTAATTTTTGGTTCTAGATCTGCAATATAGATGAGGGACGAAAACGGTTGAACAGCTTAGACCCACTGAATTTCACTGACTCTAACCCATAGGAGTTTTGGATCTATGAGGAAAGTGCATAGTGAAAAAACCCCATGGCCTGACAATGAAGAATTGAGGGGCTGAGGTTATGGAATATGCACACAGGGACAAGTAGGAATTTATTAGAATGTCTGCGTGGTTGCTGGACAGGAAGGTCATTGTGACTGTGGTGTCCAGAAGTGTTGTATAAGGGATTTATGGAGGTGACAGTAATCCCAGGCAGTAATTTTATAGTGAGTTATGAAGAAGTTAGAATCCAAAGCATGGAGCACTGTGTTTAGGCGAGGGCATTACATGGAGGTGCTATGTCGGTATTGACGGTGTCGATGGCGGCCGAAGTGGCCTCAAGGGTATCGTCAAAATATATATGAAAAAATGTTGATGACCCAGGCAGAGCTATGATGACAGTGACGGAAGCACTGACAGCATCGGCCTAGGTATCTATGGAAATGATATGGCATCGAACAATCGAAAAACATCGTTGGCATCGGAAAAATGATACCGGCATCGACGGAGTCGATGACCGCATCGATAGGAATGTCGAAGACACTGATGGAAATGACGTGGGCATCAAGGGCATCGATGTATGGAGGCAGGCGCCGACGGCATCAGTGGAATGGCCACGGGCATCGACGGCATGGCCACGGGCATCGATGGTATCGATTGGATCGACTCGGGCATCCATAGCATCCATGGCATCGATGCCAATGACATGGGCACTGGTGGAATCGATGTTGGCATGGATGCCATCGATGGAATTGGCATTGGCATCGATGGAATCCACTTTGGCATTGATGGCATCGATGGAATCGACATTGGCATTGATGCCACTGGTGGAATCGACATTGGCATCGATAGAATTGACATTGGCATTGATTGCATCGATGGAATCGATCCTGGCATCAATGCCACTGACCTGGCATCGATTTCATCAATGGAATCGACCCTAGCATCGATGCCACTGATGGAATTGAACCTGGCATAGATGCCTTCGATGGAATTGACCTGGGCATCGATGCCATGGACAATGGCATCAATGGAAATGTCCTGGGCATCAATGGCATTGATGGAAATGGCCCTGGCATTGATGGAAGTGCCCTGGGTGATGGTGCCATCAATGGAAATGTCCCCGGCATCAATGTAAGTGCCCCAGGTGATGGTGGCATCGTCCTGGGCATGGATGGCACCAATGGGACAAAGGTGTGCGTCGATGGCATCCATCCGGGTAATGATGGCACCGATGAAACCCAAGGAAATAATCAGTGCCATGGATGAAAACATGGATGAAAACATGGATGGCACTGATAGAAACGATGCAGGGACCGATGGCATCAGTGTACCTCGAGGGGAGGGGTACCGATGGCATCTAAGAATCCAGGACGGTCTGAAGGGGATACCGACAGTAGCAATGGGGCATCACCTGCACAAGGCTACTAAAGAATCGAAGGACCTGAATCTACAGGGGCCCTGGCGGCAACGGAAACCGTGGAAGTCCCTGTCCCACTACGGCTAATAACCAGGCAGAGTATCACAGAGGGACACTTGCAGGCTATGTGTGGCTAACTGAAAACATAGGGAGGGAAGGCAGCAGTTGGTTGGCAGGCCAGTGAGGTGTCAGGAACAGACTGAAAAACAGTGCATAGTACCCACCAAGAGTCGAATAAATGTACGCGAAAGGAAACCCGTGAAGGAAAAAGTGTTTGTGAAGGAAAAGTTTAAGTATTTCCGTGAGGAAAAAGTTTTAGAATTTCTCACAGAGTTCCTAACCACTATGCTTACTGCAGAGCGGAAAAGAGAAGACTGAGGGAGATACCTGTGGTTCACAGGGATAATTTTAGGCTGAACATGCTCAGTGCACTCGGTGTGCCAGTGTCAGTCAAAGCTTTATAGAAACTTTGGGGGTCATTTATCAAAATGTGCTAAGGCTTTTTCGCTTGCGTTAATGGCTTAACGCATGCGAAAAGCCCTGTTAACGTATGCAATAGGCCCTTACTGCATGCGAAAACATGTTTAACGCATGCGATAGCACCATATTGTATGGTGCGATGCAAATATGGAAAATAGGAGGAGTTAGGGGTGGGGAGAGGGCTGGGTTTGCCTGGCTGTGAAGAGCTATTGATGTAATGCTGATTTTAACAACACCTTTTTGAATTGTGTTAGCTGCTGGCCTTGTGTGATGTCTCCTGCAAGGCCTATTTGGATGAATTGAAGCTCCCAGAGCATCCAACTAGCCTTTGGGGACAGTGAGAGAGAGCCTGGCCATAATGTCATCTCCCTAGATAGGTATTTGATCCCTATGGTAAGCCCAACTAGTAACTCGAAGTGAGGGTTAGGTATCAGTGTAGGGGGTTAGGGGCCCCTTTGACATTCAATGTCAAAGGGGCATTGTACGAACAGAACAGTGGTCTCTTGTGAACATTTGATGACCCTCGGAGTGAGGAAACTCACTCCAAGATGAGATTTGGGCAATGTTCTCTCAACCTAGCTTGATGGACTCTCTACCTGGGTAACATCAAGCTAGGTTGAGAGAACACTGCACAAATCTCATCTTTGGTTGTGTTTCCTCACTCCAAAGGTCATCAAATCTTCACAAGAGACCACTGTTCTGTTTGTACGTCTCACTTTGAATGTCAAAGTGGCCCCTAACCCCCTACACTAATACCTAAACCTCACCTCGAGTTACTAGTTGGGCCTACCATAGGGATACAAATACCTATCTAGGAAGGTGATATTATGGCCAGAAATAAATATTTGCATAAACCACACCCCTTTTGCTATCGCATGCAATACTTACTGCAGTTTGATAAATCCAGGCCTTTGACAGAAAGGTTTTCCATACAGGGCTCCATCCTGTGATGTCACCCATATGTGAGGATTTATTGCTTTATTGCATATAATACACACATCTTTTACAGACTTTTTTTTTATTTCACAGTTACTTTATGTGGTCGCTGCTCTATCACCGAAAAACAGAAAAAGATCCCCTTTTTCATTTTTTGCTCTTTTCTGCACCTTTTCTAGTTTTGCTGTGTCTTTTATGAAATGGGCTGACCAGAATTGCTCAAAATATGGTATAGTCAATCAATATATTAATACAGAGGTAAAGCAAAATTGCTTACCTTGTAATAGGTGTTATCCCAGGACAGCAGGATGTAGTCCTCACATATGGGTGACATCAGTAATGGAGCCCTATGTACGGAAAAACTTCTTTAAAAGTTTCCATGAAACTTTTGACTGGCACTAGAGTGCCTACTGAGCATGCCCAGCATTCCATGATATTCCCTGCCACAGGGGTCTCCCTTCAGTCTCGTTTTGTACCAATAAGCATTAGCCAAAAATAAAATAATAAAACGTCTCAGACCCAACTCCGCGGGGTGGCGGGTGGGTTTCGTGAGGACTACATCCTGCTGTCCTGGGATAACACCTATTACAAGGTAAGCAATTTTGCTTTATCCCAGGACAAGCAGGATGCCAGTCCTCACATATGGGTGATTAGCAAGCTAGAGGCTGAGTCATTTTGTAGTGAAGCAACAGTGAAGTATTGTTGATGAAATGGATCAGCCGAAGATCACAGCAGGTTGGATGTGGAAGGAGTTGGGATTATACTGGAAACAAGTTCTTTAAGACGGATTGTCCATAGGCTGAATCTTGTTTTCCTTCTTTGTCTAAACAGTATTGAGCTGTAAAAGTGTGAAGAGAACTCCATGTTGCTGCTTTACAAATGTCCAGAATAGGCACAGAGCGAAGGTGTGCTACTGAGGTTGACATCGCTCTTACTGAGTGTGCTTTTACTCGCCCTTGAAGAGTAAGGCCTGCTTTTTTATAACAAAATTGTATGCAATCTGCTAACCAGTTTGACAGAGTATGCTTACCCACTGCTTTACCTGGTTTGTTTGGATCATAGGATACAAACAGCTGACTGGATTTCCTTTGGGCTGTTGTGCGGTTTAAATAGAAGGATAACGCACGCTTACAGTCCAAAGTGTGCAAGGCTCTTTCACCCTGATGGGAATGAGGCCTAGGAAAGAATGTTGGTAAAACTATTGATTGGTTCAAGTGAAATTCCGTGACAACCTTAGGAAGGAATTTTGGATGTGTACGGAGGACTACTCTGTCATGTAGGAACTTTGTAAAAGGTTCGTATGTGACTAGCGCTTGTAGTTCATTGACCCTTCTAGCTGATGTAATGGCTATGAGAAATACCGTTTTCCAAGTAAGGTATTTAAGGTCACAGGTATTTATGGGTTCAAATGGAGAACGCATAAGCCTGGTTAATACGACGTTCAGGTCCCATTGTATGCTTGGGGAATGAACTGGAGGTTTAATGTGAGTTAGGCCTCTCATGAATTTACTGACGAGAGGCTGTGTGGAGATAGGTGCGTCTCCCAGCTTGTTATGGTAAGCTGAGATTGCACTTAAGTTTACTCTTACAGATGACGTCTTAAGACCAGAGTCTGAGAGATGGTAAAGGTAATCTAGTAGCGAGGTAGTGGGGCAAGTGAAAGTATCTAAATCTTTCTGAGTGCACCACAGAGTAAACCGTTTCCATTTGTAGGAATAATTCTTTCTAGTGGAAGGTTTACGTGCAGCTATAAGTACTTGAGATATAGAGGATGAAAGGTTGAGAGGTTGTAAGATCAAGCTTTCAACATCCATGCTGTCAGGGACAGGGATTGAAGGTTGGGATGGCGCAACTGACCCTGTTCCTGAGTTATGAGATTGGGAGCTAATCCCAGGCGAATTGGATCCCTGACTGAGAGATCTAGAAGTGTGGGAAACCATACTTGTCGAGGCCAATATGGGGCTATGAGTATCATGGACCCCTTGTCCTGTTGCAGTTTCACTAGAGTTTTGGTCATGAGAGGTATCGGTGGATACGCATATAACAGGCCTGAATTCCAATGGCGAGCAAAGGCGTCCCTCGGTAGGCTGTTCTGCTGCCAGAGGAAAGAGCAGTAATTGTTCACCTTGTAGTTGAGATGGGATACAAAGAGATCTATTGTCGGTTGACCCCAGCGTTGGAAGATCTTGGATGCTATTGCTGGATCCAAGGACCATTCGTGCGGTTGGAATTGACGACTGAGGCGATCGGCTACTACGTTGTGGATGCCTGCTAGGTAAGTGGCTCGTAGAATTGAGTGTGTCAGGGCCCAGTCCCAAATTTGTGCTGCCTCTTGACAAAGGAGGTAAGAACCTGTTCCCCCTTGTTTGTTGATGTACCACATGGCTACTGTGTTGTCCGTTTGGATTA
This sequence comes from Rhinatrema bivittatum, assembly GCF_901001135.1. NCBI lineage: Eukaryota > Metazoa > Chordata > Amphibia > Gymnophiona > Rhinatrematidae > Rhinatrema > Rhinatrema bivittatum. The sequence goes on along the minus strand of NC_042617.1, from coordinate 15,356,960 downwards.
GAACAGTCTTGTGTGAAAGGCAGTCCTTGAATGCATGCAGCGCATAGCATATAGCTCGAAGCTCCAGAAAGTTTATTTGAAAAGAGGCTTCGAGCTTTGTCCACTTGCCCTGTGTCTTTAGATGACCAATGTGTGCTCCCCACCCTAAGGTGGATGCATCTGTAGTCAAAGTTACTTGTGGAACTGGTTGCTGAAAAGGTAGGCCTTTGAGCAGGTTGTTCATTGATGTCCACCAGATGAGTGCAGACCTGAGGTCTGGTGTTATATGAATGGGAGTGGACATTGGTTGAGTGGCTTGTATCCACTGTGCTTTGAGTGTCCATTGCAGTAGTCGCATGGTCAGTCTGGCCATGGGAGTTACGTGAACTGTGGAAGCCATGTGCCCTAGAAGAATGAGGCACTGGTGAGCTGTTACCTGGAATTGGTTTCGAAGAGTGTGAGTCAAGAGGACAAGTGTTTGAGCACGGTCTCTTGGAAGAAAAGCTTTTGCTATTGCAGTATTTAGCTCTGCACCTATGAACTGTATAAGATGAGTTGGTGACAGATGGGATTTCTGGTAGTTGATGAGAAATCCCAAGGAGTGAAGCACATGGATAGTGAGCTTGAGAGAAGTGAGAGCTCCTTCTTTTGATTGACTCTTGATGAGTCAATCGTCCAGATAAGGGAACACGTGCACTCTTTGTTTGTGGAGGTGTGCCACTGCTACAGCCAAGCACTTTGTGAATACTCGTGGGGCTGATGCAAGGCCGAATGGCAGCACTCTGTATTGAAAATGTTGATCCTTTACCAGAAATCGCAGGAACTGGCGATGAGGAGGAAAGATGGGAATGTGAGCGTAAGCATCTTGAAGATCCAGAGAGCAGAGAAAATCTCCCCTTTGAAGAAGAGGTAGAATGGTGCCTAAGGACACCATCCTGAATTTTTCTTTTTTGAGAAATTTGTTGAGATTTCTGAGGTCTAGAATGGGTTGAAGGCCTCCTGTTTTCTTTGGAATGAGGAAATAGCGGGAGTAGAATCCCCTTCCCTTTTGAGGTCCAGGAACTGGTTCTATGGCCCTGGCTCTCAGAAGGGTGGATAATTCTGTTTGAAGAATTGTGGAATGTTGATTTACTGTCCAAGATGGAAGTGGTGGGTTTTCTTTTGGAACAGTAAGAAAATCTAGCCTGTAACCGTGAGTTGTGATCGATAATACCCACTGGTCGGTGGTGATGGAGGCCCAAGTGTTTTGGAAGTACATTATACGACCCCCTACTGGTATGTTTGGGAATGGGTTGATGAAGCTGCTGCTCTCTGAGTTGTTTCAAAACCAGATGTAGTGGCAGTCTGTGGTGGTGGTTGTGCCCTTGCAGGCCTCTGCCTAGGTTGTTGGCGTTGAGGTGGGCGGGCTGTTCTGGGTCTATTTGCTGGGGGATAATACCTGCGTGGACGGTAGTATGGACGTCTGGTATCACGCTTTGGAATTCTCCTTGTAGAAGGTTGATTATCCTGAGGTATTAATGATAATTGCTTCAGTGTTTCTTTGTGGTCTTTTATAGTCGCCACAGCTTCTTTGACCTTTTCTCCAAAAAGGTTGTCCCCCAAGCAAGGAAGATCAGCCAAACGTTCTTGGACCTCTGGATGGAGATCCAAGGCCTTTAGCCAGGCCCATCTGCGTGCAGCTATGCCTGAAGCAGAAAGTCATGCAGCAGTCTCAAAGCAGTCATAAGTAGCTCTGACCTCGTGTTTTCCTGATTCGAGGCCCTTATGGACGATATTTTGGAATGGTTCTTGATACTGCTCAGGGAGAGACAGGGCTAGGTCTTGAACCTGCTTCCAAAGGTTCCTTTGATATTGATTCATATATAGCTGGTATGATGTTATCTTGGATACCAGCATGGAACCCTGAAAAATCTTGCGGCCTAAATTATCCAGAAATCTACTCTCCTTCCCAGGCGGTGTAGATGAATGAGATTTCAGTCGCTTCGCCTTCTTCTGGGCGGACTCTACCACGACTGACTAATGTGGCAACTGTGATTTTTGAAAACCTGGTATAGGTTGTACCAAATAAGTTGCCTCTGCTCTTTTATTGACTGCTGAGACAGATCCTGGGTGTTCCCATATCCTGTACTGAAGGTCTTGAAAAACTTCATGGACTGGTACTGCTAACATTTCTTTAGGAGGATCTACAAATTGCAGAACCTCAAGTGTTTTCTGCCTTGCATCCACCTCCGTTTGTAGTTGAAAGAGGATGGTGTCAGCCATATCCTTTACAAAGTTTGTAAAGGAAAGGTCCTCAGGAGGTGACTTCCTGTGGTCGTCAGGTGGAGAGGGTTCAGAAAAAATATCCCCATCTGAAGAGTATTCTGAGCTTGTGTCAGTAGCCATATCCCGTGGAGTTTGGTGAGTGACTGGCACTAGCAAAGGCTCCCTAGGCCTTGATGGTACAAGAGGAGAATGAGGCCTTGGAGGCTTTGGGATTCCAGAGGGTCCTGGAATAGGCTCTTCTGGTGTTTTGTTGGATAAAATATCCAGGAGAGAGTCTAATTTAGTCATAAATGGATGCAGCATCGAGACATCTTTTGATGGCATCGGTATAATCCCCGGTGAACTGGTGAGGGTATCGGGGTAGGCATCAAAGGCCGTTCCCGTGGCATCATCGGTGCCGGCGGCATCAATGGCGATGGATCTCCCGGCATCGGAATCGGCATCGATGGAGGTGTCGATGGCTGCGGCGGAATCGCATCGCGCAGAGCCTGGTGCACCGCTTGACGTATATATGTGTCAAGTTCCGCTCTCATAGCTGGTGATACCAGAGCAGCTATGGGGGGAGGCGGTGATGGCGATGCCGATACCTCCTCAGAGCCCTGAGGAGGTACGGAGCCCGGCACCGATATCAGTGGGGATCGCCCTGGATCAGTAGGCCTCGAAGCCTCCGCACTCGTCCGAGGTATCTTTGCGGGTGAGGCCGTACCTGTCGATGGGTCTTCGGTCATTGGTGCTAGGCGTTGTCGATGCTGGTGACGATGTTTTTCTTTTTTTTCTCACTTCCAGAAGTGGACGCCTTCGACGATACTGACGGTGATGGCGTAGAAGCGTCTCCCACTTCTGGACGACGTTTTTTCAGTAGTACCTGCCGGACGGATCCGGATGGCGATGACTAAACCGAAGTCGATGCCTTCGGGAGCAATTGTATGTTAAACAATTGCTCCATTTTCTCAACGCAGAGACGATGGCCTTTTGAGGTCATTTCCGCACATAATGTACACGATTTTACATCGTGTTCTTTGCCTAGGCAAAGAACACATTCTAAGTGCGGGTCTGTTATAGACATATTCCGCGCACACTTCGGGCATTTTTTGAACCCGGAGGCCATTTTGCCGGACAGCCGTTGACGGCGATGACCAAAAAATATCGGTACCGGCCGGAAACCGAAGGGAAAAAAAGTTACCGCGGTGTTAACGAAGGGAAACCCTGGGATGATTTTTTTCCGGAAAAGTTAAACTTTTTTAAGGTGGTGAATTCACCACAGGACTCCAATTATACCACGATGCTAAGTGCTTCGCGGAAAAAAGAAGACTGAAGGGAGACCCCTGTGGCAGGGAATATCATGGCATGCTGGGCATGCTCAGTAGGCACTCTGGTGCCAGTCAAAAGTTTCATGGAAACTTTTAAAGAATTTTTCCGTACATAGGGCTCCATTACCGATGTCACCCATATGTGAGGACTAGCATCCTGCTTGTCCTGGGATAATAAGATATTTTGAGTTCAGTATTTAAAAGCCATTTAGATGGATAACTCAAAAGTTATCCATCTAAATCCATCGGGCCGTAGGGATGTCCTAAAGTTAGCCGGTTAGGAAAACTGGCTAACTTTAAGATACCTGGATATATTTAGTGGTGCAGCTGTGCCACTGAATATACCCTGCTAGTTAGCCGGATATGTTTATCCAGCTAACCAGCTGAGCAGCACAGTGGCTGAAAATGGACCTCTAAACTTTTATTCTCCATTCCTTTGCTGATTATTCCTAATATTCTATTTGCTTTTTTACTGCTGCGCACATTTGATCTGAGAATTTCAATGTATTGTCCACAGTATTCCAAGATCCTTTTCATGGACGATGACTCCTAATTCAGAATTCAGGATTCACTGTGTATCTGTAGTTGTGATTATTTTTCCCTATCTATACCACTTGCAACTTTCCACAATGAATGTCATCTGCCATTCAGATGCCCAGTCTCTTAGTCTCACAAGGCCCTTCTGCTGTTCCTCACAATCTACTGCGGTTTTAACAATTTTGAATAATTTTGTTGCATCTGCAAACTTGATCACCTGACTGTACATCGCTTTGGTTTACAAATGTAATTAATTGTGATTAATCAAGCAACAATAAACATAAACATAAAGTCACTGCTCTCTTCTCTGGATCATTTATGAATATGATAAATAGCACAGGTCCCAGTACTCCATGAATAATTTGCTCTGTTTGGAGAACTGATCATTTAGGCCTACCTGTCTTTTAATCAATTACCAATCTCCAGTAGGACACAGTCTTCTGTCCTCATGACTCAAATTTCTTGGGCAGTCTCTCATGGAGGACTTTGTCAAATTCCTTTTAAAATATGAATGCATTATATCGGGGCTTTCCAAACCTATCTTGGAGACTCCTCAGCCAGTTGGATTTTCAAGATATCCACAATGAATATGCAAGTGATACATTTGCATATTCTGAGTCTCCATGGTATGCAAGTTTATGTCATGCATTTTCATTGTGGATATTCTAAAAACTTGACTGGCTGTGGGGTTCCCAGGACAGGTTAATCTATACCTTCAAATGATTTTGCCAAAACCATGTTAACTCTACCCCATTAAGCCATGTCTATCTCTATGACCAGGACTTCTGTTTTTAAAAATAGCTTCTACCATTTTGCCTGGCCCTGGCATCGAGCTCACCAGTCTATAGTTTCTCACATCAATCCTGGAGCCCGTTTTATAAATCGGTGTTACATTGGTCTCCCTCCAATCCGCAGGTATTGAGTCCTTTTTAAATGATAGATTATAGATTACTAGCAACTCATTTGTATGTGATTCCAGCACTGGAAAGACCACATCCTGAACTTTGTATTCTAATTTATTTATGCTGCAACTGAGCAGCTAACATTGATTTAAAATATTAAAAAAATATTTGTGTGCAGAAATGATCACAAATTCATACAGAAGTCATACTCTCAATTTTATTTAGACACTAGCAGTACCCGGCCACGTGTTGCAGTGGCAGAGTCAGGTTCTTTACCCTCCCTCCCCCTTCCCCTTGCTCATTTACCTCAGTCACTCATCCTCTTCCCCCTTGGTCACTCACCCCCCTTCCCTCCCCTGTCCCCACTCCAACTCTCTCCCCTCACACTCACCTCTCCCCTCATTCTCCCTCCCCTGACACTCACCTCCCCCCTCATTCTCCCTCCCCTCACTGTCACCTCTCGCCACCTACTGCCTACCCTTCAGGTCAGAAAACCTTTGTCTTTCTATTTCTGTGGGAACCCCCCCACCCCAAACTCCCCCCCCCAATCCCAACCCTTTAAATCAAATAATAACCCCCCACCCTCCTGCCCTCTCCCAAGACCTGGGAAATTAAAATTGTTGGTGCTACATGTGGTCTGTCCCTGGGCGTCTGTGCACATTATGTAGCCAAGTAGGGGAGTGCCTAACCAAATTTGCATTTCCAAATTTGTTTTGTGGTCTGGGGAGGGCTATTTTGGTGCGTTCCCGAGATCGTGCAAGTTTAGTGTATGTATTTGTGTGTGAACCTCCCCCTTCCCCCCAAAAAACAACCCTATGAGAAAAGTTCTCTTAAACTAACCACCCCACACTCTCCTGTCCCTCCCCCTCCCCCAGCCCTGTGAAAAACAGTAGCCCACCCCCTGCCCCCCCAGAGTTGCTGAATGAATGAAACCTGCCCCCCCTCGTGATTCCTCCCCAAGATGTTCGCAATAAATTCATTACCACCCCCCACCCTCCAGACCCCCCGAGACCTGATAAAAATGTCAGCCGGTGGCGCGGGCATTCAGGAGCGGTCCAGGAGCGATGTATTGGTGTTGGTCCGTCAGCTGCGAGCACTGAAACAGGTTCAGACGGCCCTTTGCCCTTACTATCAGATCGATACTGTAACGTGCGGTTGAAGATTTCCCGTCTGTAACGTGCTGTGAGCACACAATTCGGACGCGTAAGGCGATCCAGCGATACAGTCTCCAGTTTCACGCGTCCTTAGCGCTTCTTAAAACAGATGCATAACCCTTTCCGCACCCAGCATGTATATGATATGTAAATGAACGAATTAGCTGTATAATGAAGGAATTAGCAATTCCCCTCCGATACTGTGACGCGCGCTCAGATTATCTCCTTTGTAACCCGCTATTTTGCCGCGTCCTTAACCTGTTAGTTTACCGCCTACCCTCTACTTGGTGTTAGTGTGGTGTTTGAAAATTAAAACGGGAATAAAGTGTAAAAAATGGGGGTAAAACCAAAGGGAGTAAAGTGTAAAAAACCATGGACGACCTCCTTATTAACATTGCAGCGTAAGTTGTTTATATAAATGTATAAATACCTGTCACTTTTCTGTCACTTTCCGAATCCCCCAGGCGTGCGGTCATCGAGGCGGCGGCGGGAGCCGGCGGGCGGATGGGCGCCCGTTCATCCAGGCGGCGGCGGCGGTGGGAGCCGGCGGGCGGGTGGGAGCGCATTGGATCCAGGCGGCGGCGGGAGCCGGCGGGCGGGTGGGCGCTCGTTGGATCCAGTCGGCGGCGGGAGCCGGCGGGCGGATGGGTGCCCGCTCATCCAGGCGGCGGCGGCGGCGGGAGCCGGCGGGCGGGTGGGCGCACGTTGGATCCAGGTGGCGGTGGTAGCCGGCGGGCGGGTGGGCGCGTGTTCGATCCAGGCCGCGGCCGGGTGGGCGTGCATTCATCCAGGCAGGATGAATGCACGGCCCCCGCCGGCAGTGAATGAATGCCCGTGCGATTTCGGCGCTCAAGGCGTCACGACGCTTGACGTCACGGCATGTGACTGCCTTGAGCGCCAAAATCGCACGGGTATTCATTCACTGCCGGCGGGGGCCGTGCATTCATCCAGGCAGAGGGAGCCGGCGGCGAAAGTGGCCTCCGGAGGCCGCTTTCGCCGCCGGCTCCCTCTGCCTGGATGAATGCACGCCCACCTGGCCGCGGCCTGGATCGAACACGCGCCCACCCGCCCGCCGGCTCCCACTGCCGCCTGGATCCAACGCGCGCCCACACGCTCGCCGGCTTCCGCCGCCGCTGCCGCCTGGATGAACGGGCGCCCACCCGCCCGCCGGCTCCCCCCGCCGCTGCCTGGATCCAACGCGCGCCCACCCGCCCGCCGGCTCCCACCGCCGCCGCCGCCTGGATGAGCGGGCACCCATCCGCCCGCCGGCTCCCGCCGCCGCCCTCGATGACCGCACACACCTGGGGGATTCGGAAAAGTGACAGGAAAGTGACAGGTATTTATACATATATATAAATAACTTAAGCTGCAATGTTAATATGGAGGTCGTCCATGGTTTTTTACACTTTACTCCCTTTGGTTTTACCCCCATTTTTTACACTTTATTCCTGTTTTAATTTTCGCCCTGCGCCTTGCTTCGGGAGGGGGGGGGAACCATCCACTTCCTGGTGCCTGTCATTTCAAATGTCATTTGAAATGACATTTGAAATGACAGGTACCAGTGCACCCAGGATACTGTATAGGCGCTGTATTAGCGCCTATACAGTAAAATGGGTTGCGCGGGCTTAACGCTTGCCTAACGCTTCGCAGCCGCGGCATGCAGTTGCATGCAATTTGAAGAGAGTATCGAGCGGTAGGTGAAGAGAACTGTGCGTGTGGGGAACGAGGGTTCGCCCGGCACTGCCACACTGTTTCTACCGCGGCCTTAGAGTATCGATCTGATAGTAAGGGCAAAGGTCCGCCGGCTGCCAGTCCTGAAAATGGCGCCGAGGGTTCCTTGCCCTTACTATGTCACATGGGCTACTGCCACCATTGGTGTCCCCGAGTGGCATAGTAAGGGAAAGGGCCGTCGGCGCCATGTTGATTGCTGGCAGCCGACGGCCGTAGTGCAGGAGATGTGTCCCGGACCGGTCCTGGCCCCCCACTGGAGCCTCCCAGACTTCTGTCAGGTTTTGTGTGTGTTGTGAGGGCCTGGGAAGTAAATAAATTTGGCATGTGTGTGGGGGTGTGAGGAGGGTGGTGGGTGTATTTTATCTGTAAAGGAAATAGTTATCTTCCGGTGAAAAAAGTGCGCGAATGTGTTAAAATGGAAGTGAAACGTGGACCTGGACTGGCGAAATGATTAGTGTAGCGTGTGTTAGTGTAAGGTGTAACAGATGGCGCTTACGTCCAGCAGATGTTGCTATTTTCTCGAAAACATCTTTAAACCTATTTTACCTGTCACAGGTGTGACATATCTGTAATGTAAGTACAGAAGAACCTTCCCGTATGCGAAATGAAGGTTGTGTCCAAATTTGAAAGCAATCGGTTTAGTGGTTTCTGAGATTAGCGATTTTGTCCAAACTATTTAACATTTTTATTTATATAGATTTCTAGGGCACAGACATACAGACATTCTACAAGTAAATGGACAAATGTCAAAATATAGTTGGCCTGCTGTATATTTTGTGACTTTTTTCTCATGCTGTAGAAAAAATATTTGATTCATCTCAGAAGAAATGTGGTGATGTCCTGTCGAGATTTATGCTTGAGCATGATTTTTTGCACACTTCCAAGTTCCGCAAATGAGAAATCCCTGACTTTACACACTAGTAAATATCCTTGGCAAATATTTTTTTTGTTTTTAAGGTGGTGTATAAAGCAGACACAAACAAACTTAATATAAAAAAAAAATACATAAATACATTTACCTGAAACATTACAGGCTCTGTAGCAGAAGAAAAGTTTAATGATTTTGATAAATGTAATTCAGGATCATATTTTTTCATGTATCCTTTTATCATCACAGTTTTTGCTGTACCCTGTTCTCCTATAAGCAACACTGCCTGAAATAAGATATTAATATTTACTAAAACAACTCAATAAAACTGTTACTCCAATTAACTACAAGTCTAGTTAACTTTATTATTATGATGCTAGTTTTAGTAAGATTGGTAGCACTGACATGCAGCATTATTTATTTAAAATATTTATTCCCTGCACCCTCCAAAGTCTGGGGTGGATTCCAAACTGTACATACCAAAACTACATCAAAATAACAGAAACATCATCACAATAAAAACAGATGGTCTAAGAACAGCTTCTGTCAAGCACCCTAAGTTAAACTCAGATTAAACTATTATAGCAATTACGGGCATATGCTTAATATTTAAAATGGAACTGTGATGTCACAAATACATAAGTGGGTGAGCTTCCAGTGTCACACAGAACTGAACTGAGAGAGTGAGAGTGTGCAAGAGAGAGAGAAAGAGCCTCTTTATAAGGCCTCCATAATAGCCAACTATTTATATCACTATAGGAAGGCCAGATAATAACTCAGGTTTTGCTGGTGGTTTAGGGTTTGGGGGCCAGTTTGACATGCAGATTGAGACATACAAACAGCACAGTAGACCTCAGTGAAGATTTGACATCATTTGGACTGAGGAAAGTCTCCCAAAGATGAGATTTCTACAATGTTCTCTTACTCTAGCTTGATAGTACCCTGTTATAGAATCCATCAAACTGGGGTGAGAGAATATTGTAGAAATTTTATCTTGGGAGACTTTCCCCACTCCAAATGATGAAAAATCTTCACTGAGGTATACCGTGCTGTTTGTACGTCTCACTCTGCATATCAAACTGGCCCCCAAATCCTAAACCACTACTAAAACCTTACCTCCAGATACTAACTAGCCCTCCTATAGTGATATAAATAGTTGAATTCTGTGAAGGCCTCCCCAGAGGCTCTCTCTTTCTCTCTCTCTCTCTCTCTCCTCCCCTCTCCCCTCCCCAAACTCAGAAATGGCCGAATTGCAATTTGCTATCTTTATCGTGAATTCTGTTACGGTTGTTTCAGGCATATAGCACAGCTTAACACCAGGAAAAAAGATGTAGATATTTCCAGCATTAAAAACATGGGCTATTGTCCCTCATTTTCATTAATCCCACCCAAACCCCTCTCCAATCCCACCCCTATGAAAAATTTGCATTTGCACAATGCGATACCATTAATATTGCATGTGTTATGGTGTTAATGCATGCGTTATGGCATTACTGCAGGCGTTAACACCATAACACATTTTGATGAATGACACTATAAAATTGCAAACAATATAGTAAGGCAGCAACAACACAAAGAGCAAAAATTCGCGACCCTGTCGAAACTAACTAGTATATACAAAAGGTATCGCCAAAAACGCATATAAATGATCACACCGTCCACTTAAAGAACAGAGAAATTATTTAGGAAAACAGGACTGCATCAGCAAGCCTTTGTCAACGTGCTCAGTGTGAACTTATTGAGCTGATGCAGTCCTGTTTTCCTAAATAATTTCTCTGTTCTTTAAGTGGACGGTGTGATCATTTATATGCGTTTTTGGCGATACCTTTTGTATATACTACTAAACAATATAGTAAGACATAGACAGCCTGCAGAAGCAAGAAAAGTGACTTAAAATAGTGCATTTTTCAATAACACTGAGAAGCAGAACAATATTTGCATGACTGGAGCAGTAAGATACTAGGAGCCAGATTCACTAAGGTTTTGTTCCCATTCTGCCTCTAAGGAAACTGTCCTGATGAATCAGGCACTAAATTGAGAAAAGTCAATTAGAAATGTCAAGATCCTCACTCTGCATGGGTGGGGCAATATAAATAACTCCACCTGTCAGCTGTGTAACTAGAGTGTTACCGTTCAGCATCCTCCTGCATCAGCTGTTCCCTTCGGTGTTGGCAGCCGGTCTTCTCGGTGGCATTCCCCAGCTGCAACGCGGCCAACGCACGCCACATCGAGGCCCCTCCCTCCGCGGCACGTCATCACCTCCCACGGAAGTTCCCATGCTAGCATGGGAACCAGGTCTGTTTAACTCAACTCTTAAGCACAGCATTGCCTTGGCTATAAGCTTGCTTGTGCTGGTGCTGCTTCCTGGGATTGCTTGCTCTGAATTTCATTTTGCCTTGGGTCTTCTCTTGCTTGCTGCCTGCCTCTTGGAACCGGATTGTGCCTTGGATCGTCTCTTGCCTGCTGCTTGCCCCTGAACTCGGATTGTGCCTGTTGTGAGCTTTCTGCTAGGAGTTAGCAATCTGTTGTGATACTGTTGCAAGGAGTTAGCAATCTGATGTGCATTCTGCTAACAGTTAGCAATCTGATGTCATTCTGTTGACAAAGCTTTGTAGTGAAAGCTGGGATGTTAGCAATCTGTCAAAGAGCTCTGTTGATAAAGCTGGTAGTTAGTAATCTGTAGTTATTTAGAATAATTGTGTGTGGATCCTTGGACCAGTGGCAGATGACCACTCCCTCGGGGGAAATCCCGAGAGGGACCACTGGTCAGGCTTAGTGTAGGAGACAGACACACACTAGTTCTATTATTAGACAATATAGTAAACCACCAGAGGTGGCAGTAGTGAGCTGGAAGTGTCCGGCTGGGCTGTAGTCCCTCAAGTACTGGAACAGTGATCCCCAGGTGGCTGAGCTGTAGAGAAACTAAGAAAGTGAGTAGGCAGTATATGCAGAGTTCTGGAACAAGTCCTTGATGATAACACTCACACAATAGTCTCTTGAGGCAGCCCAGGAGTTGATATGCATTAGGCCCTCGAGGAGCGAGTACCTGGTTCCAGGAAGAGTTCTGAGAGATAGATGGAAACTCACTAATGTTGTAAGCAGTGATGACTTCTTAGAAGCAATATATTAAACCACCAAAGGTGGCAGTAGTGAGCTGGAAGTGCCCGGCTGGGCTGTAGTCCCTCAAGTACTGGAACAGCGATCCCCAGGTAGCTGAGCTGTAGAGAAACTAAGAAAGTGAGTAGGCAGTATATGCAGAGTTCTGGAACAAGTCCTTGATGATAACACTCACACAATAGTCTCTTGAGGCAGCCCAGGAGATGGTATTCATTAGGCCCTCGAGGAGCGAGTACCTGGACCCAGGGAAGGCTCTGAGAGATAGGTGGAAACTCACTGTTGTTGTAAGCAGCGATGACTTCTTAGCAAAAGTGGTATTCAGGAGCAAGTCCGGGACGCAGGCCCTCGAGGAGTGAGTACCGGTTCCGGACTGCGATCTGAAAAGAGAAAGAGAAAGCAAGGCCCCCGAGGAGCGGGTACCTCTAATGAAGTCTGAGGAGGCAGAGTAGCTAGAGTTGCGGAGAGCGAATCCCATCTGCAGCGACCAGGAGGAAGCTAGGTAAAGCAATCCCTTGCTAACTTGAATTGTTAGCGAATACTGAGACCTTAAATATCTGGTGCTAGTGACGTCATCTCAGGGGGATGCCCCTGAGGTTCGCGCCAACGCTGGTACATCAGTCGGGCCGTGCGCGCACGCCCTTAGGCATCTGGTCAACATGGTGGCTTGCAGCGTCGAGCCGGTCCGGGAATGCCAGAGGTGAACGGCCTGGAGATGCCGCAGCAGCTTGCCTTCCATCAATCCCTGAAGGGAGTCGCCAACGAGGTAGGTGGGCGGAGCAGAGACGTTGGACAGCGACGGACACAACAAGATCTTCTCTTGTTTGCTGCCTGCCTCTTGGAACTGGATTGTGCCTTGGATCTTTTCTTGCCTGCTGCCTGCCCCTGAACTCGGATTATGCCCTGGATCTTCTCTTACTTGCTGCTTGCTTCTTGGAACCAGATTGTGCCTTGGATCTTCTCTTGTCTGCCACCCGCCTCTTGGACCCAGACTGTGCCTTGGACCTCTGGTTGTTGGTCATCAGCCGCTTGGATCCAGACAGTGCCTTGGTTTCTGCCTCGTTCCCGGTTTGGGCTAAGGTAAGACTGTTGCACTACTGTTGTGTCCACCATCACATCTGTAACAGTTAGCCGAGGCCACGGATCCAGTAGACCTAACAGCCTTACAGGCCATTCCCGGACTGGCCTCACGAGTCCAACAACAAGGAGTGCTGGACCAGGTGACGGAGGTGTTGGAGAGATTGGCTGCCAGTATGGATGCCCTGGCCGTTGCATCTCCAGTGACCGCTGCTTCTGTCGCACCAACAACCACTGTTCTATGTCTTCCAACTCCTCCGCATTTTGATGGAAATTCCCAGCAGTGCAGGGGGTTCATAAATCAATGTCACATGCATTTCTCTCTTCAATCTTCATTATTCTCCTCAGATAAGACCAAAGTCACATTCATCTTATCACTATTAGAAGGGCTGTCCTTGGCATGGGCATCATCCCTCTGGGAACGAGATGATCCCCTATTAAATAATCTGGATCAGTTCCTTAAAGACTTTCATCTAATTTTCAATGAGCCCGGACGATCAGCCTCCGCAGCTTCAGACCTACTTCAGATCTGACAAGGTTCCCGTTCCGTGGGAGAAAGCAAATGTTGCTTACCTGTAACAGGTGTTCTCACAGTTCAGCAGGATGTTAGTCATCACATATGGGTGACATCACAGGATGGAGCCAAATCACAGAAAACTTCTGACAAAGTTTCCAGAACTTTGACTGGCCCCTACTGGGCATACCCCGCATGGCACTAATCCTGCAGTCAGCAGGGGTCCCCCTTCAGTCTTGTTTAAAAGCTACAGGCAGTGCCGAAAAATAAAATAAGAAAATGTAACGAACCCAACACTGCGGGGCGGCGGGCGGGTTTCGTGAGGACTAACATCCTGCTGTCCTGTGAGAACACCTGTTACAGGTAAGCAACATTTGCTTTCTCACAGGACAAGCAGGATGGTAGTCCTCACATATGGGTAAGTACCGAGCTGAGGATGTCCGAGAAATGCACCAAATGTATCCAGATGCATGAGGCACTAGGATTAGGATAAAATTTGGTCGAGGGCATCCTGAACCCTAACGGGCAGGCGGAAGAGTGTTGGTACATAACAACATAAGAGATTGCTATGCTGGGTCAGACCAAGGGTCCATCAAGCCCAGCATCCTATTTCCAACAGAGGCCAAATCAGGCCACAAGAACCTGGCAATTATCCAAAAACTAAGAAGATCCCATGTTACTGATGCAATTTAATAGCAGTGGCTATTCCCTAAAAGTAAACTTGATTAATAGCCGTTAATGGACTTCTCCTCCAAGAACTTATCCAAACCTTTTTTGAATCCAGCTACACTAACTGCACTAACCACATCCTCTGGCAACAAATTCCAGAGCTTTATTGTGCGTTGAGTGAAAAAGAATTTTCTCCAATTAGTCTTAAATGTGCTATTTGCTAACTTCATGGAATGCCCCTTAGTCCTTCTATTATTCGAAAGTGTAAATAACCGAGTCACATCTACTCGTTCAAGACCTCTCATGATCTTAAAGACCTCTAGCATATCCCCCCTTAGCCATCTCTTCTCCAAGCTGAACAGCCCTAACCTCTTCAGCCTTTCCTCACAGGGGAGCTGTTCCATCCCCTTTATCATTTTGGTTGCCCTTCTCTGTACCTTCTCCATCGCAACTATATCTTTTTTGAGATGCTGCGACCAGAATTGTACACAGTATTCAAGGTGTGGTCTCACCATGGAGTGATAAAGAGGCATTATGACATTTTTCGTTCTATTAACCATTCCCATACTAATAATTCCTAACATTCTGTTTGCTTTTTTGACTGCTGCAGCACACTGAGCCGACAATTTTAAAGTATTATCCACTATGATGCCTAGATCTTTTTCCTGGGTGGTAGCTCCTAATATGGAACCTAACTGTGTAATTACAGCAAGGTTTTTTTTCCCTATATGCAACACCTTGCACTTGTCCACATTAAATTTCATCTGCCATTTGAATGCCCAATCTTCCAGTCTTGCAAGGTCCTCCTGTAATGTATCACAGTCTGCTTGTGATTTAACTACTCTGAATAATTTTGTATCATCCGCAAATCTGATAACCTCACTCGTCATATTCCTTTCCAGATCATTTATATATATATTGAAAAGCACAGGTCCAAGTACAGATCCCTGAGGCACTCCACTGTTTACCCTTTTCCACTGAGAAAATTGACCATTTAATCCTACTCTCTGTTTCCTGTCTTTTAACCAGTTTGTTATCCACGAAAGGACATTGCCTCCTATCCCATGACTTTTTAGTTTTCGTAGAAGCCTCTCATGAGGGACTTTGTCAAACGCCTTCTGAAAATCCAAATACACTATATCTACCGGTTCATCTTTATCCACATGTTTATTAACCCCTTCAAAAAAATGAAGCAGATTTGTTAGGCAAGACTTCCCTTGGGTAAATCCGTGTTGACTGTGTTCCATTAAATCATGTCTTTCTATATGCTCTACAATTTTGATCTTGAGAATAGTTTCCACTATTTTTCCCGGCACTGAAGTTAGGCTCACTGGTCTATAGTTACCTGGATCACCCCAGGAGCCTTTTTTAAATATTGGGGTTACATTGGCCACCCTCCAGTCTTCAAGTACAATGGATGATTTTAATGATAGGTTACAAATTTTAACTAATAGATCAGAAATTTCATTTTTTAGTTACTTCAGTACCTTAGGATGCATACCATCCGGTCCAGGTGATTTGCTACTCTTTAGTTTGTCAATCTGGCCTACTACATCTTCCAGGTTCACAGTGATTTTGTTCAGTTCGTCTGACTAATCACCCCTGAAAACCATCTCCAGAACTGGTATCTCCCCAACATTCTCATTAGTAAACATGGAAGCAAAGATTTCATTTAGTCTTTCACTTTGTAAACAGGTTACGAAGGACAGACTGGCCAAAAATGGACACGACAATTTTATAACATGTCCGCTACCGTACACATATGCGCGCTTGATTTGATATCCAATAAAGGAGTGGACTGGTAGAGAACTTCCTAAAACCCCTACTTATCCTGCCTCCCTTTTTTCCCTATCTGCCCCAACCCCTAAAATCCCGCAACCTTTTTGTTTTACAACTTACCTTCTCTCTGGAGCAGCAGCATGTTGTGCGCGCCAGTTGGCTGCTGACGTGATCTTCAGCGAGACAGTGCCTAATGGCATTATCCTGGCTTGGCCTTGTCCCACCCACGGGCCACCCCTTTTTGCTGAACCCATTCTTCTTCGCATATGGGCAGTTAGTTGCGTGGCCAAGGAGTTGGAAAATCCTTGAAGCCTTGCGTGTATCTGCCCATTTCGGCATGCACTAGGTTTTTAAAATCTGGCCTTTAATCTCTTGCAGGATCTTTATCCTTTTGAACTCTATGCTATCCCAGACATAAAGCATCATCCTCCCACCAAGTTGCTCCTCCCTATCATTGAGATATAATTTGTACCCTGATATAGCACTATCACATTGGTTATCCTCCTTCCACCATTTCTCTGAGTGCCAAATAATTCTATCTCATCATTCACTGCTATACATGCTAACTTTCCCATCTTACTCCTTAGACTTCTGCCATTGGCATACAGATATTTCAAAGTGTGTTTTTTGTTTGTATTAACAATCTGCTTTTCAGTTGACAGGGATAATTTGGAATCTTTTAGCTCAGATGACTCTTAAAGGCACATGGCTATTTTTGCTTTTATTGGAACCTCTCTGTTGGGATACCCTAACTCTTCTGTTTCATTAGTATCCTTCGAAGATACCTCCCTTTGGACCATCCACTGCTGAGCAACTGTTGGCTATTCCATTTATTTTAATTTAAAAGCTGCTGAATCTACTTTTAAAGGTTAGCACTTGCAGCCTTGTTCCACCATGGTTAAGGTGGAGCCTGTCCCTTCGGAAAATATTCTAGGGATGTGCAGCAGGGACGGAGTCGTCCGATTCGGTATTCGTATTCGTCGGGACCCAAATACGTTACATCCGTTTTCGGGGGACCCCGATTCGTCCATTAGTTACATATGGTATTCTTTCCTGTTAAAGTTGAAAAAACCCCATCCCAACCCTTTAAATTTAATTGACTACAACCCCCCACCCTCCTGACCCCCCCCCCCCCCCCAAGACTTGCCAAACGTCCCTGGTGGTCCAGCGGGGGTCCTAGAGCGATCTCCTGCACTCGAGCCATCAGCTGCCAGTATTCAAAATGGCGCCAATAGCCTTTGCCCTTACTATGTCACAGGGGTTACTGGTGCCATTGGTCAGCCCCTGTCACATGGTAGGAGCAATGGACTCCGCAGAGAAATAGCAGTCACCGATAGTGATTCAATGAATACCCCAGTTGCCGAAGCTGGCAAAACCGGCAGAGCTTGGGATTATAATATTGTTGACTCACCATGAAGCACATAGAAAGATTAGCGGTAATGTACTTACTGTGATATGGAAGCATGGTGATGAGAGATACCATTTTACCTGTGCCTTCTGAAGAAAGTTTGTATTTCTGAGGTCCAGGATGGGCAGTGAGTAACTACTTTCTGTTGAAAGAAAGAATAGTGTAATTAAAACTCCCCAACATCCCCCCCCCCCCTCTGCACTTTGTAGCATCTGGGGGGAGTGTACCGGGAACTTTGGTACAAGGTGGGGTGGCCGCTCTGATATCCGGCCAGTTGGGAGACCAGGAGGTGTCCAACTGTAGGGGCTGATGTAATCTGGATATCATGTAACCTCCCACGTGAGCATGAGCGGTAAAGTCTTACCCGCATTTCTGTGTGCTGTACAAGGAGACACCGAGACCTGTCATCAGGCTTTGAGGTGGACTTGTACTTGAGGCAGTATTTGTTGGATCTCGTGTTTAGCAGATCAGCGAATGCACCTGGAACTTTGGTTCTGAAGCAGGAACCAGAAGCCAGAGCATTAATCAGTACAGAGCCTCATTGCTGAAAAAGGGAGGAAGCCCTGATGCAATCCCAAAGAAATGATAGAGCGGTTCTCTTGGTATTGTGGCTGACATAGCTGGCATAGCGATATGTGACACTAATACGGTTCTTGGAAGGTACATGACCTAGAACTTTTCGAACCATGTGGCCTGAATTAGAGAACACATCTCAATGGGAATGCTGCAGAAGCAGGTATTTACCATCCGACGTGGATCACCGAAGGACGAGCCAGTGAAGATTGCTGGCTCCGTGGATTTCAGGAGTCATCGAGGGAGTAGACGCCTGTCTCAACTCTGATGCCTGGTATGGTGGCGCAGGTATAGAGGAGACAGGCTGAGCGTGGCTGGCGCTAATGGTAGTATTTTGTGAAGGGCCACAATCCCCCACCGATGTCGGTGGGGAATGCCTCGGGAACAGGGGAGCTGATTAACAGCTCGTGAACCTGGCCCTCATCGCAGCAGCTCGATGTCTCGTGACGCCAGTGCAGAATTCTTCGGAACTCGTTCCGGTGTTTCTGGAGCACCAAGGTCTACCAATACTGTGCGGAACAGTGTCGATGGCAGTGGTGATGTTGCTCGCCCCGAGCATTGTCCAGCATCAAGAAGGATAGCACCAATGTGCTGGATGGCGTCGGTGGCAGACGGTCACCGTGTCGGTGACAATGCATGCCACAGTGCTCGGTCAGGCCTTTCCCCAGCACTGAGATGGATGCCCTTGCTGTCTTGGATGGAGACTGATGACGGACTGCCAGCATGCCTGCACTGCTCCTGGCACTATGTAGTGTCGTAGGCTAATATGGGGCTTTAATAAAAACCCAAAGAATGGAGCACTGTGTTCAGGCGAGGTCATTATGTGGCGTGCTATGTCGGTATTGACGGTGTTGATAGTGGCTGAAGCGGCCTCGAGGGTATCGTCAAAAATATATATGAAAAAATGTTGATGACACGGCCAGAGCAATGATGACAGTGACACTGACGGTATCTGCGTAGGTATCTATGGGAATGATGTGGCATCGAATAATCGAAAAAAACATCGTTGGCATCGGAAAAAATGATACCGGCATCAACGGAGTCGATGACCGCATCGATAGGAACGAAGACACCGATGGAAATGATGTGGGCATCGAGGGCATTGATGTATGGAGGCGGGTGCCAACAGCATCGGTGGCATGGCCATGGGCATCGACGGTATCGATTGGATTGACTCGGGCACCAATGGCATCCATGGCATGGATGCCACCAACATGAACATTGATGGCACTGACATGGGCACCGATATAATCGATTTTGGCATGGATGCCATCGATGGAATTGACATTGGCATCGATGGAATCAACATTGGCACTGATGCCACCCATGGAATTGGCATTGGCATCAATGCCCATGGATGGAATCGACCTGGGCATCAATTCCCATTGATGGAATCGACCTAGGCATCGATGTCCATCGATGGAATCGACCTGGGCATCGATGGCCATCAATGGAATCGACCCGGCATCGATGGCCATCAATGGAATCGACCTTGGCATCGATGGCCATTGATGGGATCGACCCTGACATTGATGGACATCGATGGAATGGACCTGGGCATCGATAGAAATGTCCTGGGCATCGATGGTATCAATAAAATAAATGATGGCATCAATGGAAATGACCCTGGCATCGATGGAAGTGCCCTGGGCGATGGTGGCATCGACCCGGGCATGCATGACACCGACGAGACAAGGTGTATGTCGATGGCATCCATCCAGGCAATGATGGCACCGATGAAATCCAAGGAAAAATCAGTGCCATGGATGAAAAACATGGATGGCACTGATAGAAACGATGCAGGGACCAATGGCATCAGTGTACCACGGGGGGAGGGGTACCGATGGCATCTAAGAATCCAGGATGGTCTGAAGGGGGTACTGACGGTATCAATTGGGGCATCGAGTGTGCGAGGGTACCGAGGAAATCGAAGGACCTGAATTGACAGGGGCCCTAGCAGCAACGGAAACCGTGGAAGTCCCTGTCCCACTAGCGCTAATAACCAGGCAGAGTGTCACAGAGAGACACTCGCAGGCTATGTGTGGCTAACTGAAAACATAGGGAGAGGGAAGGCCCCAGTCAGTTGGCAGGCCAGGAAGGTGACAGGAACTGACCGAAAAAACAGGGCATAGTACTCACCGAGCGTTGAATAAACATACGCGAAGGGAGACCCGTGCAGGGAAAAGTGTTTGTGAAGTAAAAGTTTAAGTGTTTCCGTGCAGAAAAAGTGTTAGAATTTCTCACAGAGCTTCTAACAGCTATGCGTACTGCAGAGTGGGAAAAAGAAGACTGAGGGACACACCTGTGGCTCACAGGGATAATTGCAGGCTGAGCATGCTCAGTGCACTCATTGTACCAGTGTCAGTCAAAGCTTTGTAGAAACTTTGACAGAAAGGTTTTCCGAACAGGGCTCCATCCTGTGATGTCACCCATATGTGATGACTAAACCTGGCTATTCAACCTAGCTTTTCCAGAAACAGCATTTTAACCTGGCTATTCAACCTAGCTTTTCCAGAAACAGCATTTTAGTTAACACATTCTCTCCTCTTTTCGCTACATATCTCTGTTCTTTCCTCACCTCAAGATAGGCTTGTTTTTATTTCTGCTTTCATATTTTACTTTTCTTTTTTCTCTAATTCATTTCCCTTGAAGAGCCCTCCTATTACCCTTTGGTATTATTCTGCCTTTCTCCTCCCTTTTTTCTCCTATCTTTTTCACTTCATATCTTCTGCTTCAACCTAATAGTATCTAAGACCAATTTAATGGAATCAATTGCTTATTGTGACTGTATTGTTTCATAATTCAATTTGTTGTTCCAGGTTCTTTCAAGGTTAATGTTCAAGGTTCAATGTATAGCCTACAGGCAAGTTTTACGTTCTTTGTAAACCAGTTTGATTTGTATCTAATGCAGGAAGATCGGTATATAAAAACCAAAAATAAATAAATAAATAAATGACTACCATCCTGCTTGTCCTGTGAGAACACAAACAAACAGTAACCTGGTTATATATTTCCAACTTAATTTTTCCTTCTTTATTTTATTCAGAAAATTTTTTGGGAAGTAAAACTGACTGTTTAAAGAAGAAATTCCAATAATGGCTACTTAACTTGCCACTGTACTCCAATACAGGCCTTGGTGTATAGCGGCAAGTTAGCAAGTTCTTTAAACAGACATAGTTATTTAGAAGATATTGCTCTCATTGGCTCTGAGTACAGTGGCAAACAAAGCAGTGATATATTGGAATTCTGTCCTTCAATAGTTATAGTTATAGATATTGAGAAGATATAGTTTTCATTCTAAAATATACATTTTACTATAAACACACAAAATATAAAATAAAAAAATCAGGAGTTAATAAAATAAAGTTGGACCTAAAAGAAGAGTCAGTTTTAGTAATATAAACTGTACTCAGATCCGGTCCCACAAAAATATTTACTTCCAAAAATTTTTCTGAATAAAATATATAAGGAAGAATTAAGTTTGAAATATATAACCAGGTTACTGTTGATTTGTGATGCATTTTTAGTGTACAGAAGAATTTTTGCACTGGATGTATTCGACTGCATGGTAGCACAGTAAAAATGCTGTACAATATTTTTGCATCAAAGGAACTACATAGCACAGATTAGGGTAAGCAAATGTTGCTTACCTGATGTAACAGGTGTTCTCACAGGACAGCAGGATGTTAGTCCTCACAAATGGGTGACATCGAGGATGGAGCCCACCACGGAAAACTTCTGTCAAAGTTTAAACAGAACTTTGACTGGCCCCTACTGGGCATGCCCAGCAAGGCACTGACCCTGCAGCCAGCAGGGGTCTCCCTTCAGTCTGATGTTCAAAGCTACAGGCAGTGCCTAGAAAGTAAAAACAAAACAAACCCAACATCGCGGGGTGGCGGGCGGGTTTCGTGAGGACTAACATCCTGCTGTCCTGTGAGAACACCTGTTACATCAGGTAAGCAACATTTGCTTTCTCACAGGACAAGCAGGATGGTTGTCCTCACAAATGGGTGAGTACCGAGCTGAGGATGTCCTGACTTGCACCAAATGCACCCAACGATGTGCAACAGGCACTACAACTGGGGTGGAATTTGGTAAAGGGCATCCGCACCCTACCGGGAAGGTGGAAGGGTGTTGGTACATCACGTTGGAAAAAGGTTACGCAAGACAGATTGGCCGAAGATGGAGTCCTGTCTTCCAGCTTTGTCCAAACAATAGTGGGCTGCAAAGGTATGGAGAGAACTCCAGGTTGCAGCCCTGCAGATGTCAGGAAGCGGCACCGATCGAAGGTGTGCCACTGACGTAGCCATGGCCCTCACAGAGTGTGCTTTGACACGGTCTTGAAAAGGAATGCCCGCTTGCTCATAGCAGAAAGCAATGGAGTCCGCCAACCAGGAGGAAAGAGCCTGCTTACCCACAGGTTGTCCTAACTTGTTAGGATGGAAAGAGACAAATAATTGAGTGCTCTTCCTGTGAGCAACTGTACGGTCTAGATAAAAAGCTAGAGCTCGTTTACAGTCTAGGGTATGCAGAGTTTGTTCCCCGGAGTTGGAGTGGGGCCTGGGAAAAAAGATAGGTAGTATTATGGATTGATTGATATGAAACTCAGAAACTACCTTAGGTAAAAATTTAGGGTGAGTGCGGAGTACCGCCCGGTCCTGCAGGAGTTTAGTGTAAGGCGGATAGGTAACTAGGGCCTGTAATTCACTAACCCTGCGAGCTGAAGTGATAGCCAAAAGGAATAACACTTTCCATGTGAGATACTTTAACTCACAGGAGTGCAGAGGTTCGAAAGGAGGTTTCATTAGACGACCAAGAACCAGATTAAGGTCCCAGGATGGGGCCGGAGGCCGTAAGGGTGGCTTCAGATGGAGCAAGCCTTTAAGAAAACGTGTTACTAGGGGTTGTACTGAAATAGGGACACCCTGTACACCTTTATGGAAGGCGGCTACCGCACTGACATGCATCCTAATGGAAGAGGTTTTAAGACCTGATTCAGAGAGATGCCATAAATAGTCCAAGAATTTGGAAATTGGACAGGAAAGGGGATCAAGGGACTGAGAAGTGCACCATGATGTGTACCTTTTCCATTTGTATGAGTAAGACTTTCTTGTGGAAGGCTTTCGTGAAGCTATCAGGACTCGAGAAACGGAATCTGAAAGGTTGAAAGGCTGAAGGACTAACCTTTCAACATCCATGCCGTCAGGGACAAGGCTTGGAGGTTGGGATGGAGGAGGTATCCGTCGTTTTGAGTGAGCAGATGCGGGTCCTTTCCCAGAGGAATGTGCCTGCGGATGGAGAGATCCTGGAGTATTGGAAACCATACTTGGCGTGGCCAGTAAGGTGCTATCAGGATCATGGTTCCTCCGTCCTGGCGTAGCTTCACGAGAGTCTTTGACACAAGAGGAAGTGGGGGGAATGCGTAGAGCAGACCGGTTGTCCACTTGAGGGAGAATGCATCCCTCGGCCGAGAGTTCTGGCTCCGAATGAGAGAGCAGTAATCGTCCACTTTGTGGTTCTGAGGGGACGCAAAGAGGTCTATGCGGGGAGAACCCCACTTGTGAAACAGAGAGGTCGCTATCAGAGGATCGAGTGACCACTCGTGCGGTCGGAAGACACGGCTCAGCCGGTCTGCCAATACATTGTCTACTCCCGGCAGGTAAGTGGCCCTGAGGTACATGGAGTGGGAGAGGGCTTCCGCCCAGATCTGCGCAGCTTCCTGACACAGAAGGAAGGAGCCTGTGCCTCCCTGCTTGTTTATGTACCACATGGCCACTTGGTTGTCCGTCTGGATTAAGATTATCTGATGAAAGAGATGATCTTTGAAAGTGCGGAGCGCATAGCGGATTGCTCGAAGTTCCAGGAAATTGATCTGGTGTTCGGCTTCCTCGTTGGACCATAACCCTTGGGTTTGAAAGTTGTCCACATGGGCTCCCCAACCGATGTGAGAAGCGTCGGTGGTTAGGATTACTTGCGGATCCGGTGGAAGAAAGGGTAAGCCTTGAAGGAGGTTGACCTGAGTCGTCCACCAGGTTAAGGATAGGCGCAGCGCTTGTGTGACTGTGACTATGGAGGACAGAGGCTGAAAAGCTTGAATCCATTGGTGTCGTAGAGTCCATTGTGTTACTCTCATGGCTAGTCGGGTCATGGGAGTGACTTGAACCGAGGATGCCATGTGTCCTAGGAGAATGAGGAACTGGCGAGCCGTGGCCGTGTCTTGAGACTGGAGCTGGTGAGCTAGGGACATGAGAGTTTGGACCCGTTGAAGCGGAAGGTAGGCCTTTGCCTGTAAGGTGTCCAAGTCTGCCCCAATGAAAGATAAGGTTTGAGATGGGACGAAGCAAGATTTCTCGTAATTGACAAGAACCCTAAGGAAAGGAGTGTGTTGATTGTCAATTGTAGGGAGGACCGGGCAATCTGAGGGGTGGAGGCCCTGATTAGCCAATCGTCCAGATAGGGGTATACGTGGACACCTTCCTTCCTGAGGAATGCTGCTACAACTACGAGGCATTTGGTGAAGACTCGTGGAGCAGATGCCAGACCGAAAGGCAGTACTCGGTATTGATAATGGTCGCGGCCTACTAGAAACCGCAGATATTTGCGATGGGATTGTGTTATCGCAATATGGGTATAAGCTTCCTTGAGGTCGAGGGAGCATAGCCAATCCCCTTTTTGCAGCAGAGGGAGTAACGTGCCCAGGGTTACCATCTTGAACTTTTCTTTTTGAAGGTACTTGTTGAGGGCCCGAAGGTCCAAAATTGGACGTAGCCCTCCTGACTTCTTTGGAATTAGGAAGTACCTGGAGTAAAATCCCTTGCCTCGTTGAGAGGGAGGGACAGGTTCTATAGCATTTGATTGCAAAAGGAGGGATACTTCCTGTTGTAATTGAGTGAAGTGGCTGGATAGACTCCACGCTTGAAGAGGCGGGGAGTCTGTCGGAAGAGTTATGAAATTGAGGTGGTAACCCTGTGCGATAATTGCCAGCACCCACTGATCTGAGGTAATCCGTATCCAATGCTGTAAAAAGTGGCACAGACGACCCCCCACAGGGATGTGGGGGAGTGGGATATGGCATGTGCTCCGTGTCGGGAAGTCAAAGGCCTGCCGCAGGCCCGGGAGGTGGGGCTACAGCAGGTCTTTGTTTCCGAGGTTGGCGTAGCTGAGGTCTGGTGGAGGATCGAGCCGGACGAGGCCTAGTCGACGGAGGGTAATAACGACGTGGCCGAAAGAATGACTTTTTAGAGTCCTTCTTAGGTGGTGGTTTGGAGGATACCTCAGATGGAACAGACGAAAGTTGTTTCAACGTCTCGTGGTGATCCTTCAATTCCGCCACAATCTGTTGAATCTGTTCTCCGAACAGATTGTCCCCCAAGCAGGGTAAATCGGCTAGACGATCCTGGACCTCTGGGCGAAGGTTGGATGATTTTAACCAAGCCCAACGTCTGGCTGAGATGGCAGTAGCTGAGACTTTCGTGGAAGCATCGAAGATATCGTAGGCCGTTCTGATCTCGTGCTTCCCAGCTTCAAATCCTTTGTGAAGGAGGGCTTGAAGCTGTGGCTGGTATTGGTCCGGTAATGTGTCAGCGTAGTCCTGCATCTGTTTAAGGATAGCTCTGTTGTATTGAGTCATATAAAGTTGGTATGAAGCTATGCGAGATATCAACATAGCCCCATGATACACTTTCCTTCCCACACTATCAAGGAATTTGTTGTCCTTGATAGGGGGAGTGGAAGAGTGTGGTTTTAGGCACTTGGCCTTCTTTTGCGCAGACTCAACTACAACAGAGCGATGATCCAGTTGAGACTTCTGAAATCCTGGTGCTGACTGAACGAGGTATGTTGAGTCAGCTTTTTTATTAACTGGCGACACAGATGAAGGTGATTCCCAGTTTTTCTTTAAAAGATCCAGAAATACCTGGTGAATGGGGATGGAAGCGATAATTTTTGGGGCATCCAGAAATTGGAGCAGCTCCATCATTTGGTGCCTGTCATCGGTCTCAGATTGCAGCTGAAAAGGCACAATTTCTGACATCTCCTTTACAAAATTTATAAAGGAGAGATCTTCAGGAGGAGATCGTTTTCTACTCTCTGTAGGAGATGGTGGGGATGGTAAATCTGTATCTGAAGATGTATCATCACCCCAGGTATCATAAGGATCATGTAGGGCTTGCAGTCCTGAAGGACCTGGTAGAGGATCCAAAGGCATCGATGGAATCGGTGCTGCAAGCGGAACTGTGAACGGCATCGAGGGCTTCGGGGCTACCGATGGAATCGGTGCCGATCTTGGAATCGATGGAGCCGAAGGATAAATCGGTGGAAAGGTATGTGAAGGCACCGATGGAACGACACCGGACGGGGGAATCCGGAACGGTGTTTCTCCTGTCGATGAATGTCCTTCCGGAGATGATGGTGTAGTCGGTGCTACTGGAATCACCGATGGAAGGGCTCGCATGAGTGCCTCCATACGATTTAGTATCGGTGCCAACGCTTCCACTAGAGGCTCGGTGGTCGGTTCCCTCCTCGGTGGCAGAGTCGGTGCTGAGGTCGGTGCCTGAGGCGGTGCCGGAATCGGTGCCGGAGGCGGTGCCGGTGGAGGCTGGAATCTTCGCATCGCATTCTCGATGGCCTCCTGGACCAGCCGGTCCAGTTCTGCCCGGAGACCAGGGGTAACCATACCCGGCTCGACGGGAGAGGGAGGCTGAGGCAGGGCCGGAAGTACCACCGTAACCGGTGGGATCACGGCCCCCGCACCCCGGGAGGGTGAGGGTTTCCTCGGTGCCTGCGAACGAGACGTGGACGGTGCCAGGTCTGACCGAGGCTTTTTCGTCGGTGGCTCGGCCTGTTCAGAGGTCGATGGTTGTGGATCCTCGACGGGCCGAGACTTGTGCCGTCGATGGCGATGCTTATCCTTCCGATCTCCTCGCCCATCCGGGGAGGGGACAGGAGTCGACGGCCGAGAAGTCATCGGTGGAGGACGGTCACCGGAGGGTTGACGATGGTGGTGCAACTTCGACGGTGCCGGTTCCGATGACGTCGATGCTATCGATGGCGTTGGGGTGGGTGCATGGAAGAGGAGCCCCATCTTCTCCATCCTGGCTTTACGACCCTTAGGTGTCATTAGGGCACATTTAGTGCAAGTCAGGACATCATGCTCAGTTCCCAAACATAGAACACAGACCCGATGGGGATCTGTGATTGACATAGTCCGGGTGCAATCCGGACAACGACGGAACCCCGTCGCCATGGCCTAGGGCCAAATTTAGCCGCGGGATTGGTAAGTGCCAACAGGCCTCTAGGGCCAAAATCGACGGCAGTCGATGAAAATCGGCAAAAAACTTACCGGCTTTCGCGGAGGTGACAAAAATTTGTCGAAGGGAGACCCCTGAGGGGCAAATTTTCTTCGGAAAGAAAAAACCGAATTCCTGTCAGGAACGTGGTAAGAGAGCTCCTTTCACCGCGTGGCAGCTGCTGCGCGGAAAAAAGAAGACTGAAGGGAGACCCCTGCTGGCTGCAGGGTCAGTGCCTTGCTGGGCATGCCCAGTAGGGGCCAGTCAAAGTTCTGTTTAAACTTTGACAGAAGTTTTCCGTGGTGGGCTCCATCCTCGATGTCACCCATTTGTGAGGACAACCATCCTGCTTGTCCTGTGAGAAAATATATTTCAAACTGACTTAGCAATAATATTTGTAATTGATAAATATTATTACAGACCATGAGTACTTTTCTTAACCTACTGTACAGTATAAGATATTAGTCTCTTCTGATGTAGCTTTATAATTAACATTTCATGCGATTTTATTCAAGACTTACTTTATTTTGTTTTGCAATGGTATCTATCAAAAACTGGCTTCTGACATTATCAACATTTGGAACTAAAATAGATGAGTATTCTGGAATAGAATCGGTTGGATAAACATATTCCTGAACTCTGTTACTCCAGTGTTCCCAGTTACCTAAGAAAATTACACAATGGCAAGAAAACAATGTCAGCTTTTCCAAAAAGTTGTTTTCTTTAAATAAAATAAATATTGCAATTTGCTTTATAAGGATTCTGCTTATCCTAAAACACAGACTGGACTTTGGGACAGATTTGCAAAGACAGCAATTTTCAAAGGGATTTCTGCAGGTAACAAGAATTTTACCCACATAAAATGGCAGTCTGAAAACTGGTCATGCACTGTAATTGGGTAAAAGAAAGCACAGAGTTCCACAACCTCCACACTTTTACCTGCATTGTAGTGCAGGCTTTCTTAGGGTGGCATTAGGTCCAGGAGAAATCTACATGCATTGTTTGGGATTTTCAAACAATATGGGGTAGATTTTAAAAGGTTGCACGCGAATGTCCATGTGTGCGCACTACCCGGCGCGCGCACATAGATGCCCGATTTTATAACATACGTGCGCAGGTGCGCGCATGTTATAAAATTGGGGGTCAGCGCGTGCAAGGGGGTGCACAATTGTGTAACTTGCATGCGCTGATGCCCGTGGCCTTCCCCCATTCCCTCCCAATCCCTGACCCTAACCCCCTCCCCTTCCCCTAACCCTCCCACCCTCTAGCCCTATCCTAAACCCCCCCAACCTTTATTTTACCTGTTGTGTGCGCTAGCAGCCTGCTGGCCCGCGATCCTCCGACACAGCGGCAAATGGCCACTGTGCCGGAGGCTTCTGGCCCCTCGGATGTCCCCGCCCCTTTTTCAAAGCCCCGGGACATATGCGCGTCCCCAGGCCTTTCTAAAATAGGCCCAGCGTGCGTAACCCCACCTACTTGCACAGGCTTTTTAAAATCTACCCCTATGTATTTTATTGGTTAGAAAAAGGATCCACAGAAAAAAGAGGTCCAAATCTCTGCAGAGTACTCTTCCTTGGGGCAAGTTTCAATGTAATAGTACACAAATACTTTTCCTTTGAAGCTGGTACAAAGACCATGGGTAAACATTACCCTTATTTACTTATCCAGGGACTTTGCTGCAGTGCAGGCAATTTGAAAAGTTCCCTTTTAGAAGGTTTGTCATAAACAGAGAATGAATGACAAGCCTCCATAAATCACGTGGATTGTTTGTACTGCACTGTATGTGTGGTAAACTACTTGCAAGGATTTAAAAATCAAATCCCTACAAGTACTTTCTTGTTCTTTTTAAACCCTGCCCTTAGACCCACCCCTCCATTGGAGGAAACTGCCCATCTTCTCTCCTCCTCCAAACTCACTATTTGTTCCTTTGACCCATTCCCACTCAGCAGCTCTGCTGTTTCCCCTGCAGTCACCCCTTCAATTTCTCACATCCTCAAGCCATCACTTTCCACTGCAACTATACTTCTGGCCTTCAAACATTCTTTAGTATGATGGTCATGCAACTTCTCAAACACCCTCACTGGATCCTGACTGCCCTGCTAACTATCATTCCAACTTCACCCTTTTTCTTCCAATCTACTTAAATGTGCTGTTCACCTCCACTGACTTGGCCTTCTTTCATCTCAAGCCATTCCTGATCAATTCCAATCTGTTTTTAGACCTCTACATTCCACAGAAACAGCCCTTGCCAAAGATTCCAGTGACTTGTTTATGACTTAATTCAAAGCCCTTAATTTAATCCTTATCAATCTTGAACTATCTGCCCGCTTTTGATACTACTCCATGATACTCTGTGTTCACTTGCGACCCAATTTTAAATGGCCCGTACGCGTAAAAAACAGGGTTTCCGCGCGCATAACCCCTGTTTCACACACAAGAGCTGGGCCTCGGCAAAGGGGCGGTCCGGGGGGCGGAGCTGCAGGCGGCCGGTATAGCAGCCATGGCATTTACCAGGGTGCCGGCACACGCAACTTGCTACTGCTCCTTTGGAGGAGCAAAAGGTACATTTTAAAAAATAGGGGTAGCTAGGATAGGGATAGGGGGGCGGGTAGGAGAGGGGTAAGGGAAGGAAGGTTAGGGTAGGGAAGTTCCCTCCCAGTCCGCTCCTTAATTGGAGCAGTCTGGGAGGGAACTAGGGAAGGCTGATGATGCATTGCTGTGCGATTTTTGCTTAACTGTGCCCCTCCTTGCGCATGCTGCCCCCGATTTTATAACATGCTCGCACCGGTGCACGCATGTTATAAAATCACGCGTCCATGTGTGAGCACGCATATGTTTTTTTAAATCTACCCCTTGGATTTTAGGACTCTGTCCTGTTCCCTTCTTACCTCTCCCATTACACTTTTAGGGGTAGATTTTCAGAGCCCTGCTCGCCTAAATCCGCCCAAAACCGGGCGGATTTAGGCGAGCAGGGCCCTGCGCGCCGGGAAGCCTATTTTACATAGGCCTCCCGGCGCGCGCAGAGCCCCGGGACTCGCGTAAGTCCCGGGGTTCTCGGAGGGGGGCGTGTCGGGGGCGTGTCGGGGGGCGGGCCCGGTCGTCGCGGCGTTCCGGGGGCGTGTCGGCAGCGTTTTGGGGGCGGGTACGGGGCGTGGCTACGGCCCGGGGGCGTGGCCGCGCCCTCCGTACCCGCCCCCAGGTTGCGGCCCGGCGCGCAGCAGGCCCGCTGGCGCGCGGGGATTTACGTCTCCCTCCGGGAGGCGTAAATCCCCCGAAAAAGGTAAGGGGGGGGGTGTAGACAGGGCCGGGCGGGTGGGTTAGGTAGGGGAAGGGAGGGGAAGGTGAGGGGAGGGCAAAGGAAAGTTCCCTCCAAGGCCGCTCCGATTTCGGAGCGGCCTTGGAGGGAACGGGGGGAGGTAGCGCGGCTCGGCGCGCGCAGGCTATACAAAATCGATAGCCTTGCGCGCGCCGATCCAGGATTTTAGTGGATACGCGCGGCTCCGCGCGTATCTACTAAAATCCAGCGTACTTTTGTTTGCGCCTGGAGCGCAAACAAAAGTAGGCTGTTCGCGCTCGTCTGAAAATCTACCCCTTAGTGTGTCCTCTGGTGAATCCTACTCTACTGTTCTGCAGTTATCAGCTGCTGTGTCTCAGGATATTGCCCTGGTCTATTTTCCTATCTCTCTATATTATTTCCCTTGGTGCTCATATTTTGTTCCATGATTTTCTGTACCATCTTTATCCTAATGATTCCCAGATTTATGTCTCCATACCAAAAATTTCATCAGGAATCCAGTCCCAAATTTCAGCCTGTTTCTCTGACATTGCTGCTTGGATGTCCCACCACCACCACATTAAACTAAACATGGCCAAGGTAGAACCTCCTTATCTTTTCTTCCAAACACATTTCCCCTCTTCTTCCTTTCTCTATTTCAGAGGATAAAATTGTACTCCTCCTAATTGACTCATCCCATACCCTTGGGGTCATCTTTGACACCTCTCTCTCCTTCTCTACACATAAGAAGATGTGCCATACTGGGCCAGACCAAGGATCCATCAAGCCCAGCATCCTTTCTCCAACAGTGGCCAATCCAAGTCACAAGTACCTGGCAAGTACTCAAACCTTAAATATATCCAAAACTGCTAAAATGTGTCATTTCTTCCTCTATAGCATAACCGAAATCTGTTCCTTCCTTCTGAACACACTACCAGAACCCTTATCTGCTCTTTCATTACTTCCCACAGACTATTGCAACATGCTCCTCATAGGTCTTCCATTGAACAATTTCTCTCAATTACAATCTATCCAAAATGTTAGCTGGGCAACTTATCTTTTCCAAAAGTCACTTCACCAATATCGTCCTGCTTCTCAAGTCACCACATTGGCTCTCTATCCATTTCTACATACAGTAGAAATTCCTCTTACTCACCTAGAAGAACTTTCATTCTGAAGCTCCTCACTAGCACTCTTCTCTTATTTCTTCCTAGTCCCTTCCTCATGAGCTTCACTCATCAGGGAAGTTACTCCTATCTGTACACTTCTCCTCTACCACTGGCTCCTGAATCCATGCTTTCCATCTGGCTGCACCTTATGCTTGGAATATCTTCTTGAGTCGTGCTCCCTTCTCTTGGCTTATTCAAATCCAGTCTAAAATCCCACTTTTTTGAGCCTTTGAAATCTTAACCCCTGATTATCCCGCTTCCACACCATTTTCTTAATAAATGATATTCTTAAAGTCTCTTTTGCCCTGTATGTTTGTCTTCATTAGACTGGAAGCTCTGCTGAGAGGGACTGTCTGTTATGTGTTTTTGTATAGCGTTGCATAAGTTGAACAGTACAATAGAAGTGATAAGTGGTAGCAGCAACCAAGGATAACAAAGCCAACTTAAACCAAGGCTGGCGATACTACTGAAAATTGTCCCTTACATTTCTTTCTTATAGAGGGTACTATAGAGGAGAAGTGTCTTAGAGACACATAAGAAGGCATATTTGGTTCAACAAGAAATTCTGCAGCATTTTAGTTTTAAAAAAATTATATTTCTTTGTTATAGAGAGTTGTACAGACTTTTTTCATACCGTTCTCAGTGACGACAAACTCAAACATTGTTTGATTGCTTTCTGGAGCAATTATTGGTAAATCCAATTTGCTTTCAGCATGACCTTGAAGGAAGGCTTCTAATTTGTTTCTGCTTTCCAGTTCCAGTGGGGCACCTAAACTCCACATCAGTCCAAAAATAAACAGTCTCTCAAGATGACTTGCAGTGATGAAACCAGTTTCCTTTGTGGGTATTAGGCCATCCAAAAGATTAATAGACTGAGAGAATAAAGATATAAAATGTTGGAAACAGATAAAATATTAAACATAGCAAAAGCCCCATTATCCAGCATGCATGGAGAACAGCCCATGTGGTTAATATGCCTGTTATCTGAGAGGCCCCTACTTCCTGCTCTAGGAAGCAGACTGCAAGGAACAGAAGAGAAGGGGTTGATGCTGGAGTGGACAGAGCACAGTGCAGAAGAAGAAAAAAGCTTTTCTCCTCCCTTCCCTTGAGTTTCCTTTCCTCCCCTCCCCTCCTTTCCTTTGCAGGGAACAGGAAGGGAAGGGATGATACAAGAGCGGACAGAACAGTAAAAAGTGACTGGGCTCTCTATTCTTGAATACAATTCTGTTTATGCCTTCTTGGCAGCAGTAAAGAAAAAACAGCCCAGCTCCTAGATATGGGTAAGTTGAGCTTTCCAATTGGTTGCGTGCCCGATAATAGCGGTCTTACTGTATTATAAACTCATCAGTTTGAAGTAAAGACTTGTTACGTTTCCTGATCATATCTAAAGGGCCTGATTTTCAAAAGCATTTACACACTTAAAACAGGGTTTTATGTGTGTAAATGAACTTAACCTGTGTAAGAGGGCATTAGAAAAGTGCAACAATGTATGCCATTGAATTATCAATAGTTTATACCTGTTATGTACACTTAATGCAGGTAAATGGCTTTTGAAAATTGCTACGATAGTAAGTTACATTTACATCAATAACGTCCTGGAAAATTCACCTGTATGCTTTCTACACTCACAGGGCACAAGGTACCTTGTTTTCTTTCTTGTACAAACATCCTAATTCTTTACCTGATAAAACTCCTCTCGTTCACTATATTCAGAGTTTTCTCCTTTTTTCTTATCTATGCTCCCCCTACATAAATATTCAACAACAATCTTCTGAGCAGTGTTGTTCGATCACAGAGGAGATACATTATTTATAAGAAAGCTTTTCTGGGCTGATTCACCCAATTTGAGAATGGAAAGGAGACTGAGATGAAGAACAAAGTTATGGAGTCATTTACCAAGCCGCGATACTTTCCCCTGGAGTGGAAAGATACCACAGGTGCTTTCAAAGCTGAAGTACTCGGTACAGCAGCTTAAGAAATTGCATGGTGCTTTCCCCGGCAGTGGAAAAAATATTATGAGGTAAAGAGTCCCCTTCATCCGGGGCTGCCATCTTTTCAAAGGTCCATAGCAGCCCCACAACTCTCCCACCCCTCAACATGTGTAAACTCCCCTTGGGGATCTTGTGAGACTCCTGCCCAGCCCCTGTTGTCTCTAGAGATAGCACTCATGTCCAAAAAAGAAAAAAAATCTACGTCATTCAGCAAATGCCCTGTCCACTATCCACCCCCCCTTTTTCATAAATTCTCCTCCCCCCGACAGTAGCATCCCACTACCCCCAACCCCCAGGCATACCTGGTGGTCTAATGGTACCTGGACCAACCCCAGGCTTGGGGCCCAGCAATCTACATAGAAGTACCAGCATCATTGGCCACAAGCAGCAGGAGGAGCAGTGCAGGCCCAGAGCAAGAAGAGGAGGAGCCAGTGCGCCAGTGCCTCGGCCGATTGGACTCTGCCTTCTTAGGGCTGGAGGAGGCTGCTGCTGCTGCTGTTGCCACTTGTGCTTTGGGGAGAAGGGGAGGAAGTGAGTGAGAATGCATGTATGTGTATATGTGACAGAATATGTGTAAGTGAGAGACTATATGTGTGTGTGTGTGTGTGTGTGTGTGATATACAGCCTATGTGTAAGTAAGACAGGAAAAGCAGGTGTGTCTATGTGATGG
Organism: Rhinatrema bivittatum; assembly: GCF_901001135.1. Classification (NCBI taxonomy): domain Eukaryota; kingdom Metazoa; phylum Chordata; class Amphibia; order Gymnophiona; family Rhinatrematidae; genus Rhinatrema; species Rhinatrema bivittatum. The sequence continues at coordinate 15,322,689 of NC_042617.1, read as the reverse complement.
AGAGTGCAAGTGTGTAATTGAAAGAGAGCATGTGTGTGTGTGATTGAGAGCATGTAAGTGAGTGTACGTGTGTGTGTATAAGATTGAGAGCATTGTATGAGAGCATGTGTGTGATTGAGAGCGTATATGAGTATGAGATTGAGAGCGTGTGTGTGAGAAAGAGAGCATGTGTGTGTGTGACTGAGAATGCGTATGTACATAAGAACAAAAGATATGCCATACTGGGTCAGACCAAGGGTCCATTAAGCCCAGTATCCTGTTTCCAACAGTGGCCACTGCAAGTTACAAGTACCTGGCTAGTACCCAAACATTAAACAGATCCAAAGCTACTAATGCTGATAACAAACAGTGGCTATTCCTTATTGATTAATAGCAGTTTATGGACTTCTCCTCCAGGAACTTATCCAAACCTTTTTTTAAAGCCAGCTACCCTAATTGCATTAACCACATCCTCTGGCAATGAATTCCAGAGCTTAATTGTGTGTTGAGTGAAAAAGAATTTTTTCTCATTCATTTTAAATGTGCTACTTGCTAACTTCATGGAGTGCCCCCTAGTCCTTCTATTCTTTGAAAGTGTAAATAATCAATTAACATTTACCCATTCAAGTCCTTTCATTATTTTGTTTACCTCTATGATATCTCCCCTCAGCCATCTCTTCTCCAAACTGAACAACCCTAACCTCTTCAGCCTTTCCTCACAGGGGAGCTGTTCTATTCCCCTTATTATTTTGGTCGCCCTTCTCTGCACTTATATCTTTTTTGAGATGTGGTGACCAGACTTTTACACAGTATTCAAGGTGCGGTCTCACCATGAAGCGATACAGTCTTTATGACATTCTCCATTTTATTCACCATTCCCTTCTTAATAATTTCTAACATTCTGTTTGCTTTTTTTGACTGCTGCAGCACACTGAGCCGACAATTTTAAAGTATTATCCACTATGATGCCTAGATCTTTTTCCTGGGTGGTAACTCCTAATATGGAACCTAACATCATGAAACTACAGTGAAAGAGAGAGCGCAAGTGTGTGTGTATGTGTGTGTGTGAGAAAGAGAGGAGAAAGTTTATAATAAAAAAAAACCCCTCCTCTCCTCCTGTTTAATCATGACATTTTCAAGGCACCTGGAAATCAACTGTTTCAAGGTATTTATTTATTTTATTTATTTAAAAGTATTTATATACCGCTTTTCAAAACAGGGTATCTTGTCAAAACGGTTTACAATAAAATAAAAGTAAAAATAAATAAATGAAAGAAACTAAAAAAAATACTATAAAAATACATAAAACTGATATATACCTTATAGGTAAAAAATAAAAATATTAACAAAATGACTATTAATGGAGCTGGGCCTGAATTCAAGTTAAAATCAAGAGGGTAGCGGTTTGGGGGAGGGGGGGGATATGAAGTAAAGGAAAAAATAAAAAATAAAGATATGGGAATTGAGCGATTACTAAGTTGTGGAGTGATGTTGAGTTGTTTGTGGAGAAGTATTGAATGCCAATTGGAAAAAATGTGTTTTTAATGATTTTTTGAATTGTTGGGGGTTGGATATTAGACGAAGAGGGTTGGGTAGTGAGTTCCAGAGAAGAGGTATGGAGAACAAAGGATTGTTTTTAGTCCTTATTAGTTTTAATTATTGGGTTTTTGTATCTGCTGTTTTTCAAATATTTTAGTGGTGTCTGTAGATTTTTATATAAATTTGTAGGAGCAATGGACGGCCGGCACCATCTTGTGCTCCTACCATGTGACAGGGGCTGACCAATGGCACCGGTAGCCCCTGTGACATAGTAAGGGCAAAGGCTATTGGCGCCATTTTGAATACTGGCAGCCGACGGCCCGAGTGCAGGAGATTGCTTCAGGCCCCCACTGGACCACCAGGGACTTTTGGCAAGTCCTGGGGGGGGGTCAGGAGGGTAGGGGTTTTATTCGTTAATGATACGTTGCATTCATGGGGGTTCACCATACATTTCGTGGACCCACAAATTTATTTATTTATTTTATTTATTTAAAAACTTTTCTATACCGTCGTTTAGTAATGCACCATCACAACGGTTTACATTTAGGCACGAAATAGGTTTGATTGTTTTCTAAGTTATCCATGCGGTGCCAATATTTTACGGTTACATAGTTCAATAATATACTCTAAATGAAAAGTGGGTTGGAGATGCTATTTATGATTGCTGGGATAATCATCTATGTGCATACTGTTTTTAAATTAATATTTAATTATGAGTAAAATAATAAATGCAACAAATAGGGACCTATATGTTGCGGATTGCGCATTCATTCAAAACGAATGCACATCCCTATGTGAAACCTTTGCGTTGTTGAAGGTGCCAACAAGTCTAGATCTGGTAGGACCCAGCAGTTCACCAAGAGCAAGCGCCCTTGTCTGCCAGCTCCCATTCTCCTGGGACCAAGTTTCTCCTGCTGATGAAATTGGCTCTGATATTGTTCTTGCCGGCATTGTGAGAGGCAGGTATGCTTAGTAGATGCTGCTCCACCCACACCATGAGCACATCTATCTCCTCTGACACCTGTTGATTCTTGGTTCCACCCTGATGACTGATGTAAGCCACCATTATCACATTGTTGGACAATGACAGCTTCTAGCTGCTCGCAAACTGCAGGCCTCCAGTCTATTGATGTTCCACTCCCGCTCTGCTGCATTCCAGCGCTCTTGCACCATCAACTCCTGACAGTGAGCTCCCCAAACCCCAGAGGAAAGCAGCTGTCATCAGTACCAACCAAACTGGCATCATCAGGGAAATTCCCTTGCTGAGATGACCCGCGTATAACCACCAGTCCAACTGTGATCTCACTCCTAACGGAAGGAGCAGCCTCATTGCATAGTTCTGCAACTGTGGACTCCAGCGGGAGATCAAGACATGCTGAAGAGGGTGATTATGTGCCCTCACCTTGGGAACCACGTCTAATGCAGCCGCTATCAACCCCAGGACCTGTAGATAAGACCATATAGTTGGATAAACAGAGTTCCTCAGAGATCTGAGACTCCAGCAGAAACATTCTGCCCTGCCTTGCATCTAATCGAACCCTTTGATACTCCACGATCTAAGACAGCTGCAAATTGCTCTTGGCCTATTAAGATGGCCCCAATAGATGGTAAAAGTATTTTTCTGTGAAGGATTTTGTGCATATGTATATTGATAGAAATTTTCCTTCCAATTGTGCACCATCGGGTTATTGTAATATTTACTTTTTCATACATAGGGTTGTTTCTGTTTAAGTCTTTGCAGTTAGTTCTGTTGTGGAATGAGAATTTTACTATATTGCTGTCATTCAGTTTATTCAAGGCTCTCCAAGTGCCAAACCCATACCTAAATGCGTTATAATAGGCCTAATACTATATGGATTCTATGTATATATTTTACAGGTTTTTTTCTGGATGGCAACACATCAGTGCTTATTTTTCTGTACAACAAACTGGTGCCAGCTAAAGGGACCAGCTGGCATCAATTTTATGTACTGGGAGGTGGGGCAGGAGAACCTGGGGATCATTCCTACACAATTTAGAAATTTTGGACCTGTGGATGAGGTAAAATAGATTCATGGGAGACTGTCAATTTTGACAGTTTGGATTGTCGGAAGGAGCAGGGCTTTTCTGTGGTGCGACAGGAGGTGTGAGGCAGAGCATAAAACTGACAGCTTCTGTAGTGTGTTGGTTACTGGGAAAAACAACAAAACTTTTGTGCTAAAAAAAAAACATAAGGCAGCAAAAATGTTAACACTGGCCCTGATCTTAGTCCCTTCATGTGACTTCTGATATGTCTTCTGCAGTCTATATTTGTTAAGAATGTGGACCCTTGAGCCGAGACGAGGTTGATGCTACTACCAGGAGAGGGCCCCTGTTGGTCCTTGTCATCAGGAGGCGGTGCAGGCGGAGAAGACCCAACTGGAGCTTCACCTTTACCAGCCCTCGTTCCCCGCAGGTTGAGCCCTTGGGTGCTGACTGCCAAGGCCAGCAGGACTTAGGCGGGGGTTTCTCAAAGCGAGGAACTAGAGGAGGAGGCTGAAGTGGCATCAGACAGGCAGAAGTCGAGGCAGACAGCAGACAGATGGAACCAGGAACAGGCCAGAGGTCAGGACAGGCAGCGAATAGGCGAAGACTGAGAAACAGGCTGGAAGTCAGGCAGACGGAGATCAGGTGGAATTGGGTTACCAGATGGGTTCAAACCAGGAGGTCAGTCTGGAGGGGCGAGAAGCAGAAGGGCATGGAACAGGAGACAAGGAGCAAGGTAGGAACGCAGGATCAGGAATCAATGCTGGAACACAGGATCAGCTGTCAAGGCTGGAACCCAGGATCAGAAGACAACGCAGAACTCACACTCTGAAGCAGAGCAGGACCCGTTACTGAGGCAAAGTGCTGGAGGCAGGATTGGATATATATACCCACCTTGCCTGATGTCATCTTCATGGGCTGTGGGGAACTTTCCCACCTTGGCCCCTTTAAATTGGGAGCGATGGCGCATGCGCTTACGGGGGGAGACGCAGAGGCCGGGATGGTGGCATGCCGACCCACGAGAGCAGGCCGCAACAGCGGTGGTTGGCGTCGGCCGCGGCGAGCAGCAACGGGGAAGAGCCGGGCCTGGTTGCCTCCCAGCGGAGGTAAGGGAAACCGGCCACAGGCGGCTGCAGCCGGGGATCCTAACAATATTGAGAGCTCTCTTTAGCTCAAACCTCTGAAAGACAGGGTCTGTGCTACTTTCTCTCTTCAAAGCTACATTTTCTCCTATCCAGTTGAGAGACAATTTTCAAATAGCCAACATAGTTGCAAACTATTCTGACATTTTTAATGTGTGCACTATATGCAAATTAGCAGTTGCAATAAATTTCATACCTATTTGCGGTACTGCATTTGTGTGCATAAGTGGATGCATGGAAATTTATCCTAGTATTTTATAAACTGTACAGCTTACTTTCTCTTAGGGGTGTGCACTCGTTTTCAACATATGACGGGGCCGACTCGCCTCGTGCGGGGAGGGCCCCCCCCCCTTAACATGGCGTCTGCCGAGGGGGGGACCCCCCCGGCACCCTACCTGGCGTCCTGGGGCGATCTCCGCGGCGGCGCAAGATGCCCCACAGGCGGGGAGCAGCGGACGTCGTCGCGTTGGTGACGCGCTGGCGCGTCCGCGCGCGTCATCGACGCGATGACGTCAGCACGGGGTCGCCCCTGAGTCCCGGGGGGGCCTCTTAAGGAGCGGCGAGCGCGGGCCTCGGTCTTTTTCATTGCCCGCGCTCGCCGGTTCGGAGCTGCTCAGGAGATTCGGAGCATAGAGGCCGAACGCGATCGGCGGACGTCCGGGAGAGCGGACCGAGGGGGCAGGCAGCGAAGCGGACGCCTCAAGAGGCCACGAGGACCCGCAAGAACACAAAAAAAAAAAAAAAAAATTTTCGTTTCAAAGGAACTGCCCCCTTTTCAGCGGCACCCCGGCGCCGGGACTGAGGGCAACCGCGGCGATTCGGCTGGCCACTTGAAGAGGCAGGCGGGCGGCAGCAGCAGCTTCGGGGCACCACGTGGAGACCATCGGGGCCCCCCGGAGCGCGATCCTGCAAGCGCTGTGGAGCCGAACGGCGGCGAAGCGAAGCCACATTGAGAGGGAGGTGAAACTATAGAACGGAGAGGAAGACACAGAGGTATCCCGTCCTCGTGGAAGCCCATCCTGGTGCCAGGATAAACACGGAGGCAGCAGGGACTCAGCGGCAGGAGGAGAAGCAGCACTGCGGTTGTTCCGGGGAAACTAGCACTGATCTGTGCGGCTGGGAGCGGCAGGCTTGACCCGGAGGAGGGCTGCAGCAGCGCTGTGAAGAATTTAAAGACACAGCCGACAGAAATACAAGAGGAAGGTAGGACCCAGCACAGCTGAGCACGGGGAAAAACGTGGACAACTGGAACTCAAGGAAACGGAAGCTGACCGTAGGAGCGGACGAGGAAGCCCCAGCGCTCCCCCCCCCCATCGCTCGGAAGAGGCAAACCGTGAGTAGACAATTGTAATCTGTTGAATAAAGATTGTGAGCATGCCGGGGAAAGGAACAGCGAGAACACGGGGGGGAGCAAGGAAGAGGAGGGGTGAAGAGCCACGGGATGGACCGGAGGATCACGCCCCAGGAAAGGGAGTGGGAGGACGAGAGGCTGGCAGGAGGCAAGGACCGCTGACTAGGAGCCACAAGGGGGCACGGCCGACGGACAAGGCCAAGAAGGTGCAGGCAAAGAAGAGTGGAGGGGGACGGCAGCCGGCGAAGCCAGCCCTGGTCGAACAAGACAGCCGGCACGGACCTACGGGCTCGCGGCTCGAGTTGGGGCAAGGAGGCCCACCGCAGTGGGGATGGCCCGTGTGGCCTGCAGCAGGAGTGGGAGCTGTGCCACCCTCGGGAGCACCCGGCCCAGGACCAGAGACTCCGTCACAAGGTGGGCCGGGAGGAACCCAGCAAAGTGCCCAGGCATGGCTGGCCACAATGATTAACCCTTATCAACAGCACATGTACCCACCATGGTGGCAGGTCCCTCCGCCATGGTACAATCAGGCGGCCGGGGGCACGATAGCCACACAGGACAGGGTCGGGGGAGCCCAAAAGGCCGTGGAGTCTACACAAGTCCGAGAGCGACAGAGGGAATCGGGACCGCAGAGCAAGACACGAAGTGCGGGGAGCGAGGCACGCAGAGACAGAGTCACCCCAGGGACCGAGAGGCGAGTAAGCGAGACAAGCTCCGGGGAGGACAACGAGACACAAGTGCCGGGAGGTGCAGCGGACATGGTGGTCGGAGCGGAGGCACCCAGCGGGCGACACAGTGGAGAACGAGTCAAGGAGGGAGCGGCAAATAAGAAGGGTAATAAGAGACGGAGGAAGGTCAGCGAATCCTCCAATGACTCGTCGGAGGACGACTCCGAAGGGAGCGAAGGGGAAACAGTGCACTCAGTGGTGGGCAGGGGCACAGGAGCAGGCGCGACAGCTACTATGGCACTGCCGCCCTTAGCGGAATTGTGGGAAAGTGTTCCTAGGGCGCTGCGCAGCAAAATAAGAAAAAGAGAGTACATAGATATATTCTCAGTGTTGGAGGGTAGGAAGGGTGCGGTAGAGAGAAGGAAGAAGGGAAAGAAGGACGAGAAAAAGGTGGGCGAGACAAAAGTGGCAAAAAACATAGTGAATTGGGCCAGAGCATTTTTGAGGATGATGAGTGTAATGGGAAAGGCGGACCCGTCACAGTATGCGCCCATGATTAGCTACGCAGACGCAATACTCGAAGGTTATAAGGAGTATCAAGGATGGTGCTGGTTGAATTACGACGAGCATTTTAGAGACAAAATGGAGGACAATAAGGGCATGTCTTGGGGATCGCAGGACGTCGGCCTATGGTTACGTCAAATGACCAGCAAGGTCCTAGACACAAGTGGGGCACATGGGAGTGGAAAGGCGGCTAACGGGACACCAACGGCGGGGAGTAATTCCTGGGGGGAAAGCGGGAATAGCAAGGACAAAGTGTGTTGGAGATACAACAAGGCAGGATGCACCTTCCACGAATGCAAATTTAGGCATATATGCTCCATGTGCTCCGCACCGCACCCAGCCAGCAAGAGCAGTAAGAAAGGCCAGGGGCCGATTAGTACTTTCGGAGGGGGAGGAAAGCAATAGCGTCCGCGACAAGGCACCGTCGCCGATACACCTGGCGAACATGTTGGAATGGCTGGCAGACTACCCTAAAAGGGAAGAGGCTGCCAGGCTCGGGGAGGGTTTCAGATACGGTTTTAGGATACCTTTTCAAGGAAAAATGAGGAGCGCGCGACTAGCTAATGCCGTCTCTGTAGTGAGACACGCGGACATAGTACAACAGAAGGTCCTTAAGGAAATTGAATTGGGAAGGATGGCGGGTCCATTTGCGGACCCACCTTTCCGGGACATGATGGTTTCACCGTTGGCAGTAGTGCCTAAGAAAGAGCAGGGGGAATACAGGCTTATTCAGAACCTGTCATATCCCCCGGGCGAGTCCGTCAATGATCATTTACCAGAGGAGGCTTGCAGGGTCCAATACGCATCTTTTGATGCAGCGATCGCATTGGTCAGGCATTGCGGCCGAGGGGCTCTAATGGCCAAAGCGGACATAAAATCCGCTTTCAGATTGCTCCCCGTGCATCCCGACAGTTTCCCGCTCCTAGGTTTTAAATTTAAAGGTAGTTACTACTTCGACAAGTGTATGCCCATGGGGTGTTCTATATCTTGCGCTTGTTTCGAGATGTTTAGCACATTCCTACATTGGGCACTACAAAAAAGGACAGGGAACAGCAACATGGTCCACTATTTGGACGATTTCTTGTTTGTGGGACCGGCCAATAGGGCCACCTGTGCCCAGACGTTAGCCGGATTTCAGGAAATGGCCCGGGAATTTGGTGTCCCTTTGGCACAGGAAAAGACGGAAGGTCCGGCTACCACCTTATCTTTCTTAGGTATAGAAATAGATACGTTAACAATGACATCGAGACTGCCGTTAGAGAAAGTATGTAAGCTACGGGACCTGCTTAGAAAGACAATGACAGCTAGAAAGGTCACCTTAACAGCGATGCAATCCTTGATAGGAAGCCTCAATTTTGCGACTCGAGTAATACCCATGGGGAGGGCATTCTTGAGACGATTGGCAGTAGCGACGAAAGGGGTGAAGCGACCGCACCATCACATTAGGATATCGAGACCAGTAAGGGCTGAAATTGTAATGTGGTTACAATTTTTAGATAAGTTCAATGGCGTAGCAATGTGGCAGGAGGAGACAATGTCCAACAGAGACTTAGACATTTTCACGGACGCCTCGGGGGGATGGGGATTCGGGGCATATTGCCAGGGTTCATGGTGTGCGGCGCCATGGCCGCAGGCATGGAGGGACGACGGCTTGGTGAGGAACATTACCTTCCTCGAGCTTTTTCCAATTTTGGTAACAATCACTATTTGGGCCCATAGGTTGCATAACAAGCGGATAGTTTTTTGGTGTGACAATATGGCCGTGGTAACAGTGCTGAACAAACAGGCGGCCCACTGTCCGCAGGTGGCGGGGCTGTTGAGGGAAGTGGTTCTGCAGAGTCTCAGGTTGAACATGACCATAAGGGCCAAACATGTGCCGGGCATACGGAATCAGGTGGCGGATGCATTATCACGCGCTAAGTGGGCTCTCTTTCGCCAGCAGGTGCCGGAGGCAGAGGCGGAGGGAGTCCCAATGCCGGAACACCTATGGCAAATTGGAACACGGTCGAGCAGGGATTGCTGAGGGCGTCTGTTGCCCCTGCAACGTGGAAAGCCTACTGCCGTGGTTATGCTAAGGTGCAGGAGTTTCTGGGGGGACAGGGTAGTGCCACAGGGGTGGTGGAGGCCGAAAAGATAGTCCGGTTCATATCATGGTCAAAAGAGGCAGGAATGTCCAGAGGAGCAACGATCAACCGCTTGGCCGGCTTCGCCTTCTTTACAAAGGCGCAAGGTTTGGGTGACCCTTTCAGCTTCTTCATAGTTAAGAAGCTGCTAGCGGGATGGGCGAAGGAGGTAGCTTGGGAAGGCGATAAAAGACGGCCCATCACGCACGAGTTACTGGTCAGATTGTGGTACGCGGTACAGCATGTCTGCACTGACCCATTTGAGGTGGGGTTGTTCAGAGCAGCCTTCTGCATAGCGTTTTTTGCGGCATTAAGGGTTAGCGAGTTGGTGGCTCCATCCAAATATGATAAGGGCCGCAACGGGTTATTGTACTGCAACGTACAGGTGCAGGACCGGCTCATGAGAATTCGAGTTCACAAATCAAAGACAGACCAAAAAGCAAAAGGGGTGGAAATCATATTGGCGGCAGGGGGGTCGCTGGTAACATGCCCGGTCCAGAACTTAGAGAGCTATCTGCGATTAAGACCGGTAGGCGGGGATCACTTGTTGGTGCATAGAGATGGTGTTCCGCTGACTCGGTACCAGTTTGCAGCGGTGTTGCGCTCGGCGTTAGGAAATATAGGATTGGACCCAAAAGAGTACGGAACACATTCCTTCCGGATAGGGGTAGCGACTAGCGCGGCGCAAGCGGGGATGCCAACGGACGTCATACGTAAGATCGGTCGTTGGCGATCAGCAGTGGCTAAGCGCTATGTGAGGCCGGGGTTCGCGCAAATGGGTAACTAATGCATTTAATTTCACCCGCAGATCCACGGAGCCTGAGGAGGGTAGCATGGTTAATAGGACATTCATTCGTGAGATGGGCGGCCAAAAGGGCGCAGGACAGACCGTACGGTGTACACTTGGGGATGGCTCCGGAAGGAGTCACCCTGAAATGGATGGGAAGGTCAGGAATGAAATGGGAACAACTGCTGCCGGATCTGCGGCACAAAATATCCACGTCTCAACAACCAGAGGCCATAGTCATTCATCTCGGGGGCAACGACCTGGGGGCGCATTCGGCTAAACAAATGATAGAGATGATTAAAAGGGATTTAGATGCAATTAGGGGGTTAGCACCAGGAACAGCCATTATCTGGTCAGACATTATACCCAGGATCAAATGGCAGAGTAGCAAGCTGTGGGGCAGGGGCAGGAAGAAGATTAATAGGCAGGTCGGGGTATGGGCCCAACAGCGGGGCATTCTCCAAATCAGGCATGAATGGGCAGACGAGCCTTGCGCCGGCCTCTATAGGCCGGACCAGGTTCATTTGTCCGACATTGGTTACGATCTATTTAATAACGCCATACAGGAAACTCTTGAGCAGGTGCTCTGCAAGGTTGGGCCGCGGCATTAAAGGGGGGAGACTGGGACAAGTGGGGCACTGTCCCAGTCTGGTGGTGGGGGGTACCCGAGTCGGTAGGTAAAGGGGGACCTCGAGGACACGGTCAGGAGGGACCGGAAGTCCTCGGGAAAAGAAAGTGCGTGTATTCAGGCATGGGCGGCCTGGAGGAATGGCCCCCTGGCTTGGTCACGGCGGGGGGCCGGTAAGATAATGGCGGACTGGCTTAAACGGCGGACGCTGGTTTTGACGCCTGGAACGCACTAGGCTGAGAGCACCGACGGCTCGGGTACCGGTAATGTAATTATGTTGATTCATGTTAATTAATGTTAATAAATGCTGCGGCCTTGTTTCACCAAAGATGGAGTGCGGTGTGATATGTGGGGCGTTTGGGGGAGGAGACTATGGGGGGGGGGGGGAGTGCGGGGGGGCGGCCACGAAGTGCAGACTGCCAATGTTAGACGGGGCCGACTCGCCTCGTGCGGGGGAGGGCCCCCCCCCTTAACATGGCGTCTGCCGAGGGGGGGACCCCCCCGGCACCCTACCTGGCGTCCTGGGGCGATCTCCGCGGCGGCGCAAGATGCCCCACAGGCGGGGAGCAGCGGACGTCGTTGCGTTGGTGACGCGCTGGCGCGGCCGCGCGCGTCATCGACGCGATGACGTCAGCACGGGGTCGCCCCTGAGTCCCGGGGGGGGCCTCTTAAGGAGCGGCGAGCGCGGGCCTCGGTCTTTTTCATTGCCCGCGCTCGCCGGTTCCCCACCCACCCACCCAGAGGAGTAAAAGGATGCTGCAAGGCGGTGGACTCAGTCAGAGACAAGGCGAGAAGAGGACAAGGAACATTTCGACAATAAAGGGAGGACTCGTCGCAGCAAGGCGGGGGGGGACTCGAGTCGGTAGGTAAAGGGGGACCTCGAGGACACGGTCAGGAGGGACCGGAAGTCCTCGGGAAAAGAAAGTGCGTGTATTCAGGCGTGGGCGGCCTGGAGGAATGGCCCCCTGGCTTGGTCACGGCGGGGGGCCGGTAAGATAATGGCGGACTGGCTTAAACGGCGGACGCTGGTTTTGACGCCCGGAACGCACTAGGCTGAGAGCACCGACGGCTCGGGTACCGGTAATGTAATTATGTTGATTCATGTTAATTAATGTTAATAAATGCTGCGGCCTTGTTTCACCAAAGATGGAGTGCGGTGTGATATGTGGGGCGTTTGGGGGAGGAGACTATGGGGGGGGGGGGGGGAGTGCGGGGGGGCGGCCACGAAGTGCAGACTGCCAATGTTATGGCAATCGGCAACATATAGGGCCATATTCGTTGTATTCGTGGGGAAGCAAAACATATCGCGATTCCCACAAACACAACGAATCTTCACCGAATTATTCGGCCGTCTAAAGGAGCGAATTTAAACAAAACCCCCACCCTCCTGACCCTCCCCCCAAGACTTGCCAAAACTCCCTGGTGGTCCAGCGGGAGTCCGGGAGTGATCTCCTGCACTTGGACCGTCGGCTGCCGGTATTCAAAATGGCGCCGATAGCCCCTGTGACATAGTAAGGGCAAAGGATATCGGCGCCATTTTGATTACCGACAGCCAACGGCCTAAGTGCAGGAGATCGCTCCCGGACCTCCGCTGGACCACCAGGGACTTTTGGCAAATCTTGGGAGACCCTCCTGATCCCCACAAGACTTGCCAAAAGTCCCTAGTGGTCCAGTGGGAGTGGCCCCTGTTACATAGTAAGGGCAAAGGCTATCAACGCCATTTTGAATACCGGCAGCCGACGGCCCGAGTGCAGGAAATGGCTCCAGACCCCTGCTGGGCCACCAGGAAGTTTTGACAAGTCTTGGGGGGGTCAGGAGGGTGGGGGGGGTTGTAGTTAATTAAATTTTAACCGGGAAACGAATAAGAATGGAATGCATGAATGGATCGGGGCCCCCCCTTGCCAAATGCAACGTAACTGCCCCCCCCCCCCCCCCCCCACGAATATGAATACCAAATGTAACATATGCGGTCCCTCTGCACATCCCTACTTTCTCTACCTATTTATAAACATATGCATGAATATTTTAGGTATGAAAAAATATAAAATGTATGCATAATAAACTCGATTTATACATGGAGGTAGGTATTTCATAAAGTATGCACATATATCAGTGTTGCATCTGGTAATTTGCCCATATATGAACGTATGTGGGCCATGTGTTAGCAATGCGGATTTTAAAAGCTGAAATGTATATGCATATATGTCCGTACGTGAGCCAAAAATAAGGGGGAGGAAAAGGGGAGGGGAGATATTGTAAAATTGTAAAAATGTTAATTTAATGTAAATATCTTTATCTAATGTTATCCTCTCCCTTTCTTCTCTACTCCCAGTTCTAGTACCTTGTTATTTGTAACTGCTTCCTCCTCACTAATAGGTTACTCATTTGTTCTTTGTACACCCCTGTTCTATGTAAATCGGCATGATGTGATTGTATCATGAATGCCGGTATATAAAAATTTTAAATAAATAAATAAATAAATAAATATGTGCATTCCAGGCAGGGCCAATTGTTAATGTGTGTAAATCCATATTTTAAAACCCGAGGCTGCTGCTCCTGATGAGGAACAAGTCTGCAGATCTCACGTTTTAGGGCTCACATGACAGGGTGAGAGATCCAGGTCAAAAGGGGGACGTGCATTATGTAGAAAGGTCTGGATGACCTCCAGATTGCCTGGGCAAACTGGTGGACTAACTGGAAAAACTGGGAATGTCCCTTGCATGAGCATGCTTTAAAATCTGCTTACATATGCATATTAAAGCCGGAAACGTTCTATTTGAGATATGCGAAGTAGGTTTGCTAGAGTAACCTCTTAAAATTAGGAGCATACTTACGTGCGGTATATGTATTTGAAATCATATGTGTGCAAGTGTGCACATGATTTAAAATTCCAATGTATCGAGGTAATAGGGCGTTCCAAGATGGCTGCCCTGACGATTTGAGAGTTTGCGGTCCCCTTCGATTTTCCTCTAAAAATAAAAATGTATGGCGCACACTGCGAGGAAAACACCGCGCCAAAGAGTGCGAGTTGACATCTGAGGTTCCTCCAACTCAGATTTTAGGGTAGATGGACGCTCATTTGTGTTGGGAGGATTGAAGGCTGGGAGAAGGTTCGCAGAGAGGAGACCGAGAGGAAGTTGAACTCGTAACCCCTTAGTAACTACAGATATCTGTATCATGTACTTTTATGTACTTTTATGTACTTTTATGTTATTAACCCCATATATTTATTTCCAAGTTACTTCTACCTGTTCCTTGTAAGACATTTACTTGTCACTGTTATTGTTCAGAATGTAAACCGAATTGATCAGTAATTCTGTTATTGGAAAGTCGGTATAGAAAAGTTCTAAATAAATAAATAAAAAATACATATCTTTGTCCCTGGCTGATCGTAGGCGTCCAGACAACCCAGCAGAGGCAAGACTTGTTAATCAGTTGTGCACCGTGGAGCAAGGTGAGGGGCTGGAGGAAAAGGCCCTGAGCCCAGAACTCTCCAGTAATGGAGGATTTGTGAATCCCACAGAGAGCCTCGCTGGTCACGGGGACGCTGAAGGCAACGAAGAGCTCTGCCAACTGGAGAGTGGATTAGCTACAATAACCCCTTGGAAATTTTGTCTGGTAAGACCAGATTCCAAAACTTTAGACTCAATATGGGAGACTATACAGTCTTTAAATGAAAATTTGCTGCTTCAAACAAACTCATTAGTTCCTTCATATGGTAAAATTGAGAAACGTGTGGAAAGATCTGTGGGAAAACGTATGGAAAGATCTGTGGAAAAATGTGTGGAAAGATCTGTGGAAAAAAACAAAGACTTTTGTAATTCCATCAAGAAGGAAATTAAAGAGCATTCAGAGCTTCAGCAGAATGTTATTAAAGAAAATCATTCATTATCTTTTAGAATGGAACAGTTAAAAAATCAAATGTGAGGGAGGAATCATCGGATATTAAATTTCCCTAAAGAGTCATTGGTTCCTGCAAAGGATATGTTGAAAAAATACATGATGCAGGTTTTGAAAATCTGTGAGCAAGTGTTACCTATTATAGCAAGGGCCTATTATATCCCTCCTTTCAAGAAAGAATCTCCGAAGAAAAGTGGAATTCAGGTTATTTCTCCGGTTCATCCAACTTTGGATATAAAGAAAATCTTGGAATCAACTCAGGAGGTCCTTGTGATACCTTCTACATTGATTGCTACCTTCCTTATGGAGTCAGATAAGCAATCGATAATGAGGTTGTTTTTTTCTTCATCGACAAGAGACTTTCTTGGTGTCAAAAATTAGTATGTATCCGGGTTTATCTAGACCTACTCAGTTAAAAAGAAGGCAGTTTCTTGCACTGAGACCTAAGGTGCTTAATATAGGTGCCTTTTATATGTTAAAATTTCCTTGTAAATGTATAATTAAGTTTCAAAATAACACTTACGTGTTTTATATTCCGGAACAGTTAACTAATTTTTTGTTTGATAAAGTTTCAATAGTATCTATTACTATATCTCCAATTGGCGAGTAGCCATAAAGAGTCTGGAGTTGAATGATCATGTTAATCTTCCTGTACTGTCAGGCTGCATTTTTCTTTCTTTATGAAGGTATTATCTTAGGGTTGTGATTGGATCTCCCCCCTCAAATGTGGACTTGTGTTAGGGATATTGGATATGTTTTCCTCTATTTCTATTTTCTTGTTTAGTAATTCATTTTCTCTGTAATTTCAAATTCAATTTGTAATTTCTTGAATGTATAATAGATAATGCATAAATAAATAAAATATATAAATAAATAAGTAAAATTCCAATATATCTTCGCTTGCATTCTAATTCGCATATGTATGGGCACATGCACACTCATTTTAAAATTAGCCTGATATGCTATTTTTCCACATGGTACCCCTTTAATTTACTCAACAGTTTGCATATTTTGCATATTCTATATGTTCAAGTGGCAGAACAGGGTAAAAATAGAATGTATGCACAGGGCCGGATTTTAAAACATACGCGCGTGGGGTACATTTGTGTGCGCTACCCGGCGCACACAAATGTACGCCCGATTTTATAACATGCGTGCGCAACCGCGAGCATGTTATAAAATCAGGTCTCGGCGCGCACCAGGGGGTGCACACTAGTGCACCTTGTGCGCGCCGAGCCCTCAGGGAGACCAGTTGGCTTTCCCCGTTCCGTCCCCTCCCCCACCTTCCTCTCCCTTCCCCTACCTGTCCCACCCCCCAGCCTGAAACCCCCCCCCCCCCGTACCTTTATTTCAGAAGTTACGCCTGCCGGCCCAGCAGCAGTGGAGAGGCCTCTGGCCATGCCCCCACCCCACCCCACCCCTGGACTGCCCATTTTTTCAAGCCCTGTGACTTACACGCGTCCCTCGGCTTTACGCGCGCCGCTGGGCCTTTTAAAATCTGCCCACCCTGTTTTACTTCCCCGAATTAAACTAGGAATGTTTGGGGAAAACTTTTAATTTCATTTGGTTATTTAATTTCAGAAGTTTTTGTTTCAGGATTTGGTTCGTTTGCTGAAGTGAAATAAACATTAAGCTAAAAAAACACATTAAATAGGCCTCATGCTACTATTGCTGGCAACAAGCTGTGGCTATTCCCTGTTGATTAATAGCAGTTCATGGACTTCTCCAGGAACCTATCCAAACCTTTTTTAAACTCAGCTACACTAACTGCCATCTTCTGGCAATGAATTCCAGAGCTTAATTGTGCATTCAGTGAAAAATAATTTTCAGTGATTTGTTTTAAATGTACTACTTGCACATTTAACTTCATGGAGTGACCCTAGTCCTTGTATGATCCAAAAGCGGAAATAACCATTTCACATTTACCTGTTCAAGTTCTTCTCCAAGTCACTTCTCCAAGCTGAACAGCCCTAACCTCTTTAGCCTTTCCTCATAGGGGAGCCGTTCCATGCCCTTTATTGTTTTGATCACCCTTCTCTGTCCTTTCTCCAGTACAACTATATCTTTTTTGAGATGTGTTGACTAGATTTGCACACAGTATTCAAGATGCAGTCTAACCATTGAGCAATACAAAGGTATTATGACATCCTCTGTTTTATTTGCCATTCCCTTTCTAATAATTCCTAACTGTTGCGGAGTGGGACCTTGAAACGAGGTGGGATTGACTCTACCAGCAGAGGGGGGTCCCTGCGCAGGTCCCTGCTTCGGCAGGCAGAGTAGAGTGGTGCAGAGACCCAACTGGACCTTCACCACTACCAACCCTTGTTCCCCGTAGGTTGAGCCCTTAGGTACTGGGGCCGGCTGGACTTAGGCACGGGTCTCTGGGCGATGAATCCAGGAGGACGACAGGATAAAGCAGAGTCAGGCGGGCCAAGGTCAGGGGCAGGCAGCAAACAGACAAATCCAGAAGACAGGCCAAAGTTGGAACAGGCAGCAGACAGAGGAAATCCAGAAGAACGTACCAGGGTACAAGCCAGAAGAAGCATCCATGGAACAGGAAAAGCAGGTCTGGGAGCTGGGCAGAGGAAGGCTGAGGTGAAGCCTTGAACAGGAGTGACTGGAACAGGAGAAACAGGAACACGGAAAAGCAGGAACACAGAG
This sequence comes from Rhinatrema bivittatum, assembly GCF_901001135.1. NCBI lineage: Eukaryota > Metazoa > Chordata > Amphibia > Gymnophiona > Rhinatrematidae > Rhinatrema > Rhinatrema bivittatum. Next base: position 15,305,343 of record NC_042617.1, on the reverse strand, counting down.
AAGCAGTAACACAGAGAAGAACTAATAGGCTCAAGTAGCACGACCTGTTGTTGAGGCAAGGTTTGGGCAGCAGGTGCTGCCTTAAGTAGGGCCTGCTGCTGACATAAGCATCCAGGGCTGCAGGACGCTTTCCCACCTTGGCTCCTTTAAGTCCTGTGGCAAGCCGCCCGCGCGCGCCTAGAGGGAGGTGGAGCAGGCAGCGTGGTGGTGGCAGTCCTGCTGAGCGGGGAAGCAATGATGGAGGTGGCTCCGGGACGCTGCGAAGAGTGAGGGGATGGCTTAATCAATAATTGTAATATACAATTTGGTGGTCTCATCTGACCTGCATCAACCATCGGACACTTAGGGGCAGATTTTCAAAGGATTTATGCACTTAGGGGGTTATGCGCGCGGGCCTATATTCAAAAGGCTCGGCGGCACGTGTAAAGCCCCGGGACGCATGTAAGTCCCGGGGCTTGAAAAAATGGGTGGTCCGGGGCGGGGCAAAGGCGTGGCCAGAGGCCTCTGCAAGGCTGCTGGGCCGGGGGATTGCGTGCCGGCAGTTGGCCGGTGCACGGAAGGGGTTACGAATTCAACTTCCTCTCGGCCTCCTCTCTGCGAACCTTCTCCCAGCCTTCAATCCTCCCGGCACAAATGAGCGTCCATCTGCCCTACAATCTGAGTTGGAGGAACCTCAGATGTCAACTCGCGCTCTTTGGCGCGGTGTTTTCCTCGCAGTGTGCGCCATAATTTTTTATTTTTAGAGGAAAATTGAAGGGGACCGCAAACTCTCAAATCGTCAAAATGCGGTAAGTACCGCATGCGATAGCAAAAGGGGCGTTGTTTATGCAAAAATTCAGTTTATCGCAATTTGCACTAATTACCTATGCGAAGAGCTAAGTTAGTGCACATTGCGATAACATTATCAGAATTTGCAATAGGTGTCAGACCTGTTGTATTTCCTACATATGACCACTGGGTGGACCATTTTTGAGAGAGAGAGAGAGAGAGAGAGAGAGAGAGAGCGAGAGCCTAGCCATAATATCATCCCCATAGGTAGGTATTTGTATCCCTATGATAGGCCCACCTGGTAACTCGAGGTGGGCCTCTCTCTCTCTCTCGGCTCTGGGTCCTTCAATTCCCCTGAAATAGGCCTTACGGGAGACATCGCAAATGGTGAGGAAACCTTACCACATGGTCACGGCAGCTATTGCACAGCCTAACGCAATTCAAAGAGGTGTTGTTAAAATTGGCGTTATTGCTGTGCGATAGCTCTTCGCAGACAAGCTAACCCAGCCCACTCTCCACCCCTAACTCCTCCTATTTTCTGAATTTGCATCGCACCATACGATATGGTGCTATCGCATGCATTAAACACATTTACACATGCGTTAAGGGCCTATCGCATGCGTTAACGGGGCTTTTCACATGCGATAAGCCCTTAATGCATGCGAAAACGCCTTATCGCATTTTGATAAATGACCCCCTTTGTGAGATAAAGGTACGGGGTTGTTTTGGGCTGGGGGGTGGGACAAGTAAGGGAAGGGAGGGGAAGGTGGGGAGGGAACGGGAAAGCCAGCTGGTCTCCCCGAGGGCTTGGCGCGCGCAAGGTGCACTAGTGTGTACCTCCTTGCACGCGCTGACCCCTGATTTTCTAACATGCGCATGGCTGCGCACGCATGTTATATAATCGAGTGTACATTTGTGCGCGCACCATTTAAAATCTTCCTCTAAGAGAGTAACTGCGAATTTGGTTAACTAAGAGCCTTTGATATAAGTTTCTCACTCGTCCGTATTTAAGTGTATAAAGTGTTTGAATCATCTCTGTCCTAAGGTAATTTTTGTTGTTTTTTTGTTGTAATATTTTATTTCCTTTTGGTAAAGTCACTTTAAATTAACATTTAAGGCAGATTTTAATATACAGTCCGGCGAGTCCATCCTACCAGCATCTATGTTTAACCATCGGGGTTTTAGAGAGCTACTGCGGGTTGCTTTAACCATATTCCTTGACGTATGTTCTTTGACTGATTAAGATCATTCAATTCCCAGTTAGTATGCTCTTTTTATAGTTGGTGCATTAAAAACATAAGAAGAACATAAGAAAATGCCATACTGGGTCAGACCAAGGGTCCATCAAGCCCAGCATCCTGGGCTGGCCAATCCAGGCCAATCCAGGCCAAAAGAACCTGGCAAGTACCCAAAAACTAAGTCTATTCCATGTTACCATTGCTAATGGCAGTGGCTATTCCCTAAGGCAGTGATGGCCAACCTTTTGAGCTCAGTGTGTCAAAATTCATAAAAAAACCGAGCATAACTCGGGTGGTGTGTCACTTCTAGAAAAATCCATAATTGTGATATTTGTAGCTCTAATTAATAACAAAGTTATAATTTTCATTTGTACTGTATTTATTAATAAAGCAAAAACAAATAATTCTTTACCTTACCTGCTTAGTGACTTTTTTGTTGCTGAATTTCATCGGCTAAATCTTCAATTAAAACACTCTCTCCCCCTCCACCCAAACTCTTACTCCCCTGGATTTTCTCATACATACTCATGCTCTCACACTAACTGGCTCCCTCACATACACACACACCCAGGCAGGCTCCCAGTCATTTTCACACCACTCCCGCTCCATCCTCCAGGCAGGCACCAATTCATTCTCACACACACAGACCCCAGGCAGGCACCCATACATTCACACACATACACCCCCAGGCAGAGTCCCATTCATACACATGCACACACTGAAGGCAGACCCCCCTCTCTTTTGCCAGCAACCTCAGAACCTCTCTCATTCCTCTGCTGCCACTGTCACTGCTGCCACATGACTACTGGGGATGTTGCTATTCTTGCACATTCCCAAAGATTACATGTGCCAATCACTAAAAAGAATTATATTTTTTTACCTTTGCTGTCTGATCTTTGTTTTCTGATTGGTTGGTCACAGGCTTTTTTTTTTTCACCTTCCCTTCCCTTCCTTTTTTTTTTTTTTTTTGCCAATTCCTTTTATATTGTCTTTTTTTCTGTTTCTTTTCTCTTCATCTTCTTCCCTCAAACACACAGTCAGGTTCTCATTCTCACATGCATTTCTCTCTCTCACACACAGGCTCTCACTGTCACATGCTGTCTCTCATACAATCATTCATACACACAGGCTCTCACTGGCACATGCTCTCTCTCATACAATCATTCATACACACAGGCTCTCACTGGCACATGCTCTCTCTCATACAATCATTCATACACACAGGCTCTCACTGGCACATGCTCTCTCTCATACAATCATTCATACACACAGGCTCTCACTGGCACATGCTCTCTCTCATACAATCATTCATACACACAGGCTCTCACTGGCACATGCTCTCTCTCATACAATCATTCATACACACAGGCTCTCACTGGTACATGCTCTCTCTCATACAATCATTCATACACACAGGCTCTCACTGGCACATGCTCTCTCTCATACAATCATTCATACACACAGGCTCTCACTGGCACATGCTCTCTCTCATACAATCATTCATACACACAGGCTCTCAATGCACATGCTCTCTCTCATACAATCATTCATACACACAGGCTCTCACTGGCACACGCTCTCATACAATCATTCATACACACAGGCTCTCACTGGCACACGCTCTCTCTCATACAATCATTCATACACACAGGCTCTCACTGGCACATGCTCTCTCTCATACAATCATTCATACACACAGGCTCTCACTGGCACATGCTCTCTCTCATAAAATCATTCATACACACAGGCTCTCACTGGTACACGCTCTCTCTCATACAATCATTCATACACACAGTCTCTCACTGGCACATGCTGTCTGACTCACACACACAGGCTCTCTCTCACTCAAGCACATGCAGTCTCTGCAAACATTCAGGTCCTCACACACAATCTCTCAACTCATCTCATACACGCGCGAGCACACACACCCACCCACCCTCTACAGACCCTCAGCCTCTCTCTCACCTCTCGGCCTCCTCTTCGCGGGTCGCCGCAGGATGGGCTCTGCAGCGGCCCTGCTACCGGGCCTCTTCCTCTTCTCGGGCCGCCTCGACTTGGGATTCGCGGCGGCCCGTAAGCACTGCTCCTCTTCTGCACATGCTGATGCTTCTCCTCCTTCCTGCCCACACGGCTCCGGCAACGTTTACTTCCGGGGCCGCACAGGAAGGAGGAGGAGCATCAGCGCATTTAAACGCGATCTTTTTCTTTGGGCTGTGGTGACGTGGGCCTGTCGCTGCGCCGCATGCGCCCGGGGGCATTGGGGGGGATACTAAAAAAACTAATTTTAAAGGGTTGGCGCAGCCGATAAAAAAAAAAAAGGCTCGGCGCAGCCAATTAAAAAAAAAAAAATTCGATAGTCCCGAAACACTACGCGTGTCAGCAAAAACGGCTCGGCGTGTCACCTCTGACACGCGTGTCATAGGTTAGCCATCACTGCCCTAAGGGGTAGATTTTAAAAAACTGCGCGTTCGCGTACTTTTGTTGGCGCACCAGGCGCAAACAAAAGTACGCTGGATTTTATAAGATACGCGCGTAGCCGCGCATATCCTATAAAATCCTGGATCGGCGAGCGCAAGGCTGCCGATTTTGGGCAGCCGGTGCGCGCCGAGCCGCGCAGCCTGCCTCCGGAGCAGCCTCGGAGGGAACTCTCTTTCGTCCTCCCCTCCCCTTCCCCTCCCTTCCTCTACCTAACCCACCCCCCCGGCCCTATCTAAACCCCCCCCCTACCTTTGTCCACGGATTTACGCCTCCCGGAGGGAGACGTAAATCCACACGCGCCAGCTAGCCGCTGGCGCACCAAGACGCAACCCGGGGGCGGTTACGGAGGGCGCGGCCACACCCCCAGACTGCCCCGGGCCGAAACCATGCCCCCGGGCCCGCCCCCAAAACGCCGCGTCCCGCCCCCAAAATGCCGCGTCGATCGGCCCCGCCCCCGACAAAAAACCCCGGGACTTACGCGAGTCCCGGGGCTCTGCGCGCGCTGGCAGGCCTATGGAAAATAGGCACGCCGGCGCGCAAGGCCCTGCTCGCTTAAATCCAGGCGGATTTACGTGAGCAGGGCTTTTAAAATCCGCCCCTAAGTGAACTTAATAGCAGGTAATGGACTTCTCATCCAAGAACTTATCCAATCCTTTTTTAAACACAGCTATACTAACTGCACTAACAACATCCTCTGGCAACAAATTCCAGAGTTTAATTGTGCGTTGGTCTAACCCAGTATGGCATTTTCTTATGTTCTTATGTTCTCCGATTAGTTTTAAAAGTGCCCCAAATTGTTTTAAACTCGTTCTGTTATTAATTTTACAGACTTGATTGACAGGTCAGAGTTCACCGGCACATAAGCACATTTCAATAAGACAGTATTTTTCTTTTAATTCATATTTACTGAATCTGAACTTGCTTGCGTGCCTCGTTATATTTTATGATTTTTTAAGTTTTTGTAAACATTTTAGTATTTTTAAACATTGAGGGGCGGATTTTAAAACAATACGCGCGCCGGTGCAAAAAAAGTACACCAGATTTTATAAGATTCGCGCGTAGCCGCGCGTATCTTATAAAATCCGGTGTCGGCGCGCGCAAGGGGGTGCACATTTGTGCAACCTGCGCGCGCCAAGCCCAGCGCGGCCTGCCTGTTCCCTCCGAGGCCGCTCCGATTTCAGTGAATTTCTTCCATGAGGGAAAAATAAATGAGAGCTCCACCAACCACGAGGCAACAGCACCGTGGCAAAAAAGGAGACTGAAGGGGGACCCCGTGTGGCTATGGGGTTAGTGGCATGCTGGGCATGCTCAGTGGGCCAGTCAAAGTTTCTAGAAACTTTGACAAAAGTATTCCGTGCCTGGCTCCATCTGATGATGTCACTCATCTGTGAGGAATATCATCCTGCTTGTCCTGGGAGACAGTTCTGATATTGCAGAGCTCGTGCAGTTTTCAGGTTTGGGGCAATTTTAGAGAGTTGACCAGGGATGTATCAATCTAATGGGACACACCTATCCAATGTGGGGTTAGATATTTTCAACAGTAATCTACAAGATGCTTAAATGTCTTTTATAGTCATAGCAGTTTTGTGGGAGAGTATTTGAGAAGTGTCATTGTCGAGGGCCGGAATAGTGGGTGGCCAGGCCTGAGACATATAAGCAAAGGCTTATAAGTACAGCAGCAGGGACACTCACAGAATGGACATTCCTGCCATTGTTGCTACAATGTGTTTTCTGGTAACTGGTGAAAAGTTGAGAGGCATGTAAGCCCTTCAACAGCCCGGAAGAGCCCGTTTGAGAGAATACCACACCTTGAATACTGTGTACAATTCTGGTCGCCGTATCTCAAAAAAGATATAGTTGCAATGGAGAAGGTACAGAGAAGGGCAACCAAAATGATAAAGGGGATGGAACAGCTCCCCTATGAGGAATGTCTGAAGAGGTTAGGGCCAATGTAACCCCAATATTTAAAAAAGGCTCCAAGGGTGATTCGGGTAACTATAGACCAGTGAGCCTAACTTCAGTGCCGGGAAAAATAGTGGAAACTATCCTCAAGATCAAAATTGTAGAGCATATAGAAAGACATGATTTAATGGGACACAGTCAACATGGATTTACCCAAGGGAAGTCTTGCCTAACAAACCTGCTTCATTTTTTTGAAGAGGTTAATAAACATGTGGATAAAGGTGAACCGGTAGATGTAGTGTATTTGGATTTTCAGAAGGCGTTTGACAAAGTCCCTCATGAGAGGCTTCTACGAAAACTAAAAAGTCATGGGATAGGAGGCGATGTCCTTTCGTGGATTACAAACTGGTTAAAAGACAGGAAACAGAGAGTAGGACTAAATGGTCAATTTTCTCAGTGGAAAAGGGTAAACAGTGGAGTGCCTCAGGGATCTGTACTTGGACCGGTGCTTTTCAATATATATATCAATGATCTGGAAAGGAATACGATGAGTGACGTTATCAAATTTGCAGATGATACAAAATTATTCAGAGTAGTTAAATCACAAGCAGACTGTGATACATTACAGGAGGACCTTACAAGACTGGAAGATTGGGCATCCAAATGGCAGATGAAATTTAATGTGGACAAGTGCAAGGTGTTGCATATAGGGAAAAATAACCCTAGCTGTAGTTACACGATGTTAGGTTCCATATTAGGAGCTACCACCCAAGAAAGAGATCTAGGCGTCATAGTAGATAATACATTGAAATCGTCAGCTCAGTGTGCTGCAGCAGTCAAAAAAGCAAATAAAATGTTAGGAATTATTAGGAAGGGAATGGTTAATAAAACGGAAAATGTCATAATGCCTCTATATCGCTCCATGGTGAGACCGCACCTTGAATACTGTGTACAATTCTGGTCGCCGTATCTCAAAAAAGATATAGTTGCAATGGAGAAGGTACAGAGAAGGGCAACCAAAATGATAAAGGGGATGGAACAGCTCCCCTATGAGGAAAGGCTGAAGAGGTTAGGGCTGTTCAGCTTGGAGAAGAGACGGCTGAGGGGGGATATCATAGAGGTCTTTAAGATCATGAGAGGTCTTGAACGAGTAGATGTGACTCGGTTATTTACACTTTCGAATAATAGAAGGACTAGGGGGCATTCCATGAAGTTAGCAAGTAGCACATTTAAGACTAATCGGAGAAAATTCTTTTTCACTCAACGCACAATAAATCTCTGGAATTTGTTGCCAGAGGATGTGGTTAGTGCAGTTAGTGTAGCTGGGTTCAAAAAAGGTTTGGATAAGTTCTTGGAAGAGAAGTCCATTAACTGCTATTAATCAATTTTACTTAGGGAATAGTCACTGCTATTAATTGCATCAGTAGCATGGGATCTTCTAGGTGTTTGGGTAATTGCCAGGTTCTTGTGGCCTGGTTTGGCCTCTGTTGGAAACAGGATGCTGGGCTTGATGGACCCTTGGTCTGACCCAGCATGGCAATTTCTTATGTTCTTAACAGGCTCTTCTATGGACCCAGGGACAAAATAGAAATGGAGCAGGCATGGTAACAGAGCTCCATTTACTAAACAGCGTTAAAGAGCAAGTTTAACGGCTAGGTACTTAAGAACATAAGAACATAAGAAATTGCCATGCTGGGTCAGACCAAGGGTCCATCAAGCCCAGCATCCTGTTTTCAACAGAGGCCAAACCAGGCCACAAGAACCTGGCAATTATCCAAACACTAAGAAGATCCCATGCTACTGATGCAATTAATAGCAGTGGCTATTCCCTAAGTAAAATTGATTAATAGCCATTAATGGACTTCTCCTCCAAGAACTTATCCAAACCTTTTTTGAACCCAGCTACACTAACTGCACTAACCACATCCTCTGGCAACAAATTCCAGAGCTTTATTGTGCGTTGAGTGAAAAAGAATTTTCTCCGATCAGTCTTGCTAACTTCATGGAATGCCCCCTAGTCCTTCTATTATTCAAAAGTGAAAATAACCGAGTCACATCTACTCGTTCAAGACCTCTCATGATCTTAAAGACCTCTCATATCCCCCCTCAGCCGTCTCTTCTCCAAGCTGAACAGCCCTAACCTCTTCAGCCTTTCCTCATAGGGAAGCTGTTCCATCCCCTTTATCATTTTGGTTGCCCTTCTCTGTACCTTCTCCATCGCAACTATATCTTTTTTGAGATGCGGCAACCAGAATTGTACACAGTATTCAAGGTGTGGTCTCACCATGGAGCGATATAGAGGTATTATGACATTTTCCGTTCTATTAACCATTCCCTTCCTAATAATTCCTAACATTCTATTTGCTTTTTTGACTGCTGCAGCACACTGAGCTGACGATTTTAAAGTATTATCCACTATGATGCCTAGATCTTTTTCCTGGGTGGTAGCTCCTAATATGGAACCTAACATTGTGTAACTACAGCAACGGTTATTTTTCCCTATATGCAACACCTTGCAACACCTTGCACTTGTCCACACTTGTCCACACTTGTCCATACTTCACTTTGTGGAATTTGGAAAGATGATGAGGCACTTCCATGGCCACCCCAGAGTAAACAATTCCTTGCAAGAAAAGAAAAAACTTGAGTATGGTGTATTCAGGTTAGGGCGCAGCCACCCCTGGGTACAAGGGTTAATTTTGTGCATGTTGAGTGTTTTTCAGTTAAGATGTTTAAATGTTAGATTCCATTGTTTTTATGTAACCCTGGTTCTTTGTTGTGACCGTACTCGTCCATGTACTTGAATAAATGTCTTCTCTCTCTTTCGAAACATTGGTGTCCAGCCCTAGTTTCTTTGAAATGAACCCGGGATTCTTGGGGATGATGGAGGGCAGGGGTGAAGGATGGAGAATGGGAGAATGCGAGGAGCACAAGGAAAGTAACATGGGAATTGCCGATAGCACATGTGAGTGTTGAGTTGTAATATGTGAGGAAGAGGGAAAATTCCACAGATATGTATTTTTGCAAACGGAGTCACATTCAAAAGATACAAACTTATTATTTGCTTTGCAACCTTAGGTACAAATAGTTATTGCTTTTATACCCCCAGAGAGGAAACTAAAATAAAAGTCCTCTATGGTAGTGGGAATTGGGGTGGAGATATATTTACAATTTTGTTTGCTAGTCATAGCCACTTGGAACAAAAAAAACTTCTTAAATTCCTATTTTCCTCATGTGCAAGAAACAGAAATTGTTTAATTTGATAATAGAAAACAAAATGTTATAGATTTTGTAGTAAAGTTTGCCATAGAAATGTACACCTTGGAGAATTATGTGCATTTTTCTCTTGCATGCTTTTCAAAATAGAATCCTAAGTGCCCATAAAGAACTGATTTTGAGTAATACATCCTCAACAAAGTTGATAATACACATAAAATAATCTGGAACCTCTGGAATATAAACAGAATATATTCCCCTAACAGAAGACTGAAAACTCACCAAACTAACATAAACAGCAGTTTATGCTAAAACATTAACGGCCAAATTTTAAAAGGTCTGCACGCATGTTCAAATGGGCTTGGCCACGCGTATAAACCCCAGTATGGGGGCAGGGCAGGGAATGGGCCAGGACAGTGCCATTGTATGCTGTCCCAGGGAAGTTGCTTCTGCACTCAAGGAGCAGTAAGTAAAAAAAATTAAAAAGTTCGGGATTGCTAGATAGGCATTAGGGGTCGGGGTGGAGAGGGGAAAGGGAAGGACGGTTAGGTAGGAGCGTAGGGAAGTTCCCTCCCAATCCACTCCTTAATTGGAGCAGACTGGAAGGGAACTGGTGGAAGCCCGATTGTGTCGCCGCGTATATTCTTGCGAAATCCGGCCCCCCTGCGCATGCTGCCTGCATAAGTGCATGGATTATAAAATATGGCGCACATATGTGAGCGGCCTACAGATTTTATAACATGCGCGTGCCGGCACGCACATGTTATAAATAAAATCCACGCATCCATGTGCACACACCTTTTAAAATCTACCCCAATTGTAAATATAAAATTGAAAATGCCCTACCTGCATAATATAGTTACACTCTAGAAGGTCCATTTTTGGCAAAAGGTTCAGTTTCATGTACGTGTATGCCTGTTCAAAAACTTTATGGTATAAATTTTTCAAAATTTCACTTTCTTGAGGATTGCGCTTATTTAGCCATGCCTGTATCAAAAAAAGGAAAAAATAATATGTTTGCCTGTATGCAAAGCAAAGTATGACAATAGATTAAATATGTTTCATAGTTTTACTTGTAAAATTGGCTTCCAGCTGAGGGCAGAAGAACTGATATAGACCATTCCCATTCTAGAAACAGTTGCAGGTGATGCATTTTCAATATTGTGGACTTCAAATAACAGCTTGCAGTTTGGAGACATAGAGATTCGATCACCATTGGCAAGAGTAAGTGTCTTATTATCATCCAATACAGAATTCAGATTCTCAATCCAAATTGCATCCACAGGACCATCCAAAACTATCCAGATATTCTCACCTGAAAACAATAAGAAAACCCATATAAAATGCAGTTTTATAGAAAAACAAGCCGTAAAGCCCGTTAAAACGGGCTACATCCCTCTGTCTCTCACCTCCCCCTCATTCTCTCTCCCCTCACTCTTCACCACCCCCCTCCCCCACCCACTCCTCTCCACCCTCCCTCTCCTCTCACTCAGTCCCCCCTCTCCCTCACTCCCTCCCACTCAGTCCCCCCTCTCCCTCCCTCCCACTCACTCAGTCCCCCTCTCCCTCCCACTCACTCAGTCCCCCTCTCCCTCCCTCCCTTCACCCACCTCCATTTCCTCCCGGCGCCGTAAGCGCGACTTCCCGCAACCCTCACCCGGCTCCATTAACTCCTCCCGCTCCTGCCGGCAGATCTCGGGGGGGGTGTCACTCCCGCGCCCCCCCCCCGAGATCTGCCGGCAGATCTGGGGAGGAGAAGTAGCGGCACCGCGCGCGCGCGGTGCCGCTACTTCTCCTCCCGCTCCTGCCGGCAGATCTCGGGGGGGGGGGGCGCGGGAGTGACACCCCCCCCCCGAGATCTGCCGGCAGATCTGGGGAGGAGAAGCAGCGGCACCGCGCGCGCGCGCGCGCGCGGCGCCGCTGCTTCTCCTCCCGCTCCTGCGGCCCCACCGCCATTTTTTTTTTCCTGATCGACATCCTTGCCCGCACATGCGCAGTAGAGCTGCGCTCTACTGCGCATTTGCGGGCCGTCGGTCACAGGCCATTTATAAGGTAGATAACTATAAACTATTCCCCTCCTCACCCTCCATCTTATTGATTTTATTGATTTAAAATATTTATATTCTGTCTAAAATGACTATGTCATCTCGCAAACATACACACAACACACTTTTTAGTCAACTTTCCAAACAGAAGCTGTTTATGAGACTGGTGTGTCTATGTATGTCCCCCAAAACTTGTATTTGATTTCCTATCCACATCAAATTTTCAGGACAAGTCAAGGGAATCAGGAGGATCCTGACATGAATTTTTTTTTGGGGGGGTGGGGGGGGGGGGAAATCCATGTATATTAGGGATGTGAATCGTTTTTGAATGATTAAAATTATCATCAGATAATTTTAAAATCGTTCTAAATCATTAGAGTGCACGATACAATACAAATGCCCCTGATTTATCGTCAGGGGCATTTGTATTGTATCGTTAAATAGGGCACGGGAATTATTTGGGGGAGGGCGGGAAAACCGGCACACCAAAACAACCCCTAAACTCACCCCGACCCTTTAAAACCAATTCCTTACCCTCCCCCACCCTCCCGAACCCCCCCAAAATGTTAAGTTACCTGGTGGTCCAGTGGGGGGGGGGGGGGGGGGGTCCCGGCGCGATCTCCCGTTCTCGGGCCATCGGCGCCATTTTGGCTGCCACTAATTAAAATGGCGCCGATGGCCCGATAAACCCCCCCCCCCCACCCAAACCTTTAAATCGACCCCCCCCTCCGACACCCCCAAAACCTTTTAAAATTACCTGGTGGTCCAGGGGGGCCTTGGGGGGCCTCGGGGAGAGATCCAGGGGGGCCTCGGGGAGAGGAGAGATCCAGGGGGGCCTCGGGGAGAGAATTCCCGTTCCCAGGCATCAGCTGTTCTAAAAAAAAAAATGGCGCCGATGCCCCTTTGCTCTTACCATGTGACAGGGTATCCGTGCCATTGGCCGGCCCCTGTCACATGGTAGGAGCACTGGATGGCCGGCGCCATATTTAAAGATGGATACCCTGTGACATAGTAAGGGCAAAGGCTATCGGCGTTTTTTTTTTAATATTTTTTTTTAATACTGGCAGCCGACGGTCCGAGTGCAGGAGGTTGCTCCCGGAACCCCACTGGACTTTTGGCAAGTCTTGTAGGGGTCAGGAGGGTCCCCCAAGACTTGCCAAAAGCCCCTGGTGGTCCAGCGGGGGTCCGGGAGCGATAAGAACATAACGAAATGCCATACTGGGTCAGACCAGGGGTCCATCAAGCCCAGCATCCTGTTTGCAACAGTGGCCAATCCAGGCCATAAGAATCTGGCAAGTACCCAAAAACTAAGTCTATTCCATGTTACCATTGCTAATGGCAGTGGCTGTTCTCTAAGTGAACTTAATAGCAGGTAATGGACTTCTCCTCCAAGAACTTATCCAATCCTTTTTTAAACACAGCTATACTAATTGCACTAACCACATCCTCTGGCAACAAATTCCAGAGTTTAATTGTGCGTTGAGTAAAAAAGAACTTTCTCAGCTTAGTTTTAAATGTGCCCCATGCTAACTTCATGGAGTGCCCCCTAGTCTTTCTACTATCTGAAAGAGTAAATAACCGATTCACAACTACCTGTTCTAGACCTCTCATGATTTTAAACACCTCTATCATATCCCCCCTCAGCCGTCTCTTCTCCAAGCTGAAAAGTCCTAACCTCTTTAGTCTTTCCTCATAGGAGAGTTGTTCCATTCCCCTTATCATTTTGGTAGCCCTTCTCTGTACCTTCTCCATCGCAATTACATCTTTTTTGAGATGCGGCGACCAGAATTGTACACAGTATTCAAGGTGCGGTTTCACCATGGAGCGATACAGAGGCATTATGACATTTTCCGTTTTATTCACCCTTCCCTTTCTAATAATTCCCAACATTCTGTTTGCTTTTTTGACTGCCGCAGCACACTGTACCGACGATTTCAATGTGTTATCCACTATGACACCTAGATCTCTTTCTTGTGTTGTAGCACCTAATATGGAACCCAACATTGTGTAATTATAGCATGGGTTATTTTCCCTATATGCATCACCTTGCACTTATCCACATTAAATTTCATCTGCCATTTGGATGCCCAATTTTCCAGTCTCACAAGGTCTTCCTGCAATTTATCACAATCTGCTTGTGATTTAACTACTCTGAACAATTTTGTGTCATCTGCAAATTTGATTATCTCACTCCTCGTATTTCTTTCCAGATCATTTATAAATATATTGAAAAGTAAGGGTCCCGATACAGATCCCTGAGGTACTCCACTGTTTACCCTTTTCCACTGAGAAAATTGACCATTTAATCCTACTCTCTGTTTCCTGTCTTTTAACCAGCTTGTAATCCACGAAAGGACATCGCCTCCTATCCCATGACTTTTTAGTTTTCGTAGAAGCCTCTCATGAGGGACTTTGTCAAACGCCTTCTGAAAATCCAAATACACTACATCTACCGGTTCCCCTTTATCCACATGTTTATTAACCCCTTCAAAAAAATGAAGCAGATTTGTTAGGCAAGACTTCCCTTGGGTAAATCCATTCATAGAAGGGCCTTGAAAAACTTCATTGGTGATAGGTGGTTGATTGATATATGGCGTTTGCACAATCCAACCCAGCAAAACTATACTTTTATTTCACACCCATCAATCTTATTCTCGTATTCAAATGTATCTAATTGACAAAGATGTAGAAGAACTGGTATCTAAGACCAACATCGGGGTTATTACTTGGTTAGATCACACCCCAGTCTGGTTAGACATAAGGCTACCCATCAGATCTATAGGAAATCGGTACTGGCATCTAAATGATAGCCTATTAAATGAAAAAAACCTTTGTGGAATCCTTGACCGGTGACATTCAGGAGTACCTATAACAGAATACCTCTGAGAGTGTGACCCCTAGCATGGTCTGGGATTGTCTGAAAGCGGTAGTCAGGAGAAAACTCATTGCTTGGGAGAGGAATGTTAAACATCTTAGCCTCATGCAGCATATTACTAAATTATCCTTAAGCCATAAAAGGTCCCTAGATCCTAAAATTCTGGACGCTCTGCTAGCTGCTAAGTGTGAGTTACATGCATTAGATTTGTATAAAATAGCTTTTCAGCTTGACTTACTTCAACAGAAGTACTTTGAATTTGGTGATAAAGCAGGCCATCTGTTAGCGAGGAAGCTTAAGGAATGAGTGGCCCAGTCTCTTATAACCAAAATCAAAGACTCCAAAGGTTTGATGCTGTATGAGGCTAGTGAGATCCTCACCCGCTTTACCCGATTTTATGAAGATTTTATGAAGAACTTCCCTTCTTGTCATCAGAGGCATATACGTTTCTTAATGCTGAGATTACTAATGCTGAACTTTACCAGGCCATTCACGATCTGAAGCTAGGGAAGGCACCAGGTCTCGATGGGTACACGGCCAAATTCTAAAAAAATTTTCAGGCTGAGGTGATTCCACCGTTACTCCACACTTTTAATACCTTGCGATCTTGGGGGGGGGGGGGGGGGGGGGGCGCTATATCTCCGGAGGCCAACTTAGCGGGTATTACCATCTTAGGGGGGGGGGGGATCCAAACTATGTGGATCTTACCACCCTATATCACTGATTAATATTGATTTAAAGCTCTTAGCCAAAATATTGGCTACCAGATTGGGAAAGGTGGCACCCATGTTAATACATGAAGATCAATCAGGGTTTGTTCCAGGTCGTTTGGCCTCTGATAATGTACGCCGAGTGCTAGAACTCATCTGGAGGGTACAGCAGGAGAAGACTCCTATGATGTTCCTGGGGGTGGTCGCAGAAAAGGCTTTTGACAGAGTACATTGGCCGTATCTATTTAAAGTCCTTCAGAAGTTTAATTTGGGGCTCTTCTTTATCAGATGGATTCAACAACTTTATGAAAATCCTAGGGGAAGCCTGAAAATTAATGGGGAATATATACAGCCGTTCATAGTAAATAGAGGCACTCGCCAGGGCTGCCCTTTATCACCCCCTACTATTTGCTCTTTCCTCTTTCCTTAGAACCATTCACAGCCTTAATTAGATCCCTTCCTGCTATTCAGGGGGTACAATTAGGGCTCTCTGCCTACAAACTATGTTCCAGATGACTTGCTCTTCACAGTGACATCTCCAAACTCCTCATTAGCACTTCTACTACAAGAGCTCAGGACCTATGGCACAGTCTCTGGTTTTAAAATGAATGAGGACAAATCGGAGCTTCTTAACATTTCCATGCCGCCGCCAGTTTTTCAATTATCACAGGGGCCCTTCCGTTTAAGATTGCAAATCATTGGATTAAGTAAATGGGCATCAAGATTGGTCTGGATCCTAGGGAGCTTTTCTGCCTTAATTATGGACTTCTTCTTGTAAGCATTGGGAAGGATCTAGATTGGTGGGACAGAAGGGACTTTTCATGGTTCGACAGAATTGCTATAATCAAAATGAATGTACTACCTCGTCTTTGTTATTTTTTCCAAACACTGCCTGTACCAGTACCAGCTTCCCATTTGGCAACGTAAGTTTCTCCGGTTTCTCTGGAGATGTAGATCACTGAGGGTGGCCAGGACCACCTTGTACCGGGACAAAGCAAGGGGAGGCTTACAGGTGTCAAACCTAGATTGGTATTTTAGTGCTTCCCAGTTGAGTGCGCTTATTCAATGGCATTGGCAGGAGACTCCAAAGGCTTGGATCAGAATCATAGTGGATGGAGCGGGTGATCCACCCTTATTTATTAGGGCCTGGCAGAGAGGGAGGATGGATGTATTAGGCATATCTCTGCACTCACAACTGATACTGGACATTTGGGAGAAGTGGAAGCCTTGTTTAGCTGGGGGGAAAACTGCTTTTTTCCTTACGTCCTTCCTGTTTGATAAGTCCTTCTTCCCAGGCACAGTGCCCCATACGATTAGGTTCTGGTGAGACAGAGGGCTTTACACTTAGGAACATCTATGGAATGGTCGTACTATGCAATCCTTTATCGATCTACAGAGGTCACACTCTCTGTCTCCTAATGATTTCCTTACTTATAGTCAACTATCTCACTACTATGCTTCAGCACACATTGGCGGGGCTCTTGAGCAAGGCAAATCTCTTTTTGAAAATTATTGCTCCAATGCAGTTAAGGTAGTTAAACCTATATCCAAGATTATGACTCTCATCAAAGGTGTACCTCAGACTAAGTTGAAATTTCAATTAGCCTGGGAGCATGATATGGGGGAGACGCTAGGGGATGGTGACTGGGAATATTCATTTATTGCAACTAGT
The DNA here is from genome assembly GCF_901001135.1 of Rhinatrema bivittatum. Taxonomy (NCBI): domain Eukaryota; kingdom Metazoa; phylum Chordata; class Amphibia; order Gymnophiona; family Rhinatrematidae; genus Rhinatrema; species Rhinatrema bivittatum. The sequence continues at coordinate 15,288,439 of NC_042617.1, read as the reverse complement.
GGTTGTTCCATGTCTTCAACAATTAAAGAGAATGCATATAAAGTTTTATATCGCTGGTATCTCACCCCAGACAGACCATGTTGATTTCGTGGGGGGGCAACAACCTGTGCTGGAGAGGCTGCGGTGCAGTTGGTACATTTTTTCATTGTGGTGGGAGCGCCCAAGTATAGCTTGTCTTTGGGATGAGGTACTTAATTTTGTCTGTGAGGTAATACACATTCGCATGACCAGGGATCCCAAAAATTGTCTGCTAAACATGTTCCCACATCAAGGTAACAGATTGGCCAATAGATGGATCCAACAAATGGTTTCTGCAGTCAAGTGTGAGATAGCGCTTTGGTGGCATAAGCAGGGGCCTCCTACGTTAGGATCTGTCCTGTCCAGGATAGATAAATTCATTATATGAGTAAACTCACTGCAGTCCACCAGGATATATTGGCCCTCCATAGGGACATTTGGTTGAACTACTTAACCTGGAAGCTTGGTAATGCGCCCAATTCGGCTGACTGAAGATTATAACTAGTCCATCGAATTATCTCATTCTCTTTATGTCTCAATTTTTGTATTAATAACCAGGGGTTGGGGGGTATAAAGGGGGGGGGGGGAAATCCAGATGGAACCAGATTCAGGGGGTTGACTCTGCGTGTTTATTGTTTGGTACCATTACAAGATGCTTGTAGCTATTGTTGTTAATTGGTGCCTGTGGTACTGGCACTTTGTTTGCTGTTCTGTTAATTTGGTTATATTCAATAAAAACTTCAATTACAAAAAAAAAAAAGATATAGTTGCAATTGAGAAGATACAGAGAAGGACAACCAAAATGATAAACCAGATGAAACAACTCCCCTATGAAGAAAGGCTGAAGAGGTTAGGGCTGTTCAGCTTGGAGAAGAGACGGCTGAGGGGGGGATTTGATAGAGGTCTTTAAAATCATGAGAGGTCTTGAATGAGTAGATATGAATCATTTATTTACACTTTCGGATAATAGAAGGACTAGGGGGCACTTCATGAAGTTAGCAAGTAGCACATTTAAGACTAATCGGAGAAAATTCTTTTTCACTCAACGCACAATTAAGCTCTGGAATTTGTTGCCAGAGGATGTGGTTCGTACAGTTAGTGTAGCTGGGTTCAAAAAAGGTTTGGATAAGTTCATGGAGGAGAAGTACATTAACTGCTATTAATTATGTTGACTTAGGGAATGGCCTCTGCCATTACTGGCATCAGTAGCATGAGATCTTCTTGGTGTTTGGGTACTTGCCAGGTTCTTGTGGCCTTGATTTGGCCTCTGTTGGAAACAGGATGCTGGGCTTGATGGACCCTTGGTCTGACCCAGCATGGCAATTTCTTATGTCCTTATGTTTCTCTCTTCAGTTGGAAACAATTCTATTGCATGAGATGAGAGGAGAGATAAAACCGCCTGTTTTAGCATCTGTAATGGTTCGTAGGAATTTGCTGAAGATAGTTTGAATATGTCAAAGGAAGACTTCAAAATTTGATCTGTATCCTTTTTGGATGAAGCTTAGAACCCAATGATCATTTGTAATTTGTGTTTCCTGATAATAAAAATGCTGTAGTCTTCCCTCTAATTGAAGATACATGTACTCTGAATTAGTTTCTATGAAGCCTGTTGAGGTATCTTGCTTTGAGGACTTTCTCTAGCTATCTATCTAGGTGATAACTTGCTGAGGCTGTTGAACTGATTGTTCTGGTGCCTTTTATATGTATAAGGCATGTAATAACTTTGAGAATATGAAAATTGCCTTTTGTAGGGATATATTCTCTATAGTGCAGTGTTATGCTCGCCACTCGCAGGGAGGTTCCACAAGCAGCTTCAGTCAACCAGATGCCGCCAGTCGATGCTGCTGTTCCTCATGGCAAGGAAATGCTGCATCTGTCCTGCCGCCAAGTGCACACACAGGGAGTGTACCAGGCTATGAAGCCCTGCGGTGGGAAACCTCCATCACGGCGCTTCCCAATGGCTGTGCAATAGTGTTCCTTGTCCTTCATCTGGATCTAGTCTTTAGCCCTGCTCAAGCCTTCAGCCTGCTTCAATCTTCAGCCTTGCTCCACACCAAGTCTTCAGCTTGCTTCAGCCTCCAGCTCTGCTTTGCTCCAAGTCTTCAGCCACAACCTTGCCTCCATCAAACATTCAACTTCCGCCATAGCTGTTTGGACTCTGTCATAGCCTGGCCCATGCTAAGACATGCTCACCTACCATCGGCACAAACTTTAGGGCCTGGTCCACGAGGTTGCACCAATTGTGCCATGGGAAGAGGGGCTCACACTCACGTAATTCACAACAGATTTCTGAGGCCATAAGCTCGGTGAACGCATCCCTTTGACGGGCCATTCCTGCCTTAGCCTCCCACATGCAGGAGCAAAAGATTGAATTAAATAGTCTCCAGAAAAAGTTCATGCAACAAGCCAAGCAGCAAGTTGATCAAATCAATGAGTTATTATTGACCTTGTTCCAAAGCTTAGATAAGATTCAAGCCCAACTTCTAGCTTTCGTCCCAGTTCCAGCTCCAAAACCCTTCACCAGCACCTATCTGGCCTGTGGAATCCATGATTCAATTCCCACCACTTGCAAGGTACAGTGGTGATCCTAAGGGGTATCATTATTTGCAAGATGCAATTCAAGTTACAGCCAGCTTGTTTTTTCTGACTATGTCAAAATTACCTATATCCTCTCTATGTTGGACAGCCCTGCTCTTGCCTGGGCTTCTCCCTTGTGGAAACAAGATAACTTACTTCTCAGAAACTTGGATAACTTCATGCAAAAGTTTTGCTTGATCTTTTACCAACCCGGTCACCTTCTGTCCACTGCTACAGAAATTCTTTGTATTAATTAAGGCACTCGCTCAGTTGGCAAGTATGCAGTAGAATTTCATGCCTTAGCTTCTGAACTCGGTTGGGGCAAAGACAGCCAAACCACCATTTTTTGGCAAGGGTTATCCGGGAGAATATAAGATGAACCACCACCTCGGGACCTTCCCCCAACCCTAGAAGCCCTTATTGCCATGGCTATTCAAATAGATCTGAGATTCCAGGAACAAACTCGAGAAATGAAGAACTCCCATCGCACTCTATTTGTAGCTCCCAAGACACTAATTCTCCTGGAGTCCGCTTCAAAGCCATCAAGAATCATGGCCTATGAAGAGCCCATGCAAGTGAGTAACAACTGACTTTCAGTAGATGAAAAACAAAAGCAAAGATTGCACAACCTCTGTCTCTATTGTATTGCACCAGAACATTTCATCAGTTGATGTCCAAAGAGACCAGAAAACATTGTAAAAAGTAGCCTCGAAGGGAAGATAGCATTGCACCCTCCTGCTTCCTCTTCACAACTAATGATATCATTGTGCCTCACCTATGGAAAACACTTGGTTCAGACTGAATCCTTAGTGGACTCCAGAGCTGGAGGCAACTTTATCCAGAAATCACTGCTACACCAATGTGATTGCCCTACTATCAGCCTAACCACCCCCTGTGTTATTTCAGCCATCTATGGAAAACCTCTACCTGATCATGTGACTACAGCTTCTTTGCCTTTTACCATGTGGATTTGGTCTCACCAAGAAGATCTTCAGTTTTACATGCTATCTAGAGCCTCCAACTCTCTTGTACTTGGACTACCTTGGCTCCAACTCCATCAGCCATTCATTAATTGGAGCACCTTACAGATTAACCAATGGGGTCCATCCTACTGAGAGCATTGGGCTGTCTCATCCTCATCCCCAGGCACTTTGCTCTAAACCATCTTGCTTGAAGTACCAGACTTGCCGCTTCAATGTACATCCTGTTCCTACATGAGTTTTGACTCACATTGTTTTTCTGCTGAAGAATCCTTGTCCATAGATTCAGACCTGCTTCAGACTTCATCCAAGCCTTCAGCCTTGATTTTGTCCAAGCCTTCAGCCTCGTCTTCATCCAAGTCTTCAGTTTTGAATGGTTTTCAGCCCAGCCCCAAAACTAAAGAATATCTGGATCCCATGTCAAGACCCCTGAGCTCCCAGTTGGAAAAGAGGTACCTTCATCTCCTCAGAAGCTGAAGAGAAGAGGCCTGAGGAAAAGGCTTAGAGGAGCAAGTACTGTTACACTTGCCACTAGTGGGGAGGTCCCACGAGCGGCTTCACTCACCCATAACCTGCTGGTCTGATACTGCCACTCCTCATGGCAGAGAAACACCACTTCTGTCCTGCCTCTAGATGCACATGTGCAGTGCACACCAGGCTATGCTGGCCCTATGACAGGAAAGCTTCCTCGCAGCACTTCCCGATGATATCACATGATCGGATATTTAAATCCCGGCCGTGTAACACAGCCTTGCCTCAGCAAGGTTGCCTCGTTTGTTGTCCTCGGTCTGGATCCAGTCTTCAGTTCTGCTCAAGCCTTCAGCCTGCTTCAATCTTCAGCCTGCTTCTCTCCAAGTCTTCAGCCTGCTTCCATCTTCAGCCCTGCTCCACTCCAAGTCTTCAGCCTGCTTCTGTTTTCAGCTACGCTTCACTCCAGGTCTTCAACCACAGCCTTGCCTCCATCAAGCCTACAGCTGTTGCCATAAGCATTTGGACTCTATCATAGCCTATCTTGTGCTAAGACTCACTCAACCACCGTCGGTGCAAAACTTAGGACTTGGCTCACAAGTTTGCACCAATTGCACCAAGGCGGAGGGGCTGACGCTCATGTCTGACGTTGCAGAAGTTAATGTTTACATTGCTCCTTTATTATACTGACTGTCTCCTGTTCTTAATCCCTGAAAAGATTATCCCCTGTACACAGAGTATCTGCTTATTTTTCATAGATATTCTCCCTGAGACCTGATGCTTTTAGCCATCCTGGTTCCTATAGCAATGACTGACGTTCTGGATGATAGCAGAGTTGCTTACCTGTAACAGGTGTTCTCCCAGGACAGCAGAATGTTAGTCCTCACATGTGGGTGACATCATCAGGATGGAGCCCAATCACGGAACACTTTTGTCAAAGTTTCTAGAACTTTGACTGGCACACTGAGCATGCCCAGCTGTTATGGTTAATGGTGTTTGGGTGGATCCTTGGACACTGTGGCAGCTGACCTCACCCATGGGGGGCAGTCCTGTGAGGGACCACAGTGTCAGGCTAAACTCCGGACAGACAAACACAAATTTGAATCTTTTATTAAACAGTTTATGGAAACACCAGAGGTGGCAATATTGACTAGTGGTTGCACAGCCCGGCTGGGCGCGTCTCTCACAGAATGCTGGAACAGCGGATCCTCTGTAAAGCAGTGCTGTAGTGGAAAGAGACTGAGAATTATGAGCACAAATAAGATTAGCATTCAGAGTCCCAAGTAGAATTAGGAGAGCTCTGAGGCAGGGAGAGCAGGCCATCAAGGAGGGAGTACCTGATCCCTTAGAGCAGAGAGATTCAGTGGTGTTGTACTTACTAGTAGTAGCAGAGATTCCACTAGACGAGAGGTCTGGTACCAGAGCAGAGAGCAGGCCCTCGAGGAGTGAGTACCTGATTCCGGCGAAGCAGTACTGTAGAGAGAGATGTTTTCTGTACTCACTGATGGTGACTGTAAATTAGTTCTTCCAAGTAGAAGGATAGAAGTAGCAGGGAACATGGGCCCTCGAGGAGCGAGTACCAGTTTCCTGATAGCACCTGAAAGAAGCAGAGATGTCCCCGAGGAGCGGGTACCCCGTTAGCGACCCCGAAGGGTAGTAAGAGTTCCAGGTAGAGCTAGAGTGGCAGAGTAGCTTAGGAACGGAGAGCAAATCCCATCCATACGAATCCTGTTGCTAACTCAACGAGCTAGCAAATACTGTAGGCAGATATACCCTGGAGTTGTGACATCAGAACAGGGGGACGCCTCTGAGGTTCGCGCCAACGTGAAGTTAAAGCTGAGGGCGGCGTGCACATGTGCGCCCTAGAGGTACATTGAAGGAGAATGGTGGGAGGTAGCACCAAAGCCGGTCCGGAGACGCCGGAGAGAACGGCAAGCAGACGCCGCCGCGGCCATCAGTCCAAGGTGAGTGGGAGGAACCGCAAGTAGAGAGAGGTAGGCGGGGCAAAGCCATCGAAGATGGATGGACGCAACAGTACCCCCCTTCAAAGAATGGCCTCCGGCCCTTTTACCAGGTTTAGGTTTGTGGGGATGCATCTGATGAAACTGAAGAAGCATCTCTTTGTCCAGGATATTTGCCATCGGCTCCCAAGAATTTTCTTCGGGGCCATAACCTTCCCAAAATAGAAGGTATTCCCAAGTTTTGCCACGTCTTCTTACATCCAGAATAGCTTCAACCTTATAATCAAGGTCTTCTTCTGTGGTGATAGAAGTTGGTTCTGGAGACTTGGATGAGAACTTACTGAGAATGAGTGGTTTCAAAAGAGAAATGTGGAATGCGTTGTGGACTTTCAATCCAGGCGGTAGCTTCAGACTGTATGTAACGTTGCCAAGATGTCGGAGGATTGGAAACGGTCCAACGTAGCGTGGAGCAAATCGAGTAGAAGGTAACTTTAATCTCAACTGCTTAGTTGACAGCCAGACTTTGTCAACAGGTAGAAATACAGGCGCTTTAGAATGATGAGCGTCGTAGGACTTCTTAGCTCGATCACCCGCTTTAATTAGCATTTCTTTAGTCTGAGTCCATAGTTGATGGATATCATCAGCAGTGGATTGAGCTGCTGGGAATGACACTGAGAGAGTCAGTGGAAATGGCGGTGAAGGTAGTCGTCCATAAACCACTTTGAATTGTGTTCATCCAGTGGATGATGCTGGATGTGAGTTTATGGCGAATTCTGCCCAAAGCAACAGTTCGGCCCAATTATTCTGACGGCAACTCACATAGGCATGAATGAACTGTTTTAGGGTCCATTAGATTGGCCATTAGATTGGGGATGATAGGCAGATGTATAATCCAGAGAGATGTCAAATAGCTTGCACAAGCCTTCCAGAATTTTGCTGTGAATTGTGATCCTCTATCAGAGACAATGTGCTTGGGTAGGCCATGTAGGCGAACGATGTGGATGATGAAGAGCTTAGTGAGCTCAAAGGCTGAGGGTAAGCCAGGCAGCGCCAGGAAATGGGCCATCTTATTGAAATGGTCAATCGTCACCCAGATAATATTCATTCCTTCAGAAAGAGGCAGATCAACTACAAAGTCTGTAGCGATGTGAGTCCATGGCTCCTCCGGAACTGGCAGCGGTTGCAGCAATCCCCAAGGCTGACCACACGTAGGCTTATGTTTGGCACAGTTGGAGCATGATGCTACATAGGAGTACGTGTCTTCCTTGATAGTAGGCCACCAATAGTACTTCTGTAATTTCAGCAGGGTACGACGTTGACCAGGATGGCCAGCCAGCTTGGAATCATGAGCCCAGTGTAAAAGTTTCTTTCTGAGGTTCTTCGGTACAATCATTTTACTGGCAGGCACAGAATGGATAGCTGCCAAGATGACTTTCTTCGGGTCGATGATATGCTAAGGTTCTTCAGGAAAATCCTCAGAGAGGAAAGAGCGAGACAGGGCATCTGCTCTGGTATTCTTGTCTCCGGGATGGTATTTGAGCACGAAGTCAAAGTGATTAAAAAACAAGGACTTGTCTGTGGTTAAGATGTTGCGCATGACGGATTTACTCTAGATTCTTATGGTCTGAGAATACGGTAATTTGATGCTGGGCTCCTTCGAGCCAAGGCTGCCATTCCTCGAATGCCATCTTAATAGCCAGGAGCTCTTTATCTCCGATCCCATAGTTCTTCTCTGCAGAAGAAAAGCACCACGAGAAAAAGGAGCAGGGATGTAAGGCTTTAGAATCTCCAGTTTGGCTCAACATGGCCCCTACTCCAACATCTGAAGTGTCAACGATGCAGGGTCTGTTGGGGACCGGGTGACGCAGACATGGCTCAGTGGAAAAGGCAGTCTTTAATTTCTCAAACGCAGAAATGGTGAAGCCACCGAAGACCGACGGACGCAACACCAACATGCCGCCAACCCTGCATCCAGCAGGGTTGCCCTTCAGTCTCATTTGTAGCAAAAGTATGAGCGAAAAATAAAATAATAAAATGTAAGCAAACCCAACTCCGTGGGGTGGCGGGCGGGTTTCGTGAGGACTAACATCCTGCTGTCCTGGGAGAACACCTATTACAGGTAAGCAGCTCTGCTTTCTCCAGGACAAGCAGGATGGTAGTTCTCACATGTGGGTGAATAGCGAGCTACAGGATGCCTGAATAGAATGAACCAAAAACACCCAACGACATGCAACAGCCATAACAACTGGGGTGGTTTTGGGTATGAGGGCAGCCTGAGTTTCTCAGTGTGTTGTAGGCAGTGGGTTGTAGGCAGGAAGTGGGTTGTAGGCAGGAAGTTTATTTAAACTGGAAATAAATTACAGAGGACAGACTGGCCAAAGATGGAATCTTGCCGGCCAGCCTTGTCGAGACAATAATGAGCTGCAAATGTAAGGAGAGAGCTCCATATGGCAGCTCTGCAGATGTCAGCCAGAGGTACAGAATGGAGGTGCGCTACTGACATTGCCATGGCTCTTTCTAAATACGCTTTTACACATCCCTGCAGTGGAAGGCCTGCTTGTCGGTAGCGGAGGGAAATTCAGTCTACCAGCCAGGTGGATACGGTTTGCTTGCCCACCAGAACTCCCAATTTGGTTTTATCAAAGGAGACAAACAGTTGGGTGGACTTCCTATGGGCTGCAGTGCAGTCCACATAAAAGGCAAGCACACGTTTATAGTCCAAGGAATGCAGACCCTGCTCACCTGGTTGTGAGTGAGACCTTGGAAAAAAGGTAGGAAGCATTATAGACTGATTTAATTGGAAATCAGAGACTACCTTTGGCAAGAATTTAGGGTGAGTGTGGACTACCATATGATCATGAAGAAATTTGGTATAACGTGGGTATGTTACCAGTGCCTATAGCTCACTGACTCTGCAAGCTGATGTTATAGCAACTAGAAAGATCCTTTTCCAAGTGAAATGTCGAAGCTCGTAGGAGTGTAGGGGCTCGAACGGAGGTCGCATGAGCCATGGTAGCACAATATTGAGGTCCAATGCCAAGACCAGAGGATGCAGTGGAGGCTTCATCTGGAGTAAGCCTCTCATAAAGCGCCCTATAAGGGGTTGCGCCGAGATCGGGGCATCTCCTATACCTTTGTGGTAAGCGGCTATGGCGCTGACATGGACTTGAATGGAAGAAGTCTGCAGACCAGACTCTGAAAGGTACCACAGATAGTCCAGGAACCTTGTTGTGGGGCAGAAAAAGGGATCTATTTCTTTTGTGGTACTCCATGAGGAGAATCTTTTCCATTTGGAACGATAAGATCTTCTAGTAGAAGGCTTTCATGAAGCTACGAGGACCTGGGACACACTGTCAGAGAGATTAAGGAATTTTAGTATTAACCTTTCAACATCCAAGCTGTAATAGACAGGGAGTGAAGGTTCGGATGACGCAACAGTCTTGTTCTGCATTATCATAGTTGGATCTGTGCCCAGGTGAATTGGTTGCTGGACTGAGAGATTACGTAAGGATGGGAAACCAAGCCTAACACGGCCAGTGAGGGGCTATGAAGATCATTGTGCCCATGTCCTGCTGTAACTTCATGAGAGTCTTGCTGATGAGCGGAAGTGGAGGGTAGGCATATAGAAGCCCCCTTGCCCACGAGTGGCAAAGGCATCTCGTGGTGGTGTGTCGTGGCTGTGGTATAGAGAGCAGAAGTTGTCTACTTTGTGGTTGTGAATTGACTCAAAGAGATCTAAGTGTGAGCGGCCCCATTGGTGAAAAATGTTGTTCGGTACAGTGGGATTTAAGGACCATTCGAGGGGATGAAAGGTCTGGCTGAGGTTGTCTGCCATCACATTGTCTACACCTGCCAGGTAGGTCGTTCTCAGTAGCATGGAGTGGGAGAGAGCCCAAGCCCAGATCTGCGCACCTCCTGGCATAGCAGATAAGAGCCTGTGCTCCCTTGCTTGTTGAGGTACCATATTGCTACCTGGTTGTCCATTTGAATTAGGAGTACCTTGTTGTAGAGGCAATCTCGAAAAGTGAAGAGGGCATATTGGATTGCCCGGAGCTCCAGAAAATGTATCTGGTGCCTTGCTTCTGCTATGGTCCAGTATCCCTGGGCTTGGAGGTTGTTGACATGGGCCCCCCAACCCAGGTTGGATGCATCTGTTGTCAGAGTAATTTGAGGTTGTGGAGGTTGGAAAGATAGTCCTATCTGAAGATTGGACTCCTGTATCCACCAAGTTAGTGAGAGACGAAGCTGGTTGGAGACATGGACAATGTGGGACATGTGTTGATTTGACTGGGACCACTGGGACTTTAAAGTCCATTGTGTTACTCTCATGGCTAACTGAGCCATTGGGGTTACATGTACCGTGGATGCCATGTGACCTAACAAGGTGAATAGATGATGAGCTGTAGTGGTTTGGCGAGTCTGCACTGCTTTGGCTAGGGTTGATAATGCGCGTGCCTGGTCCTTTGGGAGAAACACTTTGGCTTGGGTAGTGTTTAGATCTGCTCCGATAAACAAGAGGGTGTGTGATGGAGTCAGATGTGACTTGGGATAGTTTATTAGAAACCACAAGGATTGCAGTAGGCTGATGGTGAAATGGAGGAGTGGAGCATTTCCTCTTGGGATGGACCTCTGAGGACCCAATTGTCTAGATACGGATAGACGTGGATGTTGTTTTGTTGCAAGTGAGCTGCTACTACTGCCAGGCATTTCGTGAATACACGGGGTGCTGATGCTAGGCCGAATGGCAGCATTCAGTATTGGAAATGATTGTGGCCTACTACAAACCTGAGGTATTTTCAGTGAGGAGGGTATATGGCAATGTAGTCACAAGCCTCCTGAAGATCTAGAGAGCAGAGCCAATCTCCCCGCTGCAATAGAGGGAGCCTGGTGCCCAAGGTTACATCAGAGATGTTTGTTTAGGGCATGTAGGTCCAAAATAGGATGAATGATGCCTGATTTTTTTGCAATTAGAAAATACCGAGAGTAGCATCCTTGACCCCACTGCAGTCGAGGTACCAGTTCAACGGCATTGGATTGCAGGAGGATTGAGAGCTCTGTCTCGAGAAGTGAAGTGTGTTTGATTAGACCCCACACTGGACATCATGAACGGTTCGATGGTAGCATGAGGAAGTTCAGATGGTAACCATGGGTGACCACAGACAGGACCCATTGGTTTGTTGTAATTGTGTGCCATATGTTGGCAAAGTAGCACAAGCGGCCTCCTACTGGAATCAGTGTGGTAGATGGGGGTTGATTTCTGCCCTCTAGTAAGGAGGCAAAATCCCAATGCTGGACCAGTCTGTGGGGCTGGTTGGGCTTTTGAGCCCTGGGTTGTCGAGGCTGGCCTCTTTGGGAAAAGTCTAGGTTGCTGAGTACAGAATGGAGGTGAGTAATACCTATGTGGCTTGTAGGATAACCTCCTAGGATCCCATTGAAAAGACCTCTTGGTGGTAGATGGGAAGTCTGAGGGGAGAGTGGACAGCTGATGCAAGGTGTCATGATGATCTTTTAGTTGCGCCACTGTTTCTTGAATTTTGTCGCCAAATAAGTTGTCCCCTGTACATGGAAGGTCTGCTAACCTGTCTTAGACTTCCTGGCGCAGGTCAGAAGACTTGAGCCATGCCCAGTGTCTGGCACTTATTCCTGCTGCCGATACTCTTGAGGCAGTTTCAAAGATGTCATATGCTGCCCTCACTTCAAGCTTTCCAGCATCGAGTCCTTTCGGAAGGATTCTGGTAAGTCCTTCTTGATATTCATCTGGTAATGTTTCAGAGAATTCTTGGACCTTCTTCCAAAGATTCCTTGAGTACTGAGTCATGTATAGCTGATAAGCTGCTATACGTGCCATCAGCATAGAACCGTGGAAGACTCTCCATCTGACGGCATCCAAGGATTTCTGTTCTTTACCTGGAGTGGCAGAAGAATGAGACCGGGATCTCTTGGCTTTCTTCTCAGCAGACTCAATGACCACAGATTCATAGGGCAGTTGGCTTTTTTGAAACCCCAGAGCTGACTGGACCAGATAGGTGGCATCAGTTTTTCTGTTCACTGGTGGAACTGTGCCAGGGTGCTCCCAGGTGCATTGTAACAAATCAAGAAGCATTTCATATACTGTAACTGCAATCACTTCCTTAGGGGCATCAACGAATTATAATACCTCAAGCATCTTATGCCTGATAGCCTTCTCCGTCTTAGCTTAAAAAGGAATGATTTCAGACATCTCTTTAATGAAGTTGGCAAATGTGAGGTCTTCAGGAGGGGAGCGGCGGCGTTCTTCTGGGGGTGAAGGCTCTGACAGGAGTTTATCCGAGTCCTGAGTGTCAGAAGAATCATCACCCCAGGGATCATATGGTGCATCTCCAGCACCATGCGGGCCTTCAACTGGAGGTAAGGGTCCAAATCCAGCCGGATCTGGAGGTGACACCGATGGAAAGGATGGAGACAACAATGTGGGCACCGAGGACGGTGATGGCATCGATGGATTCTGTGCTTTTGATGGACATCGGGGTGGCAACAGACCCGATGGTCCTAGAACTGGCTCCGGCATCAGTAAATTTTGTTCCTCATCCGAGGACAATGGAATAGATATTGGTGTCGGTGGTCTTGGAGGTGCCGATGGCATGGAAGGAACAGGCACCAATGGCAATGCACTGATTAAGGTATCCAGGCGCTCGAGAAGTGGAGCCAGCATGGTAAGCATTGGGTTGGGTGTCGGCATGGGAGCTGGTACCGGTGGAGATTGGAATCCGTGAAGTGCCTGGAGTACTGCCTCTTGGACCATCCGGTCCAATTCCTCATGGAAGGCTGGAATTGGCAGCACAGCCACAGGGGTTGGAGGCTCAGAAGGCATTGCTGGAGGGTCCACAAGTATTAGTGGAGTCTCGGCTCCCAGCACTGGTGCCAGTGGGGAATGCCTCTGTGTCCTGGGTCCAGAGAGGGATGAGGCCCTTTCTCCCTGGAACTTCTTGGCCGGTGGTTCTGTCGACGCCGATGTTGATGGCTTGTCGGTGGCAGCATTGGAAGAAGGGTAACGTCGATGGCGGTGACGGTGTTTCTCCTGATGCTCTGTCCGGTCCTTCTCTGGCACCAAGGCTTCGATGGCTTCGAATGTGAAGAGGCTGGTGAAGGACGGTTACCGGTGTTTCGATGGCACTGAGACTTCGATGGCGATGGAGTCATTGAAGAGGAAGGCTTTCGACTTGGAGTAGCCTTGGTTGGAGTAGACGGAGACACTCTCATAAAAAGGTGTTCCATCTTTTCCAAGTGGGCCCTGTGGCCTTTTGGCATCATCTGGGCACAGCTATTGCACCGTTAGACGTCTTGAGTGGGCCCCAAGCCCAAGACACATACATCATGAGGGTCCATAATGGACATGGTCCTCGGGCACTCGGGGCACTTTCGGAACCTGGTCACCATTTTTTTGAAAAAAGAAAGGTGGTGTGCGGTCAGTGGCCATCGGGCCCTGAAGAAAACACTTCCGGGAACTGACTGCAAAGGACAAGGTAAACTTACCAGCATCAACAGAGGTCGGTGGTTGATGGGGGACCCCGGGATGGGGAAAAAGGTTTTAATTTTTGAAATAAGTTTCCATGAGGAAAAAGTTGTGAGGAATGCTCCCAGAGCTCCAGAAATCCATGAGGCTACTGCTGCGTGGAAAAAAAAAGAGACTGAAGGGGGACCCCTGCTGGATGCAGGGTTGGTGGCATGCTGGGCATACTCAGTGTGCAAGTCAGAGTTCTAGAAACTTTGACAAAAGTGTTCCATGATTGGGCTCCATCCTGATGATGTCACCCACATGTGAGAACTACCATCCTGCTTGTCCTGGGAGAAATATCAAAATTGTCATATATGGAGTTTATCAGATGTTTTGAACATTCTTCTACTTCTAAAGCATATGAATGAAATTTTGCTTGCAATTCTGGTGACAAGGAGGTGGAAACCTTACATTTTTGTAAGATGTTTCACAAATATTGTATAATGTGGATATGTGCTGAAATTCTACTTTGGAACATGAATGCTTGTATACATTTTTTTCAAATGGATCCAATAACTTGCATTCCTTCATGGGAGGGACATTTAAATAATGTTTTAATTTTTTCTTCCTTCATATCATTGGTAATCTTTGACATTGCATTTGAGATCAATCTTCCTAGCTACTGTGGAATTAATAAAGGATCTGTAAAGGAGTGGCCCTACAACCCCTCTCTAACCTAGCCTGGTCCACCTTAAAAGCCATAGAGAGAGAGAGAGAGAGAGAGATAGTTCTGTGGGTGGGTTCCCTGGGTGGAGAAATAAGAATGTGAGCCCTGTTGCGAACAGATAGGCCCTGCATCTCTAGGAGAAGGCAGCTTCTGAAATATCTCTGTCCTGAAGTGAAGGTTGGAGTACACTGCAGGAGGTAAGCCGTCTACATTTTATGAATGCTGGTGTGATTAATAAAGTGGAATCTTTAAGAAAGAAGGCTAGAGTCAGTGTGGTACATACCTCTAGCCTAGAAAGTTTATTCGGCTTTTTCATAGAAGCATTCCAGATTTTTGTTTGAAGATTTCTTAGAGCTTTGTGAATTGGTACTGCTGAGGGCTGCTTTGGTGGTTTTATGAATTTCAGAATTCTTGATAGTTCCTCTTACTGTTCAATATAACTCCTGAATCAAGAAGGGGATGGAATCTGCCATCTCTTAAATGAATGCTGGATAAGAAAGATCTTCCAGAGGTGTATTGTTCCTCTGTTTCTGGATATGGGTCATCTGATATTCCTGATTCTGGAATGGAGTATGGTGATAGTGATTTGTATGACTCAGTATCTGAATCCCTTATGTGTCTAGGAGACAAGAAGGGAGCCTGTGAAGCTTGGGCTTCATCTTCTTGTTTTGTAGTGATAGCAACTTGTTTTACATTTTTTTCTAAAACAGGAGAATATTTTTCAAATGGAGGGGGCATTTTCTTCATGTAATGTTTAATGAAATCACGCCACAACTTTTGAACAGATACTGTGCTCTTCTTTAGATAATGGAAATGTCAACAAAAGTTTCCGATTCATGCACTAGTATAGGTAATGTCGATGGTGCTTTCCTCTATGCAAATAATAATGATGCTGATTTTGGTGCTGATGTCAACTGCGCCATTGTCAGTGCAGATACTGATAGTGCCATCCTTGAAACTGACGGTGATGGCACTATTCTCAGTACCACGTTCTGCACCAATGCTGAAGGCAGCATCTTTGATATTGACTCCAACAGTGCCTTCTTTGAAGCTGATGATGCAGTCTTTGATGCTGACACTGAAGTCGATTTATGCACTGGTAACAATGGCTCTGATTCTGGTGTTGATATCTCTGGCCTTCTATGATTTGACAATGAGAAAAAGATTTTTTTCTCCCTATCGGAGAGTTTGAAGAAGAAGTTGATGAGCTTTTACTCCAGTGTTTGAGTGACTCTGGACTCCTTTTTTTCTTAAGCTATTGTCTCCCTGATGCTGAAATATTCACTCCTTCTGGAGAAGAAAACTCAGTCAACAATTTCAACTGTTTGTTATTCCTGTCAGAAATGTGGACCCTTGGTACTGATGGAGCCCACTAGGTCCATCTGTCAGTTGGTGGAGAGGCCCTGAGGCAGGACCTACTGGAACTTTGCCTATACCAGCCCTGTTCCCTGCAGGTTGAGCCCTTGGGTTACAGGGGCCAGCAGGACTTAGGTGGGTCCCCAAGGCAATCCAAAGACCTGGCTCCAGGCAAGCATGGGTCACGTCAGGCAGTGATCAGCAAAGATGGAAGACAAGCCAAAGGTCAGGGAAGGCAGCAGACAGCACAAATGAGGAATTGGCTAGAGGTCAGGTCCGAAACAGGGGGTCAAGCCCAGGCAGCAGTCAAGGAAGGTCCAAGATCCAAGCTGAAGTCAAACTGGAAAAATGGCAAGGGTAAGGCAAATCATGGACGGGGTAAGGAAGGGCAAGGGAACCAAGGCAAGTAGGAACAAGACACAAACAAGGACAAGGCAAATGAACACAAGAGTAGCAACATCACCAAGACAATGAGGATGCCAGGAGATCTGTTGCCAAAGCAAGGTGCTGTTGTGTGAAGGGCCCTTATATAGGGCTATGGCTAGTGATGTCATTCATGGGTACCACAGTATTTCCTGTCGTGGGCTCTTTAAGAATGTGGCTGTTGGCACATGTGCACGCTTAGGGAGGTCAGCTGGGCTTGGCAGCCATGAAGGCATCCTATAGTTGAGGTAGAGCGGTTGCTGCATTAGACTTGTAATAGGAACAGCTGATGGTGGCATCTGGTGAGTGTGGCAATTCATGGGGCCATCCCATGAGCCACCAATCACAACACTACTTATATGGAATAACTCTAGGTGACATTTTTGCATACACTTTGCAATTTGATCTTTCATGCAATGATCCTAGGCATCTCAACAAATGTCATTAAGATCCACTATAGTCATTTTGTGTCTACAGTTTCCACATAATTTGAATGGAGCTCTTCCTGACATGACTAACTAACCTAAAATGATCTATCTATCTATCTACTAGCAAAAAGTGCCCAACATTGCTTGGGTAATCTGGTCTATAACAGTCTGTGTGTGTGTGTGTGTGTGTGTGTGTGCGCGTGTGGTGTGTGTATGTGCGTGTGGGTGGATCTGCCTGTGTGTCTCTGCCTGTGTTTATCTGTGTATGAGTCTGCCTGCATGTGTGTGTGCACTCCTGTGTGTGTGGGTGTCTCTGCCTGTGTGTCTGTCTATCCCAGTGTGTGCATATCTTGGTCTGTGTGTATCTGTATATATGTATGTGTTTGTGTGTGCACTCTGCCTTTGTGTGTGTAGGCCTGTGTATGTTTAGAGGGGAGCCTGTGGGGGGGGTACCTGTATCAGTGTGTGTGTCTGCCTATGTCTGTGTGTATGTGTGTGTGCATGTGCAAGCCAATATATACAAGCTTGTGTGCTCTTCTGCATGCTTGTGTGAGTTTGTGCACATGTTCATGAGCTTGTATGTATTTGTGATCAAGCGTGCACATGCATGTGTGCGCAAATCTTGCTTCTACTGTGTAAATTGAAGGATTTTAAAAGAGACGCTCCTACGCCATTCCCAGTTTTATCAATGTATCCCCAGTTCACCCAGTTAAGGGATAGGTCATCTAACCCCCCCTGGTTTGACAGCCTTCACTGTCCTGTTAGCCCCTACTCTTAAAATCTGGCAGATCTGCCTATGTTTCTTTATTTTTGAACTTACATGTCATCCATAGCAGAAGTTACATGGTAAGGGGCCTCGGCGCGTGCTGGAGCATGTAAGTATTTACGCACACATCTCTGGTTCCTGCCCTGAAACACCCCCGCCCCAGCCAGACCAGATCCATGGCCTGCCTCTTTTTGAAAACTTATCTGGGTGGCTTTTAAAATAAACTTGTCACGTGCAAGCCCAACTTATTCATGCATCCCCTAATTTATGTGAATGCCAGAGTTTTAAAATTCACCTCCTTGTTTTTCACAGTGCACCTTTCATTGTTTTGGGCATCATCTGGGGGTCACAAAGAGACACAACAGTGTGACCAACCAACTGACACAACACATATACATTGCATATACACATATATATATTTAGGACTCATAGTCAAAACAATAGCAAACATTTAAAAATTGATGTACTGAATGGAAAAAAAAACTTGTTGTCGATAAAGCCCCAGAATGCATTCGGTGAAGAGAGAGCAAAAAAAATGTCTTACTGCGTTAGTGCAATAAAATAGACTGAGAAGATACTTGTGCTCAGGAAAGTGTCCTTCTTGAGCTTTGAGTGTTACGAGCGCACGCGGAGCGCGGTCGTCTCAAGCGGGTGGTGAGCCCTTGGGCCACGGCAAGACTTAGGGGCCCCAAGCCACATCGTGGGAGGTGAGCCAAGCAGGCATGGTGAGCCAGGCGGGTACAGAAGCAGGGAGTAAGGAGTGGGGTCTGACCCTCAGCCGGACCTGCACGCCCATGGAAACCAACACGGGGATGTTGATTAATGAACGGTCCTCCGACTGTTCCCGGCCCTTTCGGACCTGCCGCAGGAACGGCAATGGGCAGCAGGCCAGACAGAGGCGAGGGCAGACAGAGTCCTTACACAGAAGACGTCAGATGGGGGGCTGAAGCAAGACATCCAAGACAGGCTGAAGCAAGACATTGAAGACATCAGGGCAAGGGTTGAAGCAAGACATAGGCACTGTCTCTCAAGGCGCCCTACACAGCCAGCACGGCTGGACTGGTCACGGACCACCCTGTCCCACAAACGCGGGAGCGTGACATGCGCAGGGAAGAGGAAGCGGTGGGTTGCTGCACTCCTGGCAGCCAAAGCAGGGAAGGTTGCTGCACTCCCGGCAGCCTCAAGCAGGAAAGGTTGCTGCACTCCTGGCAGCCTCAAGCAGGTAGGAACGGCGGGAACTGGATCAGGCATGGGATCAGGAACAGACATCATGGCACATTCGGAACAGACATCAAGGCACATCCGGAACAGACATCAAGGCACATCCGGAACAGACATCAAGGCAGAGATACTGGACAGGGAGCCATCAAGGAACAGACGACCACGGAGGACCTGGATCAAGGCAGAGGTACAGACGACTGTAATGCTCAATCCAAAGGCCAGCAGGAACTGACAAGAAAGTCCTTTTATACAGCTGAAGTGGGTAACTCCCTGGGAGGAGTTTGCCAGGACCGCCCCTTGCTGGCCCTATAACTGGGGTAGAGAGCTGCGGGCCGGCCCCTAGGGAGAAGGGCGCCTCCCTCCCTCCCAAAATAGAGCCATGCAAGCCACAGGCAGGCCTCAGGAACAGCTAGGCCTCCCAGGCCCTGGAGCAAGTCCTGGAAGGTGCACAGGCGAGGCCCTGGCTTCGGAGCGGCCTCCGGAGGAAAGGTAAGATACCTCCTGTAGTGCAGCAACAGGGGGGATCGTAACATTGAGAGAGAACACATCTAAACCAATGCTGTTGGATGATGTCATCTATTTGTGTGGCTGTTTTTTTCCTGCTTGTTCATGGAGAATTTTGGATTTCCTCAGATTTTCTTGGGAAATTCACTGTAGTTCCCCAGCAAATCTGGTGAAATTGCATGGCTTCACCAAGATTTAATGTGGATTCATTAATTCACAAAGCATATGTGATCTGCATTTCTGTTTCAGATTTCTGTGAATCAGCAAGTAAACTAGAAATCTGATGCAGATTTGCAGCTTCACAGAAATCTCCATCTGATTTTTAAATAATTTTTTCAAAGTAATTGGGTGAAAGAGTCAAATTCATGCATATCTGTCAAATTATTTTATGACATTTAAAAAATGTGCTCATCTCTATTTGTCAGCTTAGTAGGAAAAGGAAGCATTGTGCAAATACACACTGGAACCCTTAGGTTACATTCAAAATGTATTCTAGATTTTAAGCTTACTGGAAGTTTCCCCTGACTAAATGGACTGAATTTTGTGACACCAATAAATATAATGCTTTTAAAATATGTATGCCTGGGAAGTAATATGGTCCAAAGTTTCACTTTCTTGATGCACTGCTGCCTAATCAAAAAATGTTTGTGATGGTTCCCTACCACTGCACCATGTCAGTCTGTAATGACCTACCAGTACCATTTGTAATAAATCCTTTCTAGTTTTTTCTCAGAAGGAATCTTTTACTTCCTAGCTTATCAGGCTAGTTGTAACTTTATCATCTCAGTTGTACTGAAAAAAATCAGCAGAACCAGGGGTCACGATTTGAAGCTCCAGGAAGGAAGATTCAGAACCAATGTCAGGAAGTATTTCTTCACGGAGAGGGTGGTGGATGCCTAGAATGCCCTTCCGAAGGAAGTGGTGAAGACCAGAACTGTGAAGGACTTCAAAGGGGCGTGGGATAAACACTGTGGATCCATAAAATCAAGAGGCCGTCAATAAAGAGTGGGTGGCTCGCCAGAATGACGGCTACTGCCTGGAGATAATACCCTTATTCAATAAACATACACATGGTTACTGTGACTCCAACATCGCTCTAAGCTACAACAGCAAGAGGAAATGTGGAAAAAAGGATTCGCACTCACAAAGCGGGGAGTAGCTGGCTTGTTACGGCGGTTACTACCCCAAACCAAATAAGCCTGATACTTCACGTTCAACCCATATCCAGCATAGCTCTCTGCTTCAATGGCAGGGGAGAAGAAAAACTGATACTTCACGCATATCCAGCACAGCTCTCTGCTTCAACGGCAGGGGAGAAGAAAAACTGATACTTCACGCATATCCAGCATAGCTCCCTGCTTCAACGGCAGGGGAGAAGAAAAACTGATACTTCACGCATATCCAGCATAGCTCTCTGCTTCAACGGCAGGGGACAAGAAAAACTGATACTTCACGCATATCCAGCATAGCTCTCTGCTTCAACGGCAGGGGAGAAGAAAAACTGATACTTCACGCATATCCAGCATAGCTCTCTGCTTCAACGGCAGGGGAGAAGAAAAACTGATACTTCACGCATATCCAGCATAGCTCCCTGCTTCAACGGCAGGGGAGAAGAAAACTGATACTTCACGCATATCCAGCATAGCTCCCTGCTTCAACGGCAGGGGAGAAGAAAAACTGATACTTCACGCATATCCAGCATAGCTCACTGCTTCAACGGCAGGGGAGAAGAAAAAAGGATTCGCACTCACAAAGCGGGGAGTAGCTGGCTTGTTACGGCGGTTACTACCCCAAACCAAATAAGCCTGATACTTCACTTTCAATGTATTTCCAGCATAGCTCTCTGCTTTAACGGCAGGGGAGAAGAAAAACTGATACTACACGCATATCCAGCATAGCTCCCTGCTTCAACGGCAGGGGAGAAGAAAAACTGATACTACACGCATATCCAGCATAGCTCCCTGCTTCAACGGCAGGGGAGAAGAAAAACAACCAATAAGGGCTGAATAACATAGTCTGGGTAAAACAAATAAGCATGGGTGTAGCTTGCTTATTGCGGCGGTTACTTCCCCTACTACCCCTAACTAATCAAGCTTGATATTTCACTTGGATGCAGCTCCATCACTGCTCTCTACATTAATGGTGGGGGTGGAAGGGAAATAGAACCAAAGAGCTAAGAGAAACAGATAAGTATGAGAAAAAATGTGTGAAGCTTGCTGGGCAGACTGGATGGGCCGTTTGCTCTTCTTCTGCCGTCATTTCTATGTTTCTATGTTTCTATGTACTGTAGCTATGAATTTTTAATTTTTATTGTAACTTTGGTTATGATTTATATATATTTTGAAATATTTCTGTATATTATAAAACACAATTTTAAATATAGCTTTACATAATAATAATAATATAACATCTGACAAAGTGGACCCCATCCTCAAAAGCTCATGCCTCCATAAACTGGTTAGTCTACAAGGTGCCACCCACCTCGTGTCATTTTTACTACATCAAACTGACAGTACAGCTACCCCTCTGAGAAGCTTTTAAACTGTATCATTTCATTTATATTGGGCATACCCTTCTTAGCTTTCAAACTTTTCCTCCACAGTGTAGAGAATATGCCATCCGTCCAATCATTGGTAGCAGCATCCAGTCTACCAAACATTTGAGGTGCAGTAATAGCTTTTGGGTTCATACGCATCTCTTTGTGAGGCAGTCCACACTCTGTCATTGCTTTCATTAGCATAGTTATAACTGTTGTTTTTCCAGAACCACTAGGTCCAAGAGTCATTAAGCCATGGCGTACTCTTGCCGTCTCATATAACTGAAAGAAACAAAAGGTAGCATTATTTTTTTAATTTAATTTACATCAGTGATATCTGCATACTGTTTCTATGAAACTTGATTATTTGCAGACTTCCTTAGAGCAGTAAAATTCAGGGTCAGCAAAATTCCATCCCTTGCAGAGGCCGCTTGTGCAGATCTCTAATCCTTCCCCTCAAACCTACAATTCCTTTCCCACTCCACCACATGGAGCTCTGATTCCTCCACCTTGTTCCTCTTGATCTTCTGGTTTCTGGCTCTGGAACAGCAAGTTGAGTGAATATGGAGACTGAACCAGCCCATACTCACAGTATCAGTGGCCCTACCCTTGCTGTACATCCATGTGTGATGCAGTGTCTGTGCTCAGTCAGACCCCTATTGATACTGCTATTGCTGCTATATCCACTTGTACTAGGATTCAGGAACCATGAGATCAGAGAGGCAGCAGGAGGGATTAAAGATCCATGCCAGAGTAGGGGAGGAGAAAGAAGGGGGCAGAAAAGAGTTCAGAGGTTTGCAGAGGGGTAGGGAGAAGGAGAGGTAAGCAAAGGGGAAGGCTCAGAAATCTATGTTTGGTGTGGAGTGGGTAAGGAGGATAGAAGAGGAATGATCCAAGGTCTTTCTCTTATTAAACAAATACTTTTGCCCTTGATAAAGGGTAAATAGACTTTCTGATAGATAGAATGATCTAGTTTTTTTACTCATCCCTCTTGGAAAGTTCAATTACTGAGTTCTGCCAGTAAATATGAGTACAGAGCCTCTATAGGAAAGTAAGCACTCAGTTTTCTCAGGTAGAAAGAGGAAGCAAAGCTGTAAGCTTCCTAATAGAAGGAAGAGAGTGGTTGATAACTGAGAGAAGAGTTGCTCCCTGGCTTTACCACTGTGCAACAGGAATCAGAAGGACATTTGCAAAAGGAGGATTTTCCAGTTTGGATTATCCATCAACTGCAGGAGAGGCCATGTGAGTAAAACAATATTTGCACTTTGATCAACAGAAACTAATACCATGATGTTTAAACTACAAAAAATAATAGCCCTAGAGAACTGGATAAGTTGCCAGACAGGAGCATGCATCATGATCTCTGTGGGCTTTCTCTGCTCTAACCCAGGGTAGTATCCTTGTAAGCTTAGAGGTTTGTGAAAGCAAAAGCAGTGAATAGGTCTAGAGCCTATTAAGAAGGACAGAAAAGGGAAGAGTGTATATAATTGTGGAAGCTACTGGCACTCTGATTTAGAGTTGCAGAGGAACTGTACAACCTACTGTAAATGTTTATCTACTTTGAAGAAAAGAGACAAATCCTTGGAAACAACAATCCAGTGTGTTGTGTGTTATTTTTAATATGAACTGATGTTGAGAGACTGAGTGCTTATATTTCTAATATGGTGGCAATAAAAACAGTCACTAAATTCAAGAAAGACTGAGATAAGTACAGAGGATCCTTAGCTGTGAAGAAGTGAATCCAGACATCCACCAGAGAAGGAAATCAGGTAGACTACATTGCCTTACAGTCCTTATCTGCTATCATGTTTCTATCATATGAGCATTTCTTTAATTTGGGTTCACCAGAAATGTTTTCCTATAGAGCACTGAGTAAAAGAGCAACAACAAATATATATCTGTCAAAGGAGATTCATTATCACAGTATATACAGTTCTGGTCATATGAGAAAAATACATATTTGCAACAAAAGTAAGCCCACTTAAGTTAATATTTCAAGTCTAAACTCCAATAATCATTGTCAATCACTGATTACTTCAAACTTCCATTAATTACCTTAATCTAATTATATTATCACTTATACATTTTGAATATATTTTTCAAAGATGGCACCATAATAACTAATAATTTATCAAACCTTAGAAATATTAGGTAAATGTCACACCTGTCAAAATAACTGGACAGACTGGATGGGCTGGATTGTCTGTTTCTGCTGCCATTTATTACATTACTAGCTAAAAGTGTTAGGATTTGTAGGTATGTGAAAAGAATAAAATGTCTGAGGGACCCGCCCCTCCCCCGATGTCATCGCTCACAGAACTGATCCGTTAAAAGCGCCAAGCCAGCAGGCGCCGCTGAGGGGGAGAGCTGGCCACTATCTGGAAATCACCTGTTCACAACTGAGGTAAAAAAGACAAAAAAAATTGAAAAAAAGAAAAGAACAGCGCTGAAACTGGGAAGAGATGATGAATTTGAAAAGAATAAAAGATCTGAGGGACCCGCCCCTCCCCCGACGTCATCGCTCACGGAATTGATCCGTTAAAAGCGCCAAGCCAGCAGGCGTTTGTGCACCCCTTCGTGCATCCCCTAGTTTTAATATTCCCCTTGTTATCTTTATTCCCTTGTTAACAATTTCTACTTTATAATTGTTTTACATTTCTGACAAAGGTAATGTATGCTTTTAATATAATTTGTTGATTGTTCTATGTAACGCTCACAGGCGAAGTTATGTTTTTATTGTAAACCGGTGTGATTTGTATTTTATACAGGAATGTTGGTATATAAAAGTTATAAATAAATAAATAAATAAAATGTGGGCCCTGGACCGAGGTGAGAGATGGTACCGCCCACAGGGAGAAGCCCTATGAGCCTCACCGTCAGGAGGCAAGGTCTCAGCGGATGTCAGACACAGCTGTGGAATAGAGTCTTTATTAGAGAGAGAGGCACTGCCCGAGAAGAGGGGAATGCAGGAGAAAGTCACAGAGTCTGTGCAGTGGGGTATACCCAGCGGGAATACCTCAATAGTGGACATCTGACAATGGTCCGCAGAGTGGGGTACACCAATGAGGTTCCTCTGTAGCGATGATTCAGTAATGGCCTGCAGCGCAGGATACATCAGGGGATTCCTCACTTAGAGATAGTACAGTAGTGGCCCACAGCACAGGGTACACCAGTGAGGATTTCCCACTAGAGATGGTACAGTAGAGGTCCACGGCATGAGGTACACCGAAGAGGTTTCCTACTAGAGACGGTACGGTAGTGGCCCGCAGCGTGGGGTACACTGGAGAGGATTCCATACTAGAGAAGATACGGTAGTGGCCCACAGCGTGGGGTACACCAAAGATGATTCCACACTAGAGATGATACAATAGTGGTCCGTAGAGTCAAGGTACTCACAGTGATGAATGTTCTAGCAGAAGCCCTAGGGAACGGGGTTAGGCGGCAGTCCAAGGCAAGAAGGCCCTCCGAGGAGCGGATAGCCAGAGACGAGGAAGGGCCCCCGAGGGGTGGGTACCCAGAGCATCTCACGCCAAATGTGCAGGAGCTGGAACAGGACGTCCGTAGTGAGCGTAGCGGATTCAGCAATGAGGGAACTCATTGCCAAGTCATCAATAGGCAGGGCCAGCGGCTTAAGTATTGTGGAGTGAAGACGTCATCCGGAGGGTGCCCCCGAGGTTCCCGCCATGACGTGCTTAAGACTGGCCTGGGTACACACGTGCTGAAGTGATCCCGAAGGCAAGATGGCGATCAGCAGTGCCCACGTCGTACCGGGGACGCCAGGCAGGTCGGTGGTAGCTAGCGGAGGCTGCCACTTTCCCCAGAGGTGTCAATGAAGTGATAAGAAAGAAGTGATAAAGGGGATGGAACAGCTCCCCTATGAGGAAAGGCTGAAGAGGTTAGGGCTGTTCAGCTTGGAGAAGAGACGGCTGAGGGTGGATATGATAGAGGTCTTTAAGATCATGAGAGGTCTTGAACGAGTAGATGTGAATCGGTTATTTACACTTTCAAATAATAGAAGGACTAGGGGGCATTCCATGAAGTTAGCAAGTAGCACATTTAAGACTAATCGGAGAAAATTCTTTTTCACTCAACACACAATAAAGCTCTGGAATTTGTTGCCAGAGGATGTGGTTAGTGCAGTTAGTGTAGCTGGGTTCAAAAAGGTTTTGGATAAGTTCTTGGAGGAGAAGTCCATTAACAGCTATTAATCAAGTTTACTTATGGAATAGCCACTGCTATTAATTGCATCAAAGGCATGGGAGCTTCTTAGTTTTGGCTAACTGCCAGGTTCTTGTGGCCTGGTATGGCCTCTGTTGGAAACAGGATGCTGGGCTTGATGGTCCCTTGTTCTGACCCAGCATGGCATTTTCTTATGTTCTTATGTTGCTGCTGTCTGCGACCGATGGACATAACAGTACCCCCCTTCCCGGGAGTTTTGGTTTCCTTGGCTGAGAAGTATGGAACTGTTTGATCAATTCCTTGTTGAGGATGTTGGCTACAGGCTCCCAACTATTCTCTTCTGGACCAAATCCTTCCTACGAGATGAGATATTCCCAATGCTTTCCACACTTCTTCACGTCCAAGATGTCCTCAACCTGATATGTTATATCCTCTTCAGCAGTTATAGGTTGAGGTTCATGCAGTTCCTTCGAAAATTCAGACAGGATGAGCAGCTTTAAGAGTGAGATGTGGAAGGCATTGAGGATCTTAAGTGAAGTGGGTAACCAAAGGCTGTATGTAACTGGACCCAGGCGGTGAATTACTGCAAAAGGCCCGATGTATCTGGGAGCGAAGCGAGCTGAGGGCAGTCTCAAGCGGATGAAGCAGGTGCTGAGCCACACTTTGTCTCCGGGGTTCAATTGAGGAGCTGCGCGATGATGGGCATCGTAGAACTTCTTTGCCTTTTGACCAGCTTGATGTAGAAGTTGCTTGGTGTGTTCCCAGAGTTGGTAGAACTCTTGCGCAGAGGCCTGAGCTGCCAGAGACAACACAGACAGAGGATTTGGAAGAGGAGGCAGAGGTTGGCATCCGTAAATAATTTGGAAGGGCGATAATCCAGTAGAAGCAGACTGGTGGGAGTTTAAAGCAAACTCGGCCCAGGGTAGTAAATCGGACCAGTCATTCTGCCTAGAGTTCACATATGCCCGAAAGAAACTGTTTTAAGGTACGGTTCATCCTCTTTATTTGTCCATTAGCCTGCGGATGATAGGCTGATGTGAGGTCCAGGGTTATGTCGAATTTCTTACATAATGACCTCCAGAATTTCGGCGTAAATTGCCACCCCTCGATCAGAGAGTATGTGTCTTGGGAGTCCGTGGAGGTGAAAGATATGGCAAATGAATAATTTCGCTAATTCCGGAGCCAAAGGTAATTCCACGAAGTGAGCCATCTTTGAAAAGCGGTCCATAGTGACCCAGATGGTTTTTTTGCCACTGGATGGGGGTAAATCCACAATGAAATCTGTGGCTATATGTGTCCATGGCTCACAAGGGGCAGGAAGTGGTTGAAGGAGCCCCCAAGGGTGGCCTGTCAGCGGCTTCTAACAGGCGCAAGTGGGACATGATTCTACATATGCTTGAGCGTCCTTTTTTCATGGTTGACCACCAGTAGAAACTTTGAAGGGTAGAAAGTGTTCTAGCTTGTCCGGGGTGGCCTGCGAGCAAGGAGTCACGTGCCCATCTGAGGATTTTCCTTCTGAGTGGACAGGGAACCACCGTTTTCCCAGATGGCACCATGTGTGTGGTGGAGAGGAGCACCCTCATAGGGTCGATGATATGCCGTGGAGTAACTGTTGCAACCATCCCTTCCTGACAGCTTAACTCCGCCTACCTTTCTTTCCATGCACCTCCTCTTGCTGTTGATGGACGCCTAGTTGCCACGGTATCTGCCTGCCATCCTCTCCAGCGTCCCCGGCCCGGCTTGGGCGCTACCTCCCGCCATGCTCTGTCTGTACCTTAGGGCTTGCGCGCTACATGGCCCTCGCTCTTATTTCCTACTTAGCACGAACCTCAGGGGCGTCCCTTTATGATGACGTGACGCTGCCCGGATATTTAAAGTCTAAACTTTTTGCTAGCCTTTGAGTTAGCAAGGGAAATTCTTTCGGATGGGATTCGCTTTCCGTACCCAGCTACTCTGCCTCCAATCTACTATTGGACTCTTAACACTAACGGGGTACCTGCTTCTCGGGAGCCTCTCTTGCTTTTCAGGTCACTATCAGGAAACCGGTACTCGCTCCTTGAGGGCCCATGTTCCCTGACTCGCTGCCTGCTTCTACCTGAAAGGATTCGCTATCTTCAACACCAGTGCCACCTGCCCCTGAATCCACCAGGGCAAGAGTTTGAACTTCGGATGGTCGGCAGATCAGGGAGACTGGGAGAAAGAGTGGAAGAGAGGTCATGGTAAGGCCTAAGAACTGTCCTCCCGCAGGACTTAGGTCCGTCCGTTTCCCAGACGAATTGGGCATGTTGGGACATCGTGACCAGTCTGTCCACAGTACATACACAGGCCATGTGTCTTCCGAAGTCTTCTCTCTTTTGAAGTCAGGAGACTGTGACCAAGTTGCATCGGTTCTTCTCCACTGGCGACAGGAATTGCTGGGACTGTCTGGAGTGAAGGTTTAGCATGAACCTCCCTCAGAACTGGTCTAGTGATAGGCTTGAGCTCTTTCACCTTATCATGGAGCTGGTGGTCAGTTCTAGTAGGCAAAGCCACTAGTTCATCCAGTGAATCAGGTGTCTCATGAGCAGCCAGCTCGTCTTTCAAGCGAGTATCCAGATGTCTGAGGAAGAGGGTTTTCAGGCATTTGGAATCCCAGCATAGTTCCATAGCAAGAGTCTTAAACTCTATTGTAAAATCAGCCAGTGGTCGGTTGTCTTGCTTCAGGTCCACCAGGGTAGAACCAGCAACAGTCACTCGGGCAGGATTGTCAAAGACGGTCTTAAACAAATCAAAAAATCCATCAATATCCTGCAAAATTGGATCCTTACGTTCGCACAGCGTTGAGGCCCAAGACAAGGCCCTTCCATCAAGATAAGATAGAATGTATGTAGTCTTGGCTTAGGCCGTGGGGAAGTGAGAAGATTGTAATGCAAAATGCATGCAGCACTGATTTACGAAACCTCTAGTCCTTTGAATCTCTCCAGAGAAATGAACTGGAGCAGCCAGAGGTACAGTTATTTCTATAGTTACTTCAGGTAACTGACCTTCATTACTGGAAGTAGCACCTTGATTCTTCTGTGCATGTAGCTGATAGAACGCAGAAGTGAGTTTCTCCAATGCTTCTTGTTGTTCAGCAATGCGCAAGGCAAGGCACAGAATGGCCTGCAGAGCATTAAGCTGTGCCAAATCCATGGAGTTAGCAATCTGTTATGTATTGTAGGGTTTGGGTGGACCCTTGGACACTGTGGCAGCTGACCACACCCACGGGGAGGAAGTCCTGTGAGAGGCCACAGGTTAGGCTCAGCTCTGGACACACAAACACAGATTATATCTTTTATTAGACAGTTTGTGAAGCCACCAGAGGTGGCGGTAGTGAGTAGAAGATGGAGCCCTGCTGGGCTAGTATTCCTCAGGATGTTGGAACAGCGGCTTCTCTGGTAGCAGTGCTGTAAGAAGAAGAACTGAGAAAATGAGTACACTGAGACATTCACAGAGTCCCCAGTATGGAGAAGCCCCAAGATAGGGAGAGCTGGCCCTTGAGAAGCGATTACCAGATCCCTGGGCGCAGAGACTCTTTGGAAAGTACTCATGCAGCAGTTTTCAATAGAAGATGGCACTGGTGCTGGAATGGAGGCAGGCCCTCAAGGAGCGAGAACCTGGTTCCAGGGAAACAGCTCTGAGGAGTAGATGGTAGTAGTATTCACAGATGGTGGTCTGTAGCAAATTCTTCCAAGTAGAAGAGGAGATGGACACAGGCAGCGAGTCAGGTAACATGGGCCCTCGAAGAGCGAGTACCAGTTCCTGATAGCGACCTGAAAGAAGCAGAGAGGTCCCCAAGGAGCGGGTACCCCGTTAACAGCAAAGAGTCCAAATAGAAGTTGGAGGCAGAGTAGCTGGGTATGGAGAGCAAATCCCATCCATAGGAATCCCTTGCTAACTCAGAGGATAGCAATAAACAACAGGCTTAAATATACGGGCAGCATGACATAATCACAGGGGGACGCCCCTGAGGCTCGTGCCATAGAGGAAATAAGAATGAGGGCCGCGCGGTGCTTGCGCCCTAATGTACCTGAGGAGCATGGCAGGAGGCAGCGCCCAAGCCGGTCCGGGGACGTTGGAGAGGACATCAGGCAGATGCTGCGGCAGCCAGACGTCCACAAGGAGCAGGAGGAGTCGCAGAAAAAGAAAGGTAGGCGGAGTGAAGCCATCAGGCAGCGACAGCTGCAACACTTGTAGCCTCTCATGCCGCCATCTTGGGCCTCTTTACCTCATTTAAATGCTCCTTACCCCACATCTCCACAAAAGAGTCATCAGTCTCCCATATCTGTTTTCTCTGATATAGACCTAGAGGACTCAGCAGGTAGCTGGGATTCCTCACCAGATATTGCGTGCCTGACAAATGATCTACCTAGCCACTCCAGGAAAAGATCAGCCTCTCAACATAAGGTTTTAAATCAAGATTTAATTAGTACTCCAGTCAAAACACCATGCAAGGACAATGTAAGTAAAGTCATACCTTATAGACCATTGACCCATGAAATGATGTCTCAGATTACAATTCTTCTAAAGAATTTTTTCCACGGGTTGCCTTCACATCATTCCACACACACTTCCCCAGCTCCTTCTGGAAAAGGTAAAATTTCATCACTACATGCTTCTCCTTCCTCACCATTGAAGGAGCCATCCCCACAAGATTTGACTTCACCTCCAGCTTCACCCCATGAAACTCCTCCAAGGAATTCTCTTGTATCATCTCCGAACAGTTTTACTGGAATCCCTTAGGACCCTCCAGAAGATCAGCCTTAACCATGTTCACCACCAGAAGATCTCACTTATTCTAAATTTCTAGAGAAGTTGGGCTCAGCCCTAAAAATAGAAACCCAAAAACTCTCAGACCCCAGATCTGAAGTTTGGGAATCTTACAAATTGTGGCTGTACCAGCTGAACCAACTGCTCTTCCTTCTCACCAGATGTTGGAATCTCTTATTGAGAACACCTGGGATACCCCACATCTCATACCTCCGGCTTCCAGAAAACTGGATCTCAAATACAGGAGGCAGAAAACTACTTACTATTCTAATGTCTAAATTCCTCATAACTCAGTTGTGGAATCAGCAATGAAAAAAGCTAAGAAAAACAGACTATATTCCAACACTCCACCTGGGAAGGATAACAAAATTTTAGATGAGTTTGGGCGCAAAATCTACCAGAACTCCATGCTTGGTTCCCATATTCATCAACATCAGTTCTGTGGGGAATTATGAGCTTTGCTCCTGATGGCCAGCAGGCCGTGTCAGGGGTTAACTCTAACTTCCCTTCTCTCTGACCTTTGCACTGAATGCAGCAAGACTAGCACATCTTAAATCTCTAGCTTATAATTAACCCTTACTGCCTAAGGAGAGGATACCTAGCTGCCACGTATTCAGCTGCAGGCAAAAGACAGACACATATATGGTATGGGCTTCAGCAGCCAATGAAATGATCCGTACGCACCCCCTGAGCCAATGGTCTAAAGACACGTCTGTATGCTATGGCTAGGAGAGCCAATGATGTGATGGCACATTTGTATGCAATGGATGTATGTACAATAAAAAGGGGACCCACGGGAGTGTTCAGCCCTTTTTTCCCTTTTTGCCATGAATCCTGCCTGATGTGTCTTCATTGCTGCAACATCTGGTGACCCCGACATGATAAGCCCCCTGCTCATTCAGCTGGAACAACCTAGGTGCGCACCGTAACAGCAGACCTGCTCCCGTAATCGTAAGTATTTTTAAAGTATTTTTCAGCGAGTCTGCTCCCAACATTCGTGAGTATGGGGGGAAACTGTCAGCTAAGCAGACGTGTCATGCAAAAAAGCTGCAGAAAATAATAAAGAATCATTATTTCGTCACCAGGGGAGAAATAGCACAAGTCAGACTAGGGGACTTAGAAAAATTGATAGGTGAAATAGCCTGCCTTTGCCCATGGTATCTGGAGGCTGGAACTCTGGATGTCCAAGATTGGATTAAGATAGGCAACAGCCTGCATACACCTCCGCGTGCTCCCATACGACAATTGTTGCTCTGGCAAAAATGCACAGAAGCTATAGAACATCTGGGGACACACACTCACAAGGCACCGTCCCCAACCACGGCTTCCATGGCTTCCTCTGCGTCCACCTCAGAGGAGAAACCCCAGGAAACTAAAGACACTGAAGTCAAAGAAGCTAGCCTCCCTCCACCTTACCCACAAGCCCTTCCCCCACCAACCACCAGCTCCCTGTACCCCCAGCTGCCATTGCCTGCGAAAGTCGTTGATTCTGCATTACCGATTTGTCCAGGTAAATTACCATCTCAAACCGCCGCTCCCAGTAATGATTTATGTGCTGCGGTCAGCATGGGGTTTCACCTAGAACAGATGAATGGAAATCTCACAGGGGAGGAATTATTGGAAGGGATTCAAGCCTTTCCCATTACAGAAAGGACCAATGATCTAGGTGGGACAGAATATAGTTGGTCTGCCCTTCCCTATAGTGTTCTTAGAGAACTCAGCACAAGTATCAGGGAGACAGGGTTCCACTCCTCTTACAACCGAGGGTTGCTAGAGGGATCCCTGACAGCAATAGAATTGAATACCGCCTGGAGTGCCATAAGCAGTAACTATGCCTCCAGGTCTTCAAAGAAATTAGCATATATGACCTTGGGCCAGGCAGCCGCAGTCCTGATATCACAGTGGCGTTACAAACAAAAACAGTACCAACATGAGAGAAATGATCTAATGAGACAGTACAATGACCTGCTGCAAAACAGAATAAACCAAGTGATTGAGCAGACAAAGCAAACCTGGAAGGAATGTTTATCTTGGGCTTTGCTATTCAGTTGCAGAAAGCCTGCATACTTAGAGCGCATTTCCCCACAGGCAGTGTTCCCCCCACCCATCATGTGTCTTCATTGCCGCAACAAGTTCTATGCAATTCAATACTTGTATGACCGTACCCAATAACTGAAGTAATTCCTCATAACATTTCATGGGGATACCCCGTTTCCTCAGCCTTTTCAAGACTTACAGGAAGGGTTACGACATCTGCTAAGGTTGGCATATGAAGCCTTTTATGCATCTTCCA
Source organism: Rhinatrema bivittatum (assembly GCF_901001135.1). Taxonomy (NCBI): domain Eukaryota; kingdom Metazoa; phylum Chordata; class Amphibia; order Gymnophiona; family Rhinatrematidae; genus Rhinatrema; species Rhinatrema bivittatum. The sequence continues at coordinate 15,255,740 of NC_042617.1, read as the reverse complement.
GATCTTTAGCTATTTCAATATCAGCTAGAAGACTGGCTTGGTTATGTGCAAGCAGCATATGAGAGGATGTTCATGACAAGTTGACCAACTAAGTTGAACTTAGGAAAAAGGAAAACAACTGGCGCAAATCTCCATCCACAACCACAATGCTAAACTATAAATCCCACCTCAACACATACAGATTAGCTATCCTCAAGGCAAAAAAAGACTTTTATGCAAAAAAAATCCATAACTTCGCATTCGACGCCAAAGCCTTATTCTCATTTGTATCATCCCTTACAAAACCCTCTCCACCTATCATCCCAGACGAACAAGCAGCCGACAAAGCATTGGAACTAGCAATTTACTTCGACAACAAGATCACCAACCTCCTCAAGCCAATCTCCACCCAACAGCTGACAGCAACAACACCCCAACAGCCGACAGCAACTACACCTCAGAGCACCTCTATCTCAATCTCCACTCAACTTCTGACAGCAACACCTCCCAGCACTCCGACACACATCAAAAAATGCAGCTTATCATCATTCGAGACCCCATCATCCCTGGAAATTGAAATCATCCTCAATAAACTTAAACCATCCTCTCACCCACTGGATACCATTCCCTCCAAGCTCTTACTAGCTATTCCCAACACCATCTCCAAAGCATTAGCAAACATCATAAATTGCTCTTTAACTCAAGGAAAGGTCCCAGAACAACTGAAAATAGCCATTCTGAAACCATTACTAAAAAAACCCAACTTGCCTACAACAGACCCTGCCAACTTCCGCCCAATAGCCAACCTACCCCTAATCTCAAGAGTAATGGAGAGATTCGTCAATAAGCAACTGGCCGATTACCTGGAGGAGAACAATATACTCTCCCCCTTTCAGTTTGGATTCAGGAAATCACAAAACACAGAAGCTCTACTAACATCACTATCTGACACCATCCTCCTGAACCTAGAAAAAAAACAATCGTACCTCCTCGCTCTTCTCGACTTATCCGCCGCATTCGACACGGTAAATCATGACATCCTCCTCGAGCGGCTATCAGATATAGGAATCCAAGGAGAAGCTCATAGTTGGTTTCAATCATTCCTAGAAAATAGATCCTACAAAGTCAAGATAAATAACATAGAATCACCTCCTATCAAATCAAGCAGAGGAGTACCTCAAGGTTCATCGCTCTCCCCTACCCTTTTTAACATTTACCTGCTTCCACTCTGCCACCTACTCTCCAATCTCAAGCTAAAGCACTATATTTTCGCTGATGACATTCAGATAATTCTTCCCATCACAGAATCACTCCAAAAAACCTGGGCTCATTGGAACAACTGCTTACTATCCATCAATTCCCTGCTATCCAGCCTCAACCTTATACTCAACAAAAATAAAACAGAAATCCTCATCATCTCTCCTGACGAAAAACACACTCTTCAACATCCAAAGCTCAACACAATCCACTATACCACCCTTAAACCACTCACCTTCAGTCAGAGACTTAGGGGTGCGCATCGACGATCAATTCAACCTTAAATCTTTCATTCACAACACAACCAAAGAATGTTACTTCAAACTCCAAGTGCTAAAAAATCTGAAACCACTCCTTTACTTCAGCGACTTCCGCTTAGTAGTCCAGTCCATAATTCTGTCCAAGTTAGACTACTGCAATTCTCTTCTGCTAGGTCTTCCGTTTTCATCCATAAAACCCTTACAGATGGTACAAAACGCTGCAGCGAGGCTACTCACCAACACCAACAAAAGAGCCCACATCACTCCAATTCTGCTCTACCTCCACTGGCTTCCCATAAAAGCTAGAATCATCTTCAAGACATTATCAATGATCCACAAGGATATTATGGGAAGCGCTCACCTAAATCTTACCTCGCAACTCCGCCTTCACACATCAAAAAGACCTATCAGATATAATTATAAAGGTTCTTTATATGCTCCCCCGATTAAAACTTCGCTAGCAAAATGAGCACTCTCCACTGCTGGGCCCTCCCTATGGAACTCATTACCGCCAGATCTTCGTCTTGAAACCTGCCATCTCACCTTCAAGAAAAACCTCAAAACGTGGCTCTTCCGACAAGCCTATTCGGAATCGCAGAAACAATTCGACACAGGTCAAAGAGCAAAATAGCACAATATAAAGTCCACTACCGACTTTATACCCTTAGGACCTTCAGGACCTTATCTGGACAGTCCACCCACCTGCTATGAAAAACCATCTCTTGAAGCATCAGCTTTCTAGCTCATGCTCTTCCCATAGTTATTTTATTTTATATATCTTTTTTACGTTTAATATTTAATATTTATTGATCTACGTTCTTTTGTTCAATAATTTGTGGATTGTTTAATGTTACGCTGCACGTTCTCTGTTCAATACTTTGTCTATTGTTTAATGTAACGCCTTACCGGCGACAGTTTTGTTATATGGAAACCGACTTGATTTGATATGTATATCGAGAATGTCGGTATATAAAAAACCCTAAATAAATAAATAAATTTGCCATGTAGACCTGATAATCTCTTTGGAGAAAAACTCAGGGAAAGTTTCCCAAATAAAGGAACACAATTTGGCAGTCAAATCATTGACATCTCCTTTAGAAGCATAACTAACATCCAGGAATTATTACAACCAATACAAAAGAGGGTATTACTATAGAAGACCATACCATTGCTATCAACTGTACCTTCAGAGTTATAGACAACCACCTTACCAACAATCAAAGCCTCAGGCTCAGCAACAGGCGCAGAGACCTCGACAAAGAACCCAGAGCCAGCAGAAAATTCAAATGTCTCAGCCTCCATCCAAGCAGTCTTTTTAAATCCACTCACCACAACAACAATTCAACACATAGGGGGCAGACTTTCCCTTTTCCTTCCGAAATGGTCCACAATTACCACGGACCAATGGGTAATAGATATAATCTAACAAGATTACAAGCTACAGTTCAAATATTTCCTGAGACTACCACATCATGTTCAACCCAGAACATCTCATACACAGAACCCCTCACTAATTCAAGAAATGAGATTGCTTCTTCGACAAAAAGCAATCCAACCTTTCCTGCAAAGAAAAAAGTGTTGTTATTCCCAATACTTCCTCATTCCCAAGAAATCATGGAGCCTTCGTTCCATCCTGAACCTACGTGCACTCAACAAACATCTCAAAAAGGAAAAATTCAAGATGACCTCTCTCAAGACAGTCCTTCCTTTTCTTCAAACCATTGATTGGATGTATTCCCTAGACCTGAAGGGTGCATACACGTATATTGCAATTCACAAAAAAATCTGGCATTACCTATGTTTCCAAGTTGGGAATCAACACTGTCAATACAAAGGTATCTCCGTTTGGACTCTCCTCTGCCCTGAGAGTCTTCACGAAATGTCTTGATGTTGTTGTGGCACACTTGTGCAAAAAGAAAATACAAATTTTTCTGTACCTAGACAATTGGCTAATCGTCTCTTCGAACGCACAAACCCTCCAGTCTCATTTGGAGGAAATGATCCTCTGTCTAGAGAGTCTTGGTTGGATCATAAATTACGAAAAGTCACAACTTCAGCCCTCTCAGGATCTTCAATTCACTTGAGCAAGAATTCAGACTCCCATTTCTAGAGCCTTTCTCCCACTAGACAAACTCTGAGATCCCTATGTCTATCTGTCCACCGTCAAGGTTACGCTACCAAACGCCAAGTAATGGTTCTGTTAGGTCACATGGCCGCAGCCATTCATGTAGTCCGGAACACACAATTACACATAAGGTATCTCCAGTGGGGTCTAAAGACCCAATGGAGCCATCTGACCCAACCAATGTCCCAAATAATTCAGATTTCCAGGTCCATGAAAAGGGACAGTCTCTGGTGGCTCAGTCCTTCAGTGTTAACCGAAGGCTCTCCACTAAGGCAGCCTCCTCATCAACTCATCATAACGATGGACGCATCAATAAAGGGATGGGGAGCCCATCTCTTCCACTTAGAAACACAAGGAGAATGGTCCCCAAATGAACAATGTCTTCAAATAAACCTGCTGGAACTCAGAGCATTAAAGAACTCACTACTTATGTTTCAGTCATGGATATGGAACAAATCCATGATGATTCACACTGACAACCAGGTAGCAATATTCTACATAAAAAGCAAGGAGGATCAGGTTCCTTGTCTCTTTGCAAGGAAGCAATTCAGATATTAGAATGGGCAGAGGACAACAGAGTTTTCCTTCAGGCTTCCTATCTTCCAGGCCTTGTGAACACGAAAGCGGACATGAATGGTCGCTAAAACAGTCAGAAGTGAACAAGATCTTCGCTCGCTGGGGTACTCCAAAGATGGACTTTTTTGCATCAGAAAGCAACAGGAAAGTCAAGAAATGTTTCTCAATTCTCCCCAGCATATACAGGATATCTCAGGATGCTTTCCTGATACCTTGGACAAACGGCCTCTTGTATGCTTTTCCGCCAATCCCGTTAATCTCACGTACGATCCAGAAATGTATAGCAGACACAGCAGATTTGATTTTCATCACACCTGCTTGGCTGAGGCCACCATGGTATGCTTATTTTATTCATCTGTCAATCAGTCCACCTATTACATTAAACAATGACCCCTTTCTACTGTCAAAGAGCAAGGGGAATCTCATCTCTTCACTTGACGGCATGGAGATTGAATGGGAGGTATTGAACAAACAAAATCTCCCTTCCAATATCACAGATATTTTGATAGCAGCCAGAAAGCCTTCTACTAGAACAAATTAGCTATCAAGTGGAGGAGGTATTCTGCTTGGTGTAACCAACAAAGAGTACATACCTTTGAATGCCCTCCGCAAACACTACTGTCTTACCTACATACCTTATCTGTGGCGCCGGAGGTGGACCCTTGGGCCGAGGTGGGATTGATGCAACCCGTAGGTAGGGACCTATAGGTCCCCACCGTTGGCAGGTGAAGTGGGCTGATGGACGGAGGCCAGCTAGAGCTTCACCAATACCAGCCCGCATTCCCCGTGAGTTGAGCCTTTGGGTGCCGGGGCTGGCTGGACTTAGGTGGGCCTCTGTATGTCATCATCGATGGAGTGATCAAGGTCTGCCCAGAGACAGCAGTAGAGAGATGATACAGTCTAGTATTGGTGAGGTAGTGTCCCAGAGACCCGGGCGCCAAAGGAACAAAGTCAGACAGGGAGCACCCGAACAAGAGCAGGCCGAAGCCTGAATAGGCCAAGTCCAGGACGTAGGCTGAAGAGGCATCATAGAGCAAGCTTGAGTCAGGGCCGGTGGCAATCTGGAAGTAGTGGCAAGCAAGGCGGAACATGGAGATAGTCAAATGTAGTCAGGCAGAGCAGAGGTCCAGGCTTGAAGAGAAGCAACGGAGTATTATCCCAGGACAAGCAGGATGATAGTCCTCACATACGGGTGACATCACTGACGGAGCCCTATCACGGAAAACTTTCTGTCAAAGTTTCAGTCAAAGTTTTCAGTCAAAGTGCCAGTCAAAGCTTTTTAGAAACTTTGACAGAATGTTATCTGTGATAGGGCTGCGACATGGAGCTATCTTCACACATTCGCAGCCCCCTACTTCTTATCAGTGAAAGTCTGTCAAGACTCTGCCTTTGGCCAAACTGTCTTGAAAAGCTTTCTTCCACTATTATCCCCAACTCCTTCCACAAGCACCTGCTGTGATGTCAGGCTGCCTTATCATTGCCAATAGCACCCCAATTATTGTGCCTCCTCACGAGTTGTCTGCTATTGGCCTGTTGTAATACGAGTCAGCCTGTAGCTTGCTAATCACCCATATGTGAGGACTAACATCCTGCTTGTCCTGTGATAAAGCAAAATTGCTTACCTGTAATAGGTGTTATCCCAGGACAGCAGGATGTAGTCCTCACGAAACCCACCCGCCACCCCGCGGAGTTAGGTCCGCATACGTTTATTTTTCACCTGCACTTTTTGCTACAAACAAGACTGAAGGGAGACCCCTGTGGACCCAGGGATCATGGCATGTTGGAATTTCAAAGATGGCAGATGAAAGGTGTAACTCAGATACAACACATTTTGGTAGAGTTTAAAAGGGCCAGACGTGTGCCCATAAATGCGCTATTTTTAATTTTATAAAATATGGATGTAGGTTCTAAAATACTCTTTACACATGTACGTCTATGGCCTTTACAAGAGAGACAGAGAAAGAAAGAGAGAGATTCTTTATAAGGCTCAGCCTGATACTCTATATATGGACCATCATAAGGGGACACTTTGATTGGGGTTGAGTTTTTGGGAAGTTGGGTTGGAGTTGGGGGATGTTGCTACAGACACATTCAGAGGTACTCATTGTAAAATTGACATCATTAAAGAATTTTAGACTTTATAAGTGATGAAAATTCAAACAAGGAGTTGACTTGTACAATGCAGCTAGCAGAGACTGCATTGTACAAATCAACTTCTTTTTATAGCTTATAAGATCTAAAATTATTTAATGATGTCATCCTACCCAGTATACTCTTTCCCACTCTGGGAAGGGGGAAATTCTTAAAACTGTTTTATTTTTTCTATATCAATGAAAATGTTTCTATGTTGGTTGATGTTCAATGTCCTATGCATATTTTTATAGGCTTAGAGGCATGTTTGCAACTTTGCATAAATAATGGCTCTGAATGCAGAAACATATGTAATACTAGTAAGAGTAGTTGTGAGAAAGAATGAATTAGGGAGACAAGGGGAAGCATGTGTGAGAAGTGTGTTGAGATGCTTTTGTACTAGGTAGATATAGCAAAGTCACTTTTCAACAGACAAGTATCCTGATGTGTTGAATTCACAACTCTTTAATAGCTACCAGCGTGGCGCTCTACTGGACTTTTTTGCAAGCATTTTCTGAGGCTTTTTTCCAATTCTGTTCCTATAGGATTTTCCATTGGTAGAAAACAAAATTTAAAAATATATTTTTCATAGTATAGGAAATAAGAGCTATATTGGCAAATGGGAGGATGGCCAAAACTGCTCCTACTTTGAGTTAATATATTTTAATTTTAATTTATAATATTTATATGACACCTATGTAAAATAAGTTATTCTAAGTGACTCATAGTCATGACCCCAGAAACTCAAATAAAAATTACATTTCTAGGTAAGTGAAGTGATCCATTCCCGGTTTTATTTCCCTGCACATGGGTACTTATAGTCTTGATTTTCTGAGGATATTCAATAGGTAAATCAGAATAAGTCCCAGCATGCAGTGGGTTAAAACCAGGACTGGATCCACCTGTCTTGAAAATCCAGAGCCAGTTGGCAACTCTAGTGAAAAAGCCTTTGTGGTGGGAACAGAAACATAGAGGGATTAGGTGGGAAGGTTATGTCTCCTTTTCAGTCTAATACCTGGGTCCAGGCAAATGACTTTTGAAGTTGTGAAAACACATTGAATAATGGCCTAATATTCCCTTTAATGATCATAGATATTTGTTAAAACCCAATATTTGGCTGCTATTTGCCTCCTGGAGACCAAAACCACAGGGGATGAATAAACTCCTTTGTATTCTGGATTTTCTATTGGCCCAGCCGTTTTTTCTTGCTTCATTGGACTACCAGTTCAATCAGAGGCTGGGATCTGGCACTGTGAGCCTTCATTCCCAATGAGCTGGGGATTTTGTCCTTATTTTGTATCCATCCCCAGCAAACTTAACCCAGTCCTCAGCTGGGAGCCAGGCACCAGGGCTTCATTCACAACCTTGCCATCATGGGCACTAAATATGGTTACTAGATGTCAGTGTTGTACAATAACTTGGACTATCTCCCCAAGGGGCTGTGAATGCTACTTTCACAGCATCTCAAGCCCTGTCTGGCCTGGGAAGCAGATTTCTTGCCCAGGAAACTGAACCCAGCTTCTTTGCAGGTGGTGCACTGCAGTGGTACTAATCTATTGGATTTGAAAATTGGTTTGATGTACTATGCTGCACGACCCAGAGAAACCATTTCTTTCTATGTAGATATGTAGGAAGGGAAGCCATGAGATTTTATGTATTATTTAGTTTATGAATGGCCCTTGTTCTCACATGAACAGAACTGCAATTATTGTGCATCAACAAATAATTTATGCTTCTTCAAACTCCCCAGAGGAATAACATTCAATACCTGCACAAGTTTAAGATTCCAGGGTGGATGATTGACCAGTCCTGCTATCTCAGCTTGATTAGTTACAGCAGCCTGAAGCTCAACATATGTATTACTGTCCAGCTGTATTCCTGGGAAAAGGTCATTTATCAGACTGAGAAACAGAGGTTCGTCTTCATCTACCTGAATAACCAAAAAGACATTTTTTGTAAACTACTAATCATTATATTTTCCTTTATTGTATACCAGGGGCAGACAGCGCTGGACCTCGAATGCCGAAAACAGGTCAGGTTTTCAGATATATCACAATAAATATGCATGAGATATAGTTGCATGCACTGCCTGCATTATATGCAGATATTTCTCATGCATACCCATTGCAGATATCTTGAAAATCAGACTTGTTTCCCTTTGAATGTAAAGTATGCATTTCAAAGTGAAATCTACATGTGTTCTTTCTCCCATCCTCACCCTGTTCCTTCTTCCTTCATAGGTGATTTTATTAATGCATATTTTTTTGATTTAGTAGGATTGTTTTACTGTAATCAGGAGCTTTGCTGCATATTTTTTTCTAAATGATTTTAGTCCTGATTTAGATTTTATGTTTTCTATTCGTTATTAAATGTTTTATTATTGATGTATAGACAGCATATCAGCATGCAATATTATTCTTTTACTGTTATTTTATTAGATGTATAATTATAATGGAAACCACTTTGAGTACTCTTAGAAATGTGGTATATTAAATTCAAAATAGTAAACTAAACTAAAAAGTATGCAAGCTTTCAATAACCTGTGTACTTTTACACATAGGGCCAGATTTTAAAACCTTTACGCGCATCGGGCCTATTTTAGAAAGGTCTGGCAATGCACGTAAAGCCCCGGGACACGTCTACTTCCCGAGGCTTTACAAAAGGGGTGATCCGGGGGCAGGGGCGGGGCCAGAAGCCTCTGGCACAGCGGCCATTTGCTGCTGTGTTGGAGGATCGCCTGCCGGCAGGCTGCCACCACACACAAAAGATAAGATAGAGGTCGGCGGGGGGGGGGGGGGTAGAATAGGGCTGGGGGAGAAAGGATGGGGAAGGGGTAGGAAGGTTAGAATAGGGGGAAGGGAACGGGGGAAGGCCGCGGGCGTTGGCGCGCGTGCGATGCACTAGTGTGCACCCCCTTGCGTGCGCCGACACGCGCATGTTTACGCCCGCGTGTAGGTTTGAAAATGTACCCCTCACTGTATTAAGGGGGAGGGGGGCTGGGCACCCTTTTCAGAGAAGCTTTTTACATATATAAGCACCTGTTTATGCATGTGAAACGTTTTGAAAATTATCCTCAGAGTATATTTTCAAAGGGGTTACACATGTATACTTAACATATGCGTGCATGCATATCTTGTATGCGCATATATGCTATTTTGTAAACATCAAAAGTACAAGTGTAATTTTGGTTTCATGCAAAGAAAAGGGGTATTCCAGGACGGGGCCAAGAGACATGCATAAGTTTCTATTTTATAAGAGATTTCCACAAATAAATTAGGCAACTTATTTGCACACCTGCTAGTTATCTAGTACAATCCATATTAGACACGCTTGTTGTCATCTAGTTTTCTGTGAACTGGGGGGGAGTTCAGGGTGAAGTACGCAGAGGTATTGACAAAATGGTGGTTTCCAGTATGTGCACAAATCTTTCATACCTACGTCCGCACATAAGTCACATTTTTGCGCATACAATATAAAACAGATAGAGAAAGCATGTGGGTTTAATGCATTGCAGATATTTGCACATACTAAAACATATGTGCATATGTTGGGAAGTGGATATATGAATATTTTATAATTTGCACAGACCAGATACATGCAGGTTATAAAATAGTATAGGCCCTTAGTCTCAGTGAAACACTTTTTGACATGTGACATATGAAGTCATTATTCTTGTACTCCTAGGTTTTTGATTTTTGATCATAATCAGTTTTATACTTACTAGCAACATTATAGTCTCAGCCTTGTACTTGTTTTTCCTAGACAAAAGACTCCATAAATTAGGTAAAAAATGCTGAAATACAAGGCTGTAGAACATTTTGAACTGATATGAGGTTAGTTTACATTCCATCAAAGAACAGAGATGGGGTTAGTTTACATTCCATCTAAGAGTATAGACAATATCCTTAGAACAAGCACAAGGTTGCTAATGCTGGCTAATTCCAAGAAAACATTTACATATGAGACGAGGATTAATTAACTTAGAGAATGAAAGCAAATTACCATTTAGCCATTCAGATTATTTGTTTATAATAGAAAGCCAATCATAGAAATTTTGATAATTATGTAAGCTAGTTTAGGGATTGGAAATATTCAATTGAAATTCTATATAATGCCGTGTTATCAGTAAAATCATTTGAGAGGGAGTTTATGCTAGTGTCACTCTGCCTTTCCATAAGGTACATTATTATTTAATGTATAAGGTTTATATTATTTTATATCATTTTAATAAAAAAAACTTTTCTCTACAGCTAGTGGATTTAAACATTCTTATTTTCAATGAACCTCAACAAGTGGATCTGCATGTTCCCATATACAGTAAGGGGTAGATTTTCAAAAACGGCACGTTGGCGTACTTTTGTTGGCGCTCCAGGCGCCAACAAAAGTACGGGGGATTTTAGTAGATACGCGCGTAGCCGCTAAAATCCTGGATCGGCGCACGCAAGGCTACCGATTTCGTGTAGCCGGCGCGCGCCGAGCCGCGCAGCCTACCTCTGTTCCCTCCTAGGCCGCTCCGATTTCGGAGCGGCCTCGGAGGGAATTCGCTAACGCCCTCCCCTCACCTTCCCCTCCCTTCCTCTACCTAACCCACCCCCCCAGCCCTGTCTAAACCCCCCCCCCCTACCTTTGTTGGGGGATTTACGCCTCCCAGAGGGAGAAGTAAATCCCTGCGCGCCTAGACGCAACCCGGGGGCGGTTCCAGATGGCGCGGCCACGCCCCCAGGCCCGCCCCCGAAATGCCGCGTCCTGCCCCGAAAACGGCACGCTGCTCGGCCCCGCCCCCGAAACGCCCCCGATACGCCCCCCTCGGAAAACCCCGGGACTTACGCGAGTCCCGGGGCTCTGCGCGCTCCGGTAGGCCTATTGAACATAGGCGCACCGGCGCGCAGGACCCTGCTCGCGTAAATCCGGGCTGATTTACGCAAGCAGGGCTCTTAAAATCCGCCCCTATGTATTTATAAGGGGCCATGCAGAGAACTTTGAAAGTTAATCTCTTAGAATTTATGTGTGACAAAATGTGATGGAGCTGTCTTGAGCAAAAGTTGAGTGAACTTTATTAATATGCAAATCAGTTAAATAAATTCTTACCAACTTAGAGAGGTTCATATCTCTCAGCACCTTCATTACAATACTTAATTCACTGTCTTCTGGTCTTGCCCTCTTTTGAGCACCAAGAGTTCTCAGCACAGAAAGGATATTTCTTAGACCAAAGTCATAGTGAACCTGAAATATGCAGCACATATTTATATATTAATTCAAAGTTTCATCCTTTTTTATCTGACATACAAGTACAGAATAGCATAATTGCCTGATTTTTTTTTTTATTTAGCTTGCATTTTTCAACTTCATGTAGCTCAATAACACTCCATGTAGGCTAGTTTGACGACTCAGTAGAATGAGCTGTGCAGTGCCTTGCAAGAGACCTGGGTTCAGTTCCCGGCTGCAAATGTTGTGGAAGCCACATGCATAGCACTTAGTCTCAAAAGCAGAGCTGGATTTAGGGCTAAAGGCATCCTGGGTAAAAATTGTTAATGGCACCCCACCACACCTCATCACACTTCACTACATACACACACAACTGATCCAGGACAGGTTTTCCCTTAACTTCTATTTTGGGCTTATTTTCCTGTTTTTTCTTGTCTGTATTTTGCTTTTTTTTTTTTTTTTCGTTTGTTTCTTTTACATACCGTATTTTCCGGTGTATAAGACGACTGGGCGTATAAGATGACCCCCCTTTTTTATACATATTTTTAAGAAAAAAAATAATTTTACACTCAAACAGGAGCAACCCTATCTATGAAAAGGCAACACTACAAATACTGTATATCAGGCCCTAAAAACCAATATACCTCTTATTAGGAAAACAGAACTAGCAAGCAGCTATAGATCCCCACACATAAATAATTGTAAAACTATACTAATAAGCAGAATAAATGTTTCAAAACAGCTATGAACAGAATAACATCCAACAATTAAAAACTCATAAAAACTATTAAACATTCTCCAAACACCAATAAAATATTTCAAAAAAGCAGACACATCACATAATATTAAATAATTAAAATGGTAGTCAATCAAGAAAAATAAACTTAAAAAGCCACCTTTCCTTACCCCCTCCAGCAGCTCTCCTATTCCTCTTCCTCTTCCTTAGGGCCCATGTCTCTCACACACACACCATACCAGTCATGCCCCCATGACCAGTTTCTGTCTCTCACGCACCAATCATTTCCCAAACAGTCTTTGACACACACACCAGACACCTTCCTGAACAGTTTCTCTCATGCCATACACACACACAGGCTTCCCACTCCCGTGTTCTGCTTACCGTACATATACGGGCTTCTCACTCTCATAATCACTTTCTCTGTCTCACACACACACACACCAGTCTCTCTCTCATTTTCATGCTCACTCTCCACGTGCACAGGCTTCTCATTCCCTGAATCACATTCTTTCTCTCACATTCACACACAGCAGTCTCTTTCTCTCACACACACCGTCACCTTATCAACCAGTCTCTCTCTCATGCACGCGCACACACACACATACACACAGCCAGTCCTCCCGCTCCCATGCTCTCTCTCACATAATCAGGCTTCTTACTCCCATGCTTTCTCACATACCCAGATTTCTCACTTCCATGCTTTTTCTCTCTCTCACACTCACACTCACATACACATCAGTCATCTCTCTGAGCAGTCACTTTCATTGTCTCTCACACACATGAGCTCGCTGACCAGTTTCTCTCAATCACACACATGCTCTCAATCAAATGCATTCTCTCACTTTCACACAGGCTGGCTGCTTCTCTCTCTCTCTCTCTCTCTCTCACTTACACACAGGCTGGCTGCTTCTCTCTCTCTCTCTCACACACAGGCTGGCTGCTTCTCTCTCTCTCTCACTTACACACAGGCTGGCTGCTTCTCTCTCTCTCACTTACACACAGGCTGGCTGCTTCTCTCTTTCTCTCTCTCTCTCACTTACACACAGGCTGGCTGCTTCTCTCTCTCTCTCTCTCTCTCTCTCTCACTTACACACAGGCTGGCTGCTTCTCTCTCTCTCTCTCTCTCTCACTTACACACAGGCTGGCTGCTTCTCTCTCTCTCTCTCTCTCACTTACACACAGGCTGGCTGCTTCTCTCTTTCTCTCTCTCTCTCACTTACACACAGGCTGGCTGCTTCTCTCTCTCTCTCTCTCTCTCACTTACACACAGGCTGGCTGCTTCTCTCTCTCTCTCACTTACACACAGGCTGGCTGCTTCTCTCTCTCTCTCTCTCTCACTTACACACAGGCTGGCTGCTTCTCTCTCTCTCTCTCTCTCTCACTTACACACAGGCTGGCTGCTTCTCTCTCTCTCTCTCACTTACACACAGGCTGGCTGCTTCTCTCTCTCTCTCTCTCACTTACACACAGGCTGGCTGCTTCTCTCTCTCTCTCTCTCACTTACACACAGGCTGGCTGCTTCTCTCTCTCTCTCTCTCTCACTTACACACAGGCAGGCTGCTTCTCTCTCTCTCTCTCACTTCCACCCCCACCCCCGAGCACAAATAGTAGCTGCAGCAGCTTCCTCCTCCAGCCCCCGCAGGCCAAGAAAGAAGAAACCCATCGGCCGCGGGAGGCTCACACTGCTGTCTCCTTTCCCGATTACCAGCTCCTTCGACTGCTCGGGGCCGTTCCTGCTGTAGCCGCTGCAATTTTTTCACGCGGCACGGCTCTTTCTTCCCGCGCATCACTTCCTGTTCCGGTTCAAAGGGGGGGGGGGGCGGGAAGAAGACAAGGCCAGCCGCGGATGCCACAGCTTTTTTTTTTTTTTGCACCGCTGCCGTTCCCGCTGGGCTTGAACGTGCTGATAGCCCAGCGGCAACGGCAGTGCGGTGCGCGGGAAGGAGAAAGTCGTGCCACATGAAAAGATAGCAGCATCGGCCCCGAGCAGTCGAAGGAGCTGGTAATCGGGAAAGGAGACAGCAGCGTGAGCCTCCCGCGGCCGATGGGTTTCTTCTTTCTTGGCCTGCGGGGGCTGGAGGAGGAGGTGATGCAGCTACTATTTGTGCTAGGGGGTGGGGGTGGAAGTGAGAGAGAGAGAGAGAAGCAGCCAGCCTGTGTGTAAGTGCGAGAATGCATTTGATTGAGAGCATGTGTGTGTGATTGAGAGAAACTGGTCAGAGAGCAGGTGTGCCCGGCGTATAAGACGACCCCCGACTTTTGAGAAGATTTTCTTGGGTTAAAAAGTCGTCTTATACGCCGGAAAATATGGTATTTTTCGGCTTTTGATACATTGCTCGCCCCTTCTTCTTCTTTCTTGCACCCCCCCCCCCCCCACCTTTCACCCTAAGACAGTGTTTGCCAGCATGCACATATGGACATGTCCGTTTTATAATATAAGCGTGTATATGCATGCACGTTATAAAATCGGCAGGATGTGTATACATGTGCGTACAATTTTATATTGGTGTGTGCAAGTGCCCCGTCTACCATGTAAGTGGAGGGATTTTGTAAAATACATGCACTGATGGCAATACCCATTTCCCCAGTCCATTCCCAGTTTGCCCTGTTAAACAATAAGACTTCCTTTCCCCCCCCCTCCCCCAGCTAACTAGCCTTTCTTTTACCCTACCTGTCCCGACCCTTGAAACCCTGCTGAGTAGCATATTTTTTTTTGTTTTCTATTTATACTTCCTTCATAGCAGAAGTAAAGTTACACAGTAGGAGAGAAAATTTAATAAAGTATAAACCCCCCCCCCCCTGTTTTATTTATTTATGTAACCGTTTTTCTATACTGTTGTTTGGAGACACCATCACAATGGTTTACAAATCACATAGTAAAAGTATAAAATAAGATTATAATTCAAAATGTTAAAAAAAGTTTGAGTAAAATAATAAAATAAATAATAACCTCAAAGGATAAAACTTAAAACACAATTACATAAATAAAGCCATTAAAAGAGCATAAAAGAAATCGAATAAGAATAAAACATAAAATCATAAATACTAAGAAAATACCAACTATTTGCTCTTGGGATTACCTTCTATTTGTTTAAAAGCCTGTGGGGCAGATTTTAAAAGGTACGTATGCGGGGTTCATTTGTGCGCGCTACCCGGCGCGCACAAATTTACGCCCGATTTTATAACATGCATGTGCAGCCACGCGCATGTTATAAAATCAGGGGTCAGCACGCGCAAGGGAGTGCACATAAGTTTATCAGGTTTTATATTATCCCATAGGGATGTGAATCGTGTCCTCGATCGTCTTAACGATCGATTTCGGCTGGGAGGGGGAGGGAATCGTATTGTTGCCGTTTGGGGGGGTAAAATATCGTGAAAAATCGTGAAAAATCGTAAAAAAATCGAAAAAATCGAAAAAACCGGCACATTAAAACCCCCTAAAACCCACCCCCGACCCTTTAAATTAAATCCCCCACCCTCCCGAACCCCCCCCCCAAATAACTTAAATAACCTGCGGGTCCAGCGGCGGTCCGGAACGGCAGCGGTCCGGAACGGGCTCCTGCTCCTGAATCTTGTCGTCTTCAGCCGGCGCCATTTTCCAAAATGGCGCCGAAAAATGGCGGCGGCCATAGACGAAAAAGATTGGACGGCAGGAGGTCCTTCCGGACCCCCGCTGGACTTTTGGCAAGTCTCGTGGGGGTCAGGAGGCCCCCCACAAGCTGGCCAAAAGTTCCTGGAGGTCCAGCGGGGGTCAGGGAGCGATTTCCCGCCGCGAATCGTTTTCGTACGGAAAATGGCGCCGGCAGGAGATCGACTGCAGGAGGTCGTTCAGCGAGGCGCCGGGGGGGGGGGTTCGGGAGGGTGGGGGATTTAATTTAAAGGGTCGGGGGTGGGTTTTAGGGGGTTTTAGTGTGCCGGCTCACGATTCTAACGATTTATAACGATAAATCGTTAGAATCTGTATTGTATTGTGTTCCATAACGGTTTAAGACGATATTAAAATTATCGGACGATAATTTTAATCGTCCTAAAACGATTCACATCCCTATTATCCCAGCAATTCTGAACCCCTAGGCAGACATGGTCAGTATCTTTCTGTCAGACAGTCAGCTAAAAATCAAGTAGTGTTAACAGAAACTTTTCATATTCCCCAGAAAGATGTTTTTTTCTTTCCCATTGGGGCTGTGAGGTGTGTAGCAAGGCTCTGGCATGTCTGCTTAGGAAGTAGCAGAGGTGGAGGTGATGGTGGGGGGGATGAGAGATGTCATGGAGCTTTACCATCATCATCATCATCATCCTCATTTATTTCACGCTTTTCCCATGCACAAGGCACACTGTTTCAGAAGGTTAGTATCAAGCATTCTAACATCTCAAGTACATAAAAAGAAACAGACCACCAACACAAGCCTCAAAACTGATTCTACTGAGACTACAGTCCAGGGTCAGAAACTGTACCTCAATTCTCAGACCCACTTCCTTGGCCCACAGACTATTTTATCTAGAAATATTTCTTTTCATGGCATTTGGAGTCAGCGCATAATCCTCTGCCGCATTAAGGAAAGTGATGGGCTTCTGATCTGTGGAATGTAATAGACAGAATTTGGGGCCTGGATTTTTTTATTTTTAAAACTGGGATTTCTCCCAATTTTGAGCCTATGTAGAAAAGCTTTTTGCACAGTGCCCTGGGTGATTGCCCTGCTCATAAATCCCAAAGACATAGGTTCCATGTCCATTTAATCTGGGTTCTGGTGGGATCCAAGAACTATCTCTGCAATGGTTGGGCTGAGTTGGGATGGATATATAAACATAGGGGAAAAATGCCAAGTAGTTGCAAATGAAGGCTTCAGGCACTAAAGCTCAGTAAAAGCCTGTTCCAATTAAGCTCGAAGACTGAAACAGCAGGAGGAAATCTCTCCAGAAACCTTTCCTTGTATTGTATACTGTAGTTAATGGCTCTAGTTAAAAATCCTGAAGGAAGGTTCTAGAATGAGGGTCATCTTCAAATTTCGATTCTATTAGAGATGTGGACGCAATAAAGTAGTAACTTTTTTTCACAGCTGAGTTTTTTATGAATATATTCTCATGGAACTGTAAAGTTTCTCAAGTGAAACTTTAGAACTTACAACTCTTGTGCTGAGGACATAGCATCAACTTTCAACTAGGGAAATTTATTCATTTAAAATGAATGGCCAATTTGTTTGACTCGTTTGCCCCCAAAATGAGCAAGTCTCACGAATGAAACATGTCATTTGTTTCATTCGTTCACATTTCCTATTAGAAAGCATTGGCTGAATTGAAAGAAAGAGCCTATGGCTGGGCAGGCATGAGGGAGTTTTCACAGCAATCAGCTCTACCACCTATCACTCATGTGTGAGGTCAGAGAAGAACTAGAATCTATTGTCAAGGAAACCAGACTGACAAAGAAAAATAACCTATCCTAGGGAAGCATTTTTCTAAATCAGCAAATCAATGGTCTTCTGTAGCAACAGTGATTTTTTCAACATTAGAAGCATTCTATCTTTTCTAAATCTTTTAGCAGCTGTGTTAATTTGCACATGTTATGCGTGCCGGCTGTGGCAGACCCGTGGCCCTCTCACCTTTTCTTAAGGACTCCAGCCTCTGGTTCCTCCTCGCTGGTGGCGGTGGGCCGCCAAGCTCCGTCCTCAGGCCTCCCCCGGTGCCTCCTGCAGCAGCTTCCAGCGTTCCTGGTCGTGATGCCACTACCCGCAGAGAGATGCCACCACTCGCACCACGCCCCTCCCTAAGCACGCGCACACATTGCTGATCCTCATGAAGGGACCGCAGCGGGAACGTGGCCACGGCCCCGGATGATGACGTCAACCTCTGCATAGTACTTAAGCTCAGGTCCCGCTCCATAGCGATGCCGTTGCAACAGGTCTCCTCGCTACTCGAGTACTCATTGCTGCCAGAGATTCGTCTCTACTCCTCATCGTTCCTGGTTCTTGTTCTTATGTTCTCCTTGTTCCTGTTCTGCTTATGCTTTGGATTGATTACACGGACTTTGACCTCACTTTGCCTGACTACGCTACAGCCAATCTCCAGACCCAGACCTCTGCTTTGCCTGACCATGTATTGCCTATTCCAGACCCAGACCACCACTTCTTCCAACTACGCTATTGACTTCTCCATGATTTGACCTCAGCCTTGTGTTATGGTTTTGAGGGTTTGGAGTGAATTCTTGGGTACTGTGGTGATGGTACCGCCCATGGGGAGGAGCCCCATGGGGAACCACAGTACTAGGCTAGATTCAAGACACGTAAACACAGAGATTTGTCTTCTTTATACAGCAGACTGTTACCACCAGAGGTGGCAGTAATAAGGTGATCCAGAGGTAGCAGTCCAGGGGCCCTCGGCAGAGGAGACCCATCTCGCAATGATAGTATAGGGAGTAGGGATGTGAATCGTTTTTTGACGATTTAAAATATCGTCCGATATATTTTAAATCGTCAAAAATCGTTAGGGCCACGATACAATACCAATTCCCCCCGATTTATCGTCAAAAAATCGTAAATCGGGGGGAGGGCAGGAAAACCGGCACACTAAAACACCCTAAAACCCACCCCCGACCCTTTAAATTAAATCCCCCACCCTCCCGAACCCCCCCCTCCAAATGCCTTAAATTACCTGGGGGTCCAGCGGCACACTAAAACACGGCACACTAAAACCCCCTAAATTCCACCCGACCCTTTAAATTAAATCCCCCACCCTCCCGAACCCCCCCCAATGCCTTAAATTACCTGGGGGTCCGTAGCCTTATATTACCTCCATAGCGGCGGTCCGTAGCTAAATCGGGGGAAGGGGGAGAGCAGGAAAAGCGGCACACTAAATAGTGTAGTCTTCAGCCGGCGCCATTTTGCAAAATGGCCGCCGCAAAATGGCGGCGGCCATAGACCAAAACCCTCGCTGAACGACCTCCTGCAGTCGATCTCCTGCCGGCGCCATTTTCCGTACGGAAAACGATTCGCGGCAGGAAATCGCTCATGGACCCCCGCTGGACCCCCAGGAACTTTTGGCCAGCTTGGGGGGGCCTCCTGACCCCCACAAGACTTGCCAAAAATCCAGCGGGGGTCCGGAACGACCTCCTGTGTCGAATCGTTTTGGTCTATGACCGCCGCCATTTTGCGGCGGCCATTTTGCAAAATGGCGCCGGCTGAAGACTACACTATTTAGTGTGCCGCTTTTCCTGCTCTCCCCCTTCCCCCGATTTAGCTACGGACCGCCGCTACGGAGGTAATTTAAGGCTACGGACCCCCAGGTAATTTAAGGCATTTGGGGGGGGGGTTCGGGAGGGTGGGGGATTTAATTTAAAGGGTTGGGGTGGGTTTTAGTGTGCCGTGTTTTAGTGTGCCGCTGGACCCCCAGGTAATTTAAGGCATTTGGGGGGGTTCGGGAGGGTGGGGGATTTAATTTAAAGGGTCGGGGGTGGGTTTTAGGGGGTTTTAGTGTGCCGGCTCATGATTTTAACGATTTTCACGATACTTTACACACCCAAACGGCAACAATACGATTCCCTCCCCCTCCCAGCCGAAATCGATCGTTAAGACGATCGAGGACACGATTCACATCTCTAATAGGGAGTGCAAGATGCAGGTTCCCAGTGCTGATCTGTAGAAGAGACAGACTGACAATGTTAGATTACTCACTAAATTGGTAGCTGTATGGATGGAGATCCCAGCAGACAGAAGTAGTTGGATACAGGCAACAAGGCAGGGAGAGCAGGCCCTCGAGGAGCGAGTACCTGATCCCTGAAAGGCACCTGAAAGAAAGCAAAGGGCCCCCGAGGAGTGGGTACCCAGGTTAAAGCAATTACCCCGAAGGGTAGAGAGAGCTTCCAGTGGCAGCAGGGAAGCGGCAGAGTAGCTTAGACTGGACAAGTCCAATCCTTGCTAACTCGATTTGTTAGCAAATGAAGGGCAGGCTAAATACCCGGATGGCGTGACATCACTCGAGGGGGCCGCCCTAGAGGTTCCCACCATGACATGGATAAAGACGTGGGTGGCGTGCGCGCACCGTAGGAGGCCCTCAGGAGAAACATGGTGGATTGCCTTGCCATTGCCAAACCGGGAATGCCGGAGAGAGCGGCATGCAGATGCGGTGGTAGGCATCTTCCCAAGGCTAGCGGAGAGAACAGAGAGAAAGGTGAGGCACAGAGATCGAAGCCGTCTGAGATGGACGGACACAACACCTTGATTGACTACACTACTATCTCCGTGATCAGACCTCAGCATCGCTTGCCACAGCCCGTGGATTGCCACCGGCCCTGAATCAAGCCTACCATTGGACACCTCTTCTGCCTACTCCCTGGATGTGGACTTACTAGGCTTCAGCCTACCTTTGCTCGAGCACCTCCTGTCTAGAGATGTGAATTGTGTGATCGATCGTCTTAACGATCGATTTTGGCTGGGGGGGAGGGAATCTGATCGTCGCGGTTTTTTGTTTTTTTTTTTTAAATCGTTTAAATCGTAAATTGGGGGAGGGCGGGAAAACCGGCACACTAAAACAACCCTAAAACCCACCCTGACCCTTTAAAATAAATCCCCCACCCTCCCGAATCCCCCCCCCAAATGTCTTAAATTACCTGGGGTCCAGTGGGGGGGTCCCGCTGTGATCTTCCACTCTCGGGCCACGGGTGCGTTAATAGAAATGGCGCCGGCGCTACCTTTGCCCTGTCATATGACAGGACAAAGGTAGCGCCGGCGCCATTTTGGTTCCTGTCCCCCGACGTCACGAGCGCAGGAGATCGCTCCCGGACCCCCGCTGGACCCCCAGGGACTTTTGGCCAGCTTGGGAGGGCCTCCTGACCCCCACAAGACTTTCCAAAAGTCCAGCGGGGGTCCGGGAGCGACCTCTTGCACTCATTGCCGTATTGCAAAATGGCACCGGCCGTATGGCCGTATGGCCATATTGCCAGATTGTAAAATGGCGCCGGCCATACGGCCGTATGCTCTGCAGAGCATATGGGCTGCAGAGCATACGGGCATACGGAGGGCTGCAGAGCAATTCGCTCTGCAGCCCTCCGTCTTACAGGACGAACTAACCAAAGTCACCTTCATTCTATCCTGTATCGAAGGGAAGGCGCTGGCCTGGGCTTCCCCCCTGTGGGAACACTCGGATTCCTTGTTGAAGGAATTGGCTCAGTTTATGGCTGTGATTTGACGGATATTCAATGATCCCGGGCAGCATGCCGTGGCGAGCACCAGCCTACTACACTTCCACCAAGGTTTAAGAAGTCTCTTCAACTATACCATTGAGTTCTGGACTTCGGCCACGGAGCTCGCCTGGCAGGAAGACTGATTATGAGCTATTTACTTGGATGGGCTTTCCTCACATCTGAAGGATGAGCTGGCTGCAAGGGAGTTCCTCTCTGGAGAACCTTATAGACTTGACAGGCCGAATTGACCATCGTCACCGGGAGAGTCAGATGCCCAAGAAACCTTCTCGGGGCTGGTCCCGTTCGCCACCGACCACCGACTCTGCCCCAAGCAGGGACACCTTGGTGGCTAAGATGGAAGAACCCATGCAGTTGGGTCGAGGGCAGCTGACACTGGAAGAGTGCCTCTGGTGGAGACAAACTGGTCTGTGTCTGTATTGCGGAACACCTGGCCACCATCTACAGACTTGTCCTATCCGTCCGGGAAACTTCCCGGCCCAAGTTCAATGGGGGTCCTGAACTTGGGTGCAACTTCTTCGGCCCCCCAGCAATCTGTACCAATTACCTTGATTTGGGACTCCCGGTCCTTTCCTGTGCTTGCTCTGGTGGATTCCAGAGCAGGAGGTAATTTTATTTTCAAGGACCTTGTCCAGCTCCTGGGTATAAAGACCCGTTCGCTTGAGACCTCCTTATGCATTGCATAAATTTATGGAGAGCCGTTACCAGGCCGAATCTCTCTGACTACGGAACCCATCCATTTGCGCACTGGCACTCTGCACACCGAGGATCTCGAAATGTTAGTATTGAAGAAATCCATCCACCCAGTAGTGCTTGGACTCCCCTGGCTACAGAAGCACTCTTCCCAGTTTAATTGGGGTTCATTGCAATTTGTAGAGTGGGGTCCCACCTGCCACCAGTCTTGTCTCCAGAAAGTGGTATCTCCATCCATAGTTCCTTTGGCTGTCACTTCCTCTGGCATATCTGCCCCTTACTCAGACTTCGAGGAAGTGTTCTCCAAGCAAAAGGCAGACTTTCTTCTGCCTCTCCAGAGGTTCGATTGCCCTATTGATCTCCTTCTAGGGACCACGCCTCCTCAAGGACGCACCTACCCTCTATCTCAGCCTGAGACAAGGGCCATGATGGAATACATCCAAGAAAACCTTGAGAAGGGATTCATCCGCCCCTCTACTTCCCCTGCCAAGACGGGATTCTTTTTTGTGACCAAGAAAGATGGGTCACTTAGGCTGTGTATTGACTACCGTGGCCTAAATGCCATCAATGTAAGGACAAATAACCCTTGCCACTAATCTCTGAATTATTCAATTCACTTCAGGGAGCATCCATATTTACAAAGCTGGATCTATGCGGAGCATATAAACTGGTAGGAATCCGCCCCCATGACATCTGGAAGACCGCCTTTAACAACCGGGACGGGCACTATGAATACCTAATGATGCCTTTCGGCCTCTGTAATGCTTCCAACGGATGATGAATGAATTTTTTAGAGATTTGCTGTATACCAAAGTAGTGGCTTACTTGGACAATATCCTTGTCTTTTCCAAAGACCTGGACACCCACCGCACTGAAGTCCGTACCATCCTCCAGCGCCTTCGCGAGAACCACCTGTTTGCAAAATTGGACAAATGCTTGTTTGGGAAAACCAGCCTGCCTTTCTTCGGTTATATTATTTCTCAACAAGGGTTCTCCATGGACCCAGCCAAGTTAAAGGGAAACCAGGATTGGCCTCAGACCGTAGGCCTTAAAGCTCTCCAGCGCTTCCTGGGATTCCTTAACTATTATCGTTACTTCATACCACATTACTCGACTCTGACTGCCCTTTGACAGTCTTAACTCGCAAAGGGCGAGATATGCGAAATTGGACTCTGGAGGCCATCGCAGCCTTCCTCCTTTTTAAAGAAGCCTTTCAGAAGGGGTCTTGTTTACATCATCCCGACCCGAATCATCCATTCTTAGTGGAAGTGGATGCCTCCACCATTGGGGCTGGGGTGGTCCTGAGTCAACGCACTGCCTCCGGTACTATAGTCCTGTGCTCCTTCTACGCCCATACATTTTCATCTAAGGAGCAAAATGACAGCATAGGGGATCATGAGTTACTTGCCACAAAATTGGCTCTTGAAGAATGGCATCTGTGGCTAGATGGCGCACAACACAAATTTACTGTGTTCACCGATCATAAGAATCTGGAACATCTGAGCCAAGCCCAACGTCTCAATGCACATCAAGCTCGATGGGCTCTGTTCTTTTCCAGATTTGATTTTGAACTTCGTTATCACTCAGCCAATAAAAATCTATGGGCAGATGCCCTATCACAATCCTTTGAGCCTGAAGACACTCCGGAAGAGCCTAGCCAGTAGTCACATCATAGATCCTGCCTGAATCTGTTTATCTGCTATGCACCCAGTTCCTGCTGGGAAAACAGTTGTGCCCCGACGACTCCGAGAAAGAGTTCTCCGCTGGGCACATGATTCCAAATTTGCCGTCATCCAGGACGAGCACGGACCTTGGCACTGCTCCAGCGGTTCTTCTGGTGGCCTACTATGGTCTCTGACGCTAAAGCATACGTCGAATCCTGTAATATCTGTGCACAGCAAAAGCCCCCGGTCTGTCGACCTTGGGGTCTCCTACCGCCGCTTCCAGCTCCCAAAGAACCGTGGACCCACCTGTCTACAGATTTCATCGTGGATTTGCCTCCATTGAAGGGTCATACCATAATATGAGTAACCATAGACAGATTTTCAAAAATGGCCCATTTCGTCCCTCTACCAGGCCTACCATTTGCTCCAGAACTGGCACGCCTGTTTTTCCATCATATTTTTAGATTGCATGGCCTACCCAAGGACATTGTATAAGAGGTAATAATAGCGCGTGAAAAATGCGCATCCAAACGGGGGCTAATGGTGCGCCCGGCCTCAGCACACCGTACTGAAACAGCCTGCTAGTGATATAATTTGTACCCTGATATAGCACTGTCCCATTGGTTATCCTCTTTCCACCAGGTCTTTGTGATGCCAATTATGTCAATCTCATCATTTACTGCTATACACTCTAACTCTCCCATCTTACTTCTTAGACTTCTGGCATTGGCTTACAGAGAATTCAAAATGTGTTTTTTGTTTGTATTAACAACCTGCTTTTCAGTTGATAAGGATAATTTGGAAATCTTTAGCTCAGGTGATTTTTTACATATAGGCACATGGACTACGTTTGCTTTTATTGGAACCTCTCTGTTGGGATGCCCTAACTCTCCTGTTTCATTTGTATCCTTCAAGGATACATTTCTCCGAACAATGCACTGCTGAGTGACTGTCGGCTTTCCCCCTTGTTCTAGTTTAAAAGCTGCTCTATCTCCTTTTTAAAAGTTAGTGCCAACAGCTTGGTTCCACTCTGGTTAAGGTGGAGCCCATCCTTTTGGAAAAGTCTCCCCCTTCCCCAAAAGTTTCCCCAGTTCCTTACAAACTAAATCCCTTTTCCCTGCACCATTGTGTCATCCACGCATTGAAACTCTGGAGCTCTGCCTGCCTCTGGGGACCTGTACATGGAACAGGAAGCATTTCGGAGAATGCCACCTTGGAGGTTCTGGATTTCAGCTTTCTACCTAAAATCCTAAGTGTGGGTTTGTATGACTGAGCATGTGAGAGAGAAAGAGTGAATGAGTATGTGGGTATGTTAGAGAGAGGGAAGAATGTTTGTGTGCAACAAACAGCTTCCCTCCCATCCCCCCTAATCCATGACAATCTCAGGGCACCGGGAAATCAAAAGTTCCTGGATATGGAAATCTGGGAATTTATTAATCCTTGTTAGTTTTAATTATTGATTGTTATTTAATTTATCTGCTGTTTTGAAATATTTTATTGCCATTTAGGAAAGTTTTATATGAGTTTTTAATTATTGGATGCTGTTCTATTCATCAGCTGTTTTGAAATATTTATTTTTATTAGTATGGTTTTACTATTATGAATGATGTTTTATATTTCTTGTTTTTATTGTTTGATATTTTATGAGGAATGGTGATGTTTCTTCTTTTCCCCTGTTGCACTGCATACAGAATCTGGCTTTTTTTTGTTTCTAGTTCAATTTTTGTCTGCACATTTCTATCTATAATTTATGGTTTCTTTATTCTGTATTTAGCGAGGTCTGTCTGAGTTTTACACGTGATAGAGGTGAGGTATTCTGTTAGCATGTATTTTCTGCGTAGGGAAGAGTAGCAGCTTGGCTTGTTTTGTTTTCCTAGTAGGAGGTATATTGGGGTTTTAGGACCTGGTGTAATATTTACAGTGTTTCCTTTTCATAAGTAGAATATTTACTGTTTGAGTGCTGGCAGTTAGGGCTGTTTTGGTAGGGGAGTTTTACAATATTGTAATTGAAATGCAATACATGGCTTTCCAAGGGCCAAACCCACATCCAACATGCGTTATCATAGGCCTAATACCACATGGGTTCCAAATGACCTTTTTTTTTTTTTTTGCAGGGTTTCTGGTTGGCACCACAGTAATGCATGTAAATATAATATACATACTATAAGTGATATTTTTACCTCATTAAGTCCTCTCTCATGTAAAATCTATTATTATGAATGCATCATTTTAATTGTGTGTGGGGAGGATGCAACTGGGGAGGAGGTGAGTGCAAGACTGTAAGGTTCACCTAGGGTGCTTAAAACCCATACATTGGTTCTAGGGAAGAGTGGAAGGTATGATTGGTTGGAAGATGACTGTGGAAGATTGGGGGGGGGAGGGGAGAGATGATTTGGAAGTGAGAGAGTTTTAAGAGCACAAGAAAGGATGCAGCTTTTGAGAGGAAGGACAAGAGGGTCAAACAGCTGGAGATAGTAAAAGGAGCAACTCAGCGAGGGACTGATGGAGGATTGAGAGGGGCCAATAGAGGGGACAGTTGGGGAGGTGTAGGATTGGCACAGAGAACTGGAGGGAGAGAAGTGAGGATGAATTCTAGATGAAGAGAATGAAGAAAAGGAGAATAAATGGGAAAGACTGATATTAGACAGAGGAGTAGGGGACATACTGAAGAGACAAGAGAGATATGAAACCGAACATGAACAGGAGACCCTGTAAAGGAGTTAGGAGACCAAGAAAGGGAAAACAGTATAAAGAGATGAGGACCAAAGTGATTAGAAAACTAACGGTCCAGACAGCCAGAGTAAATTCAGTTTAGTGGATAGAATATGTCAACTTTGGGAATGTGCAGCTCATGATATCTTATTTTGCACAATACAGGAGGAAATGTATTTCTGTTTCTCTCTCTCTAGTGTTGCACGGCATTCAGAATCTGGCTACTTGGGGTTTCCAGTTCAATTTTTAATGAAGGCTTATGGCGCCAGAAACTCTGAATTGATTCTGATTGAACTGGAAGCCCATAGGAGCAGGAGGAAACTTCTGGGTCAAAATAAAAATGAAAGCCCTGTTGAACAGAGTGTCCCAGCTCGTGGGGTTGTGTGTTGTATACAGGCTCAGGGCACCCTTTTTTACTTGGCCATAAGTGCCAAATAGCCTGGCTATGGCTCTGCTAATTGCACAAGCTTATATTAAGAGCTAAAGTTCTACAACATATGAGAGACAAATACATTCACCAGAAAACACATTTACCTGTTTGGTCAGCTGCTCCTCACAAAGTTTGTAAAGGACATAAAATTTCTGTGCCAAAATTACATTGTCAAGGAATCCACAGCTTGCCAGTTTGACTCTCATAATGATCTAAAACATGTAAGTAATACAAATTTAGTAAATGTATGAGCAGTTGGAAAATAGATTCTATGAAGCCAATATTCAAAGCACTTTAGCCAGATAACTCAAATGTTTTCTAGCTAAATGGTGAGCTTTGAATATCCCCAGCACTTGTCTGACTATCTTTTAGCCAGATAAGCCATTATTCCAGAAAAAGTTAGGAAAATAGAGTAAGTAAAGGGCATTTTGGGAGCATTTTGGGGTGAGGAAAAATTAGCAAAATAATATATCCGGCTAACTCTGATATTAGGAGTTAGTCAAATAAGTTATTCGGCTATCTCCAGATGTGCTTGAGAGTTCAGTGTTCCCAGGTATCTTAAACCTTAATCAGCTATATTCAATGAATATAGCCAGTTATGGGATGCAGCAGTTAAAAAAAATAAGCTCACGAGTTTAGTGGCCCAGTCAAGTCCCTCCCACCCCACCCCCAAGCTCTAAATTATGAGCTCACCCAGGCTGAGTCTTCTATACACCACCCCCTGCCAAAAAAAAATCCTTCAAACTAGATTAATCTATTCAAATTTGAAGGGGTTTGGGACCAGCCTCCTCCTTTCCCCGCCCATTCCTCCAGTGCCTCCCTCACTCCCCACCCCATCCTTAATTTTCCCACTCTCACAGTACCTAGCAAATAATAATCTTCAGCCCAAATCGTGGGATACTGCTACTGCGACCCAGACCTACTGCTTCTGATGTTGCTAGGTGAGCAAACTTGAAAGCACATGGCACCAGAATTGCTTTAACTAGCAATGCTGGTAGCTGATGCTTCCAGTGTTGCTGACATAGCCATGCCAGAAGCAGCTAAATTGAGCTGGATAAGTTATCTGATTTTGTTCTTTGAATACTGGCTTCTATGTTCTCAATTTAGGTATCTATAGAAAACATTTTGAGTAGTTACCTAGTGACCAAGGAAGCCAAAGTTCAAATCCTGCTGCCACGCCTTGTGACCTTGCGCAAATCACTTCACACGCCTTTGCTTCAGATACAAACGAAGGCCTATATTTACTAAAGGTTTTCTCCTATTCTGTATCTATAGGGAAAAGGCTTAAGGTTGGATTCTAAAAGACCTGCACGTGTAAACCTGGGGTTTATGTGTGAGGCTGGGCCTTGCGCGCACTGCGCAAATTTTCAAAGAGGCCCGGCCACGCACTTAAACCCCGGGATGCGCACAACTGCTGAGTCTTTTCAAAGGGTTGGGGCGGGGTGGGGCAGGGGACGGACTGGGACAGTGCTGTTATTCGCTGTCCTGATGACTTGTGCCCTGGCAGCCGGCCGGTGCGCGCAACTTACTTCAGCTCCAGCACTGAAGTAAGTTGTAAAACAAAAAAAACAATAGATAGGTAGGGTTTAGGGGGTGAGGAGGAGAGGAGGAGAGGGGAAGAGGGAGGGAGTTTAGGTAGGGGGTAAGGAAGTTCCGTCCCAGTCCGCTCCTTAATTGGAGTGGACTGGGAGGGAACTGGGGAAGGCCCAATTGCGTCGCTGTGTGGAAATTGCAAAAGCTCACCCTCCCTTGCGTGCACTGCCCGCACATGCGCACATGGATTATAAAATCTATGCACATGTGTGCACTCACCTGATTTTATAACATGCGTAAGCCGGCGTTATAAAATCAGCGCGTATGTTTGAATATCTACCCCTTAGTGAACGATCTTAGATTGTGAGTCTTCTTGGAACAGGGAAATACTTACAATACCTGTACATAATCTACTTTGAAGTGCCTGAAAGGTGGAACATGAATCAAATAAATAAATAAAATAGTTTGGCTAAGTTCAGGGCTCAGCTGGACAAACCTGTGGGTTTGTCCTATTACAAGGGATAACACCTTGTAATAGGTGTTATCCCAGGTCAGCATGATGTAGTCCTCACATATGGGTGACATAATTGATGGAGTCCTATTGCGGAAAACTTTCTGTCAAAGTTTCTAGAAACTTTTGACTGGCCCTGTGAGGCCTCTGAGCATGCCCAGCATGCTATGATATTCTCTGCCACAGGGATTTCTCTTCAGTCTCGTATAAGCTTTAGCAAAAAATAAAATAATAAAACATATCGGACCCAACTCCACGGGGTGGCGGGTGGGTTTCGTGAGGACTACATTCTGTTGTCCTGGGATAACACCTATTACAAGGTAAGCAATTTTGCTTTATCCCAAGACAAGCAGGATGCGAGTCCTCACATATGGGTGAATAGCAAGCTAGAGGAAGAGTCATTTTGTAGTGAAGCAACAGTGAAGTATTGTTGTTGAAAATGAGGCAGCCGAAGATCACAGCAGATTGGATGTAGAAGGATTTGGGATTAAACTGGAAACAAGTTCTTTAAGACAGATTGTCCATAGGCTGAATCTTGTCGTCCTTCCTTGTCTAAACAGTAATTTATTTATTTATTTAACACTTTTTTATACTGACCTTCATAGTAAATAAACCATATCGGATCGGTTTACATAAAACAAGGGTATAACAGAAGCAATAAATAACAGTAATTAACAAGAGAAGAGAATAAGGTAAAGTTACATTTAACAAGGAGTAAAAACTTGGGAAGCTTAAGAGCTGGAAGAAAGTTAAAAAGGCCAAAAAATAATTAAAGAAGCATAATCCAAAAAGGAATTTGGATTAGAGCAAAAAGATGCTTTAATCAGTGAGTGCCAGAGTTCTTCGTTTGAATGGTTGTAGGACTTTAATCTTCTACGTCCAAGTGAGGAAAAAGAAGACTAAGGGTTGTCTGGAGGATGAGCTGCAAAGGTGTGAAGCTGCAAATGAGTGAAGCTGCAAATGAGCTTCAAAGGTGTGAAGAGAACTCCATGTTGCTGCTATACATATGTCAAGAGTTACATATGCTTTACATATGTCAAGAGTTACATATGCTTTACATATGTCAAGAGCTGCAAAGGTGCAAAGCTGCAAATGAGCTGCAAAGGTGTGAAGAGAACTCCATGTTGCTGCTTTACATATGTCAAGAGTTGGCACTGAACGATAGTGTGCTACTGAGGTTGACATTGCTCTTACTGAATGTGCCTTTACTCGCCCTTAAGGAGGAAGGCCTGCTTTTTCATAGCAAAACTGTATGCAATCTGATAGCCAATTGGATAAAGTATGTTTACTCACTGCTTTACCCGGTTTGTTTGGATCAAAAGATACAAAGAGTTGAGTGGATTTTCTATGGACTGCAGTGCGGTCTAAGTAATATGCTAGCGCACGTTTAGAGTCCAAGGTATGTAAGGCCCATTCTCCTTCATGAGAATGAGGCCTGTGGGTAAAACTATGGATTGGTTCAAGTGGAATTCCGTAACTACCTTGGGGAGGAATTTTGAATGTGTCCGGAGAACCACTCTGTCATGTATGAATTTTGTATAAGGTGAGTACGTGACAAGTGCTTGTAACTCACTAACCCTTCTAGCCGATGTAGTGGCTATGAGGAAGATAGTCTTCCATGTGAGAAATTTAAGATCACAGGAATTCATGGGTTCAAAGGGAGAACACATGAGCCTTGTTAAGACCAGATTCAGGTCCCATTCTGTCACTGGTGGCTGAATCGGTGGTTTAAGGTGAATTAAACCTCTCATAAATCTACTGACAAGAGGATGTATGGATATTGGTGCATCTCCCATCTTGTTATGGTAAGCTGAGATTGCACTTAGATGTACTCTTACAGATGATGTCTGCAGACCAGAGTCTGAAAGATGGCATAAATAGTCTAGTAGGGAAGTTGTGGGGCATGAGAAAGGATCAATACTATCTTTTGTCTGCACCACAAAGTAAACCTTTTCCATTTCAAAGAATAATTCTTTTGTGTTGAAGGTTTTCGTGAAGCTATCAGCACTTGAGATACATTGGTTGAAAGATTGAGTGGTTGTAAAATCAAGCTTTCAACATCCATGCTGTCAGGGAGAGGGATTGAAGATTGGGATGGCGCAACCGACCCTGATCCTGAGTTATGAGAGTGGGAGCTATACCCAGGCGAATATGTTCTCTGATCGAGAGGTCTAGAAGCATGGGGAACTATACCTGTCGAGGCCAATACGGGGTTATGAGTATCATGGACCCCTTGTCCTGTTGCAGCTTCACTAGAGTTTTTGTTATTAGCGGTATCAGAGGATACGCGTATAGAAGGCCTGAGTTCCAAGGGCGAGCAAAGGCGCCCTTGGCTGGCTGGTTTTTCAGTTTGTGTAGAGAACAGAATCTGTCCACTTTGTGATTCAGGTGTGATGCAAAGAGGTCTATTATTGGTTGCCCCCAACGTTGAAATATCCTGGTCGCTACTGAGGGATTCAGGGACCACTCATGTGGCTGGAACTGAAGACTGAGGCAATCTGCCACTACATTGTGAATGCCTGCCAGATAAGTGGCCCGGAGAAATTTGGAATGTGTTAGGGCCCAGTTCCAAATCTGTACGGCTTCATGACAAAGGAGATATGATCCCGTACCTCCCTGTTTGTTGATGTACCACATGGCTACTGTGTTGTCCGTTTGGATCAGAACAGTCTTGTGTGAAAGGCAGTCCTTGAATGCATGCAGCGCATAACATATAGCTCGAAGTTCCAGAAAATTGATTTGAAATGTTGGTTCAAGTTTTGTCCAAGTACCCTGGGTTTAGAGATTGTTTATGTGAGCTCCCCAACCTAAGGTGGATGCATCTGTAGTTAAAGTTATCTGTGGGACTGGTTGCTGGAAGGGTAGGCCCTTGCGCAAGTTGTCCTTGTTCACCCACCAAAGTAGAGATGAAGGTAGCTGGTGGGTTACTTGAATTGGAGAGAACAGTGGTTGAATGGCTTGGATCCATTGTGATCTTAAAGTCCATTGAGTTACCCTCATGGCTAGCCTTGACATAGGAGTGACATGAACTGTGGAAGCCATGTGGCCTAGTAAGGTTAGAAACTGATGAGCTGTTGCTTGTTTCTTTGAGTGAAGCAAGTTTGCCAGTAGGGAAAGTGTGTCTGCCTGATCCCCGGGTAGAAAAGCTTTTGAAAGTATGGTATTCAATTCTGCTCCTATGAATTGAAGCAGGTGAGATGGAATGAGGTGGAACTTTTGATAATTGATGAGAAAGCCCATGGCGTGAAGTAGAGTAATTGTTCAACTGAGAGAAGCCAGAGCTCTTCTTGAGATTGACTTCTGATGAGCCAATCGTCTAAATAGAGAAAGACATGGACACTTTCCTTGTGCAAGTATGCTGCTATTACTGCCAGACATTTGGTGAATACTCTGGGAGCAGAGGCAAGTCCGAATGGTAGTACTCTGTACTGAAAATGTTGATGGCCCACCATGAACCGCAGATACTTGTAATGAGGAGGGAATATTGGAATGTGAGCGTAAGCATCTTGAAGATCCAGAGAACAAAGCCAATCTCCTGTTTGAAGAAGTGGAAGCATGGTGCCTAGAGAGACCATCCTGAACTTTTCTTTCTTCAGAAATTTGTTGAGATTTCTGAGGTCTAGGATGGGACGTAGGCCTCCAGTTTTCTTTGGAATGAGGAAATAGCAGGAATAGAATCCTCTGCCCTGCTGAGTCCGGGCACCAGCTCTACAGCTCTGGTTCTAAGAAGGATGGATAATTCTACTTGTAATTGGATTATGTGATTTTCGCTTAGAGGAAGAGGTCTCAGAGGAGGATCTCTTGGAGTTGAGAGAAAATTGAGTTGGTAACCTCGAGATATTATTGCGAGAACCCATTGTTCTATTGTTATTTGTATCCAGTGGTTGTAGAAGGAGGATACTCGGCCTCCTACCAGTAGATATGGTTGAGGGCTGAAGAGATGGCTTTGGTCTCTGGGAATGGCCTCAAAAGCCTGCAGCCAGTCCTGTCTGCGGTGGAGGTTGAGGCCCAGTAGCCCTAGGTTGTCTGGGCTGAGCTCTTTGCTGCGGCCTAGAAGATCTGCCCCTTGATGCTGGAGGGTAGTAACGCCTCTGTCGATAGAAGGGTCATCAAGATTCCTTCCTTGGAGGTCAGCGAGATGATGGGGTAGCAGAATCCTGTGGAACTAACGATAGTTGGCGCAGGGTTTCTGTGTGTTCTTTTAATTGTGCCACAGCATCTTGCACTTTAGAGCCAAAAAGGTTGTCACCAACACATGGTAAATCAACTAACTTTTCCTGGACTTCAGGCCTGAGGTCCGAGGCTTTAAGCCATGCCCAGCGTCTTGCACTTATTCCAGAGGCCGCTACTCTGGAGGCTGTTTCAAAACTATCATAAGCGGCTCGGACTTGCCAGCTTTAAGACCTTTGTGAATGATTGCTTGGGCTGCTTCTTGGTAATGAAGTTGAAAATTCTTGCATCTGAATCCACAGATTCCTCTGATATTGAGTCATGTACAACTGATATGATGCAATTTTTGGGGTAGATTTTTTTAAAAAGCGTGTTTGCGCTTTTTAAAAAAATCTAGTGTACTTATAAAATCTAGTGTACTTATAAAATTTTTAAAAAATCTAGTGTACTTATAAAATCTAGTGTACTTATAAAATCCAGTGTACTTTTGTTTGCGCACCAGGCGCAAACAAAAGTACACTGGATTTTATAAGATACGTGCGTAGCCGCGCGTATCTTCTAAAATCCTGGATCGGCGCGCGCAAGGCTGCCGATTTTGGGCAGCCGGCGCGCGCCGACCCGCGCAGCCTGTCACCGTTCCCTCCGAGGCCGAGGGAACTTTCTTTCGCCCTCCCCTCACTTTCCCCTCCCTTCCCCTACCTAACCCACCCCCCCGGCCCTATCTAACCCCCCCCCCCTACCTTTATCCACGGATTTACACCTCCCGGAGGGAGACGTAAATCCACGCGCGCCAGCGGGCTGCTGGCGCGCCAAGACTCGACCCGGGGGCAGTTCTGGAGGGCGCGGCCATGCCCCCGGAACGCCCCGGCCCGAAACCACGCCCCCGGGCCCGCCCCCAAAATGCCATGTCGTTCGGCCCCGCCCCCGACACGCCCCCGTCACGCCCCCTTCCGAAAACCCCAGGACCTACACGCGTCCCGGGGTTCTGCGCGTGCCGGCGGCCTATGGAAAATAGGCGCGCCAGCGCACAAGGCCCTGCTCGCGTAAATCCGGGTGGAGTTACGCGAGCAGGGCTTTGAAAATACGCCCGCAAGTGTTTAACATGGCTCCTTGATAAATTTTCCTACCCAGGGAATCCAAGAATCTATGATCCTTGCCTGGAGGAGTGGAGGAATGTGGCCTTATCTGTTTTGATTTCTTTTGTGCGGATTCCACAACCACTGATTGGTGTGGAAGTTGTGCTTTCTGGTAGCTGGGAACAGACTGTACCAAATAAGTAGTGTCCACTCTTTTATTGATAGCAGGTACTGGGCATGGGAGCTCCCAGAGTCTATGCTGTAAGTCTAGAAGGACTTCATGGACAGGTATAGCTAAGACTTTTTTTGGAGGATCCACGAATTGGAGGACCTCCAGTGTTTGCTGTATAGCATCCTCCTCAGCTACCAAAGTAAACGGTATGGTGTCCGCCATATCCTGAACAAAGTTTGTAAAGTATAAATCCTACGGTGGAGATTTCTTCCTTTCTTCTGGAGGGGAAGGATCAGACATAAATCCTTCAGAAGAAGTGTCTGTATGCCTGTCATCCCATGTATCATATGGATCGTCCTGATGTGGAGACATTGGAGAAGATCTTGGTGGACGAGGAAGTCCTGAAGGACCTGGCTGAGGATCATCTATAGGTATCCATCCAGGAATTTCTTCTTGTGGCTTGGATGGAATAGCACCAACTATTTCATCAAATTTCTTCATAAGAAGCTGGTACAGCACAAATTCAGGATGTCCTGGAGCCCCAGGTGACATCGGTATCGATGGCATCAGGTCTGGCATCGACGATGGAATCGACATTGGTATCGATGGTCACCTCGGGTATCAACTTCAGCTGTGGTTCCGGCATCGGTGCAGGCAGCGGCATCGGCGGGATTGTCGGCATCGGTGCAGGCACCGGCATCAGTGCGAGCACCGGCTTCGGTGGAAACACCGGCATCGGTTTGGAAACCGGCATTGGTGCAGGCACCAGCATCAGTGCAGGCACCGGTATCGACGTCTGTTGATCCTTTAAGGCCTGGAGCACCGCTTGATAGATGAAATCTGACAATTCCTGCGTGACAGCTGGTGCAGGCAGAGCAGCTGTACATGGTGGCGGTGGAGGTGTTGATGGTCCTTCCACAGAGCCCTGTGGAGGTTCGACAGCTGGTTCATCACCATGGGATGAAGGCCTCGGCGTCGGAGGTACCGGTGTTTCCTGGATCCTAGGCTGTTTCGCAGTCGATTCCTCCGGAGGGAGAAGCGTCTCTGGTATCGATGGGTGTCGGTGCCGATGGCGATGCTTCGAACGGTGTTCGGTTGCTGACTTTGTCGATGCTATCGATGATGTTGGCGATGGATGGTCCCCTGACCCTTCTGGACGCCGTTTTTTCAAAATTATGCGTTTGGAGACTCCGGCCGGAGACGATTGAGTCGATGTGGAAGGAGATGGCAGAAGTTGTAGATGGAAAAACTACTCCAACTTTTCTTGGTGGGCCTTTCTTCCCTTCATGGTCATTTCTGCACATTTGGGACAGGTTTTTACGTCGTGTTTTTCCCCTAAACAAAGCACAGACTCGAGGTGTGGGTCTGTAATGGAAATTGTCCAATTACAGTTGGGACATTTTTTAAATCCTGTGGCCATTTTAACGTCGACAGCCGTCGATGAAATGAGAGGAAACGTGAGAGGAAACAATTTTACTCAAAGAGTAAA
Organism: Rhinatrema bivittatum; assembly: GCF_901001135.1. NCBI lineage: Eukaryota > Metazoa > Chordata > Amphibia > Gymnophiona > Rhinatrematidae > Rhinatrema > Rhinatrema bivittatum. Next base: position 15,219,829 of record NC_042617.1, on the reverse strand, counting down.
AAAGAGACCAAGATTTACTCACCAGCCGGTGGAAACCTGAGAGACCCCGATATGGGAGAAAATGAATGGTATGAAATCTGATTTTTAGTCAGACAAAAACTGTGAGGAAACTCACAAAGGCTCCTGCTCCACGATGCCTACAGCAGCATGGAAAAACGAAGACTGAAGAGAGACCCCTGTGGCAGAGAATATCATGGCATGCTGGGCATGCTCAGTGGCCTCACAGGGCCAGTCAAAAGTTTCTAGAAACTTTGACAGAAAGTTTTCCGCAATAGGGCTCCATCAATGATGTCACCCATATGTGAGGATTAGCATCCTGCTTGTCCTGGGATAACAACTGTATCCAGTGAAAGAAAAATGACTGAAGAGTCTTGCATGGTGACAGCTATGCAGGAATACACATGCATGCCCAGAAAGACTTCCAGGTCTTTCTGATCTCTGAGAGAGCACATCTGTATCTGTGCCATCGTATGACATCACTCACTTGTGTGGCTGCAATTAGTCTTGCTTGTCCATGGAGAAAGCAAAGTTGCTCATTTGTAACATGTTTTCTGTAGATAGCAAGACAATTCAGCTTCACAAGTGGGTGATGTCATCTGACAGCCCCAATATGAATGCATTCTCTCAGAGTTTAGAAAGACCCAGAAAACTTTCTGAGCATATGCGGATCTTTCCCCCAGCCATTATCAGACTAGTCTTCTCAGTCTTTTGCTACAAACTGAAGTTTCATCTCTGAGGAGATTGCTAACTCCCTAGCAGACTGCCAACTCCGAACAGAACAATATGAGGCCTACCTAGTCACTCGAGATCAGTTTAGGTATTAGTGACATTCAAAGTGAAACATACGAACAGAACAGTGCTCTCTTGTGAAGATTTGATGACCTTCGGAGTGAGGAAACTCACACAAAGATGAGATTTGTGCAGTGTTCTCTCAACCTAACTTGATGTAACCCAGGTAGAGAGTCCATCAAGCTAGGTTGAGAGAACACTGCACAAATCTCATCTTTGTGTGAGTTTCCTCATTCCGAGCACATCCAATCTTCACAAGAGAGCACTGTTCTGTTTGTACGTCTCACTTTGAATGTCAAAGTGGCCCCTAACCCCCTACAGTAATACCTAAACCTCACCTCGAGTGACTAGGTAGGCATCATATAGAGGTATAAATACCTACCTAATATAATAGCATTATGGCTAGTTGTTCTCTCTCCCCCCCCCTCTCCCAGTGATTGTAGAAGGGCTCTGATAGGCTGGATGTCCAGCAGCTTAAAATGGTCCCCCCAGTGGTTGTACATAGGAAATACAACAATTCTGGCTATTATTGCAAAGTGCAAAAAAGTTATCACAATTTGCAGTAATACCTATGCAAAAAAGATAGCACACTTTACAATAAACTACTATTACCATAAAACACACCCCTTTTCCTAACGCAGGCGATATTTAGTACATTTTGATAACTCCAGGCCTTAGTCGGATATATGCTGATATTTGCAGTTATTCGGTTAAGTTAATCGGTATAGTTAGACCTACTATAGAGGAGGTCTAACTTAGCCAGATATAACTTATACATGGATATTCAGCAGCATAGCTGTGCTGCTAAATATCCCATGTAAGTTAGCTTGATAAGTCTTATCCAGCTAACTTACCTAAACGTTTAGATTTGAATAATGGGCCCTAAGAGGCTAATTTTCAGTGCCCCTACAAGGCTAAAGTTTGTGGGTAGTTATTACACGAAGAATTTAGCCTGAATTTTTAAGACTGATTTTGTACATCTGCTTTAAAAGTTTGGAAGTTGTGCTGGATATGTGCAAAGACAAATGCACAGAAGTTGCACTTGCTCAGGAGTAATTGTAACTTACTGTACACACTTTTATGTGTATACTTTTGAAAATCAAAAGTATGCACACATGGACATGCGATTTTATAACATGTGTGCTCAGGTGCATGCATGTTATAAAATCAGGGGTCGGCACGAGCAAGGGGGTGCACAATTGTGCACCTTGCACGCACCGAGCCCGAACTGCCTTCCCCATTCCCTCCCAGGCCACTCCAAAATCAGAGCAGCCTCGGAGGGAATTTCCCTACCCTTCCACCCCACCTTCCCTTCCCCTACATCCCCCGCCCTTTCCCCCCTACCTTCTTCTTCTTTTATTTCCAAACTTACTTTAGCCATGGAGATGAAGTAAGTTGCGAGCACCGGCCGACTGTGTCAGGAGTCTCTGGCCCTGCCCCCGCCCCGGACCGCCCCTTTTAGCAAGCTCCGGGACTTACTCGCATCCCAGGGCTTTATGCGCATCACCGGGCCTTTTAAAAATAGACCTGGCACGCGTAACCTTTTGAAAATCCAGTCCAAAATTGGTAAAAAATTGAAATAGTATTCGTCAGGAAGGAGCCTGAAGATAGTGGATAAAGCAAATGTTGCTTATCTGTAACAGGTGTTCTCACAGGACAGCAGGATGTTAGTCCTCACATATGGGTGACATCACAGGATGGAGCCCTGTACGGAAAACTCTTCTGTCAAAGTTTCCACAAAGCTTTGACTGACACTGGCACACTGAGTGCATTGAGCATGCTCAGCCTGCAATTATCCCTGTGAGTCACAGGTGTCTCCCTCAGTCTCGTCTTATAGCTAAAAGCGCAAGCGAAACTAAAATAAACGTGAAACGTATAGATACCCAACTCTGTGGGGTGGCAGGCGGGTTTCATGAGGACTAACATCCTGCTGTCCTGTGAGAACACCTGTTACAGGTAAGCAACATTTGCTTTCTCACAGGACAAGCAGGATGGTAGTCCTCACAAATGGGTGAGTACCGAGCTGAGGATGCCCGAGAGTGCACCAAATGCACCCAAGACGTGCGAAGGGCACGATGACATGGGTGGAGTTTGGAACGGAGGGCATCCTGAAATCCTTAAAGGGTTGGTGGAAGGATGTTGGGTAGTTAACCCGAAAGGAATAGGAGTAGATGGACTGGCCAAACATGGAGCATGCCGGCTAGTCGTATGTAAGCAATAATGGGCTGCGAAGGTATGGAGAGAACTCCAGGTTGCAGCCTGATAATATGTGTATAAGTAGCAGCGGCTGAAGGGAAGCTATTAAGGCTGAGGCAGATGCAACAGAGTGTGGTTTCACACAGTGTTGTAGTGAAATGCCTGCTTGTTGGTAGGAAAAGAGATACAGACCGTTTATTAGGAGGAATAGGTCTGTTTGCCAACTGGAACTCGCAGCTTGGCTCTTGCCACAGAAGGAAAGAGTTAGGTGGAATTCCTATGGAATGTAGGCAAGCTAGGTAGAATGCAAGCGTAGCCTTTCTGTCCAAGAAATGGAAAGAATCATCTCGCTCTGGTGAGAGAGAGGTGTTGGAAAAAATGGGCAGAGTATATCCTGAGTAAGGTGAGATACAACGTCTACCTTAAGAAAGATAGAAAGTTGAACACGTGAAAACCACTCAGTGACGGAGGAACACGGGGTCAGATGAGTATGTAACTAGAAGTGTATAACTCATTGACACTGCTGGCAGAAATGACATTTATGAGGGAAGAATTTCCCAGGCCAAACTGTGAAGTGAGAGAATGGAAAGGCTCGAACGGAGAATGTATGAGACTTATAAGCATGAAATATATGTTCCATTCTGTGACTAGTGAAAATAGAGGCGGCTTAATCAGTGGATAATCCATGGTAAGCTGACTCAGAAGGGATGTACCGTAAATCGGGTATCCCCACTCCCAAATGATACACCAATTGGAACAGAGGTGTATGTATGTGGAGGATGTCTGGGGAGCAGAATCCGAGGGAGCAAGAGAAAGAGTGGTGTGGAAAAAGAAAAAAGAGTAATACCCTTTTGTATGCATCATGTGGTAAATCATGCCATTTTGAATGGTAGGATTTATGTGTGGAAGGTTTTGTGACACTACCAGAAACCTGAGAACATCAGTTAGTCTTCGATTTGGGACTGACTGGTTAGAAGGTAGATTGGTTACTGGTGTGATAGATTGAGAAGTATGGGAAGCATACTGGTCTCGGTCAGGGCAAGGGTTAGAGGAATAGTGAACCCCGTCCCGGTTCAACATTAGAAGAGTGCTGGCTATGAGAGGCAGCAGAAGAGATAAATTTAAGAGGCCCTTTATGGAAGAAAGGCATCTATGGGAACGCATTGGAAACATGTGTAGGGAGTAGAATCTGTGCACCGTATGGTTTGATTCAGACGCAGAGGGCAAATACGGTTGATCTCAGGGTTAGTGTTGTGCTCCGCGGCCGTGGCGCCCCACGACCGCGTTTCCCTACCTGACTCTCAGTGCCAGGAAAGCCCCGGGGGAGGGCTCCGACTCGGGCCCGTGCTGCCCGCTGCAGGGGAAGCCATCCTGCTTCCCTCAGCGGCGTCTCTCCTCCACTGGGGAGATCAAAGATGGCCGCCGCCATGAGATCCAAGATGGCCGCCGTCAACTCATTTGCATTTAAAGGGACCTGGTCCCTTTAATTAGACTCACCTGTTTCCAGTGATCCAGAGCAGAGGAAGTATATAGGGAGGCTTCCTCTGCTCATTCCTTGACTTGGCAACGTCTCCTGTGAGCTTTGTCCAGTCTGCTTGCTTCGGTGAGTTCTTCGAGCTTGGCTTCTGCTTTGTCTTCCTGGTTCCTGACTTCGGATTGGCTTACGGTGATTCTCTGGTTCCTGACTTCGGATTGGCTTACGGTGATTCTCTGGTTCCTGACTTTGGATTGGCAAGCGGTGATTCTCTGGTGCACGACTTCGGACTGGTGAGCGACGACCCTCTTGCACTCGACCTAGGACTCCCTCAAGACTCCGTCTCCAAGGGGCCCACCTAAGTCCCAGCGGCCCGGGTACCTACGGGCTCCTCCTGGAGGGACCGCGGGCTTCCAGGGCGAAGCTCCAGTTGGCCTTTGCATCGTTGCTTTGACCTCCATAGGTCCACCTAAGTCCCAGCGGTCGGGTCCCTATGGGCTCCTCCCGGGGGGACCGCAGACCACCAGTGGTGAAGAACACAGCGCCTCATCTCGTCTCTTCATTGCCTCTGTATTCGCCTCAGCCTCCAGTGCCAAGGGTCAGCTGGTCCTGCCTCCTGTTCTGCCTCGCCACCCGACAAGAGAGCCTACGGACCCTCCGAAAGGTATACCACCCTCTTGTCAGCCAAGGGTCCACAAGCCTGAGCATAACAGATTGCCAAGTCCATGGACCCGGCCGAGGCATCTGCCCGCCAGGCCATTCCGGGAATGGCCCAGCGCCTGAAGGAGCAACAACAGACCCTCAATGCCCTGGTCTCTGCAGTACAGGGCCTGACCCAGCGCCTTGAGGCATTAGGGCCCATGAACCCCACGCTGCCGTCTCCGCCTGGGGCTCAAGGAGGCCGTACTACTCAGCTGCACACTGTCCAGGTTTCCGGGGGCAACCTGGGACAAGGAACTCCCACTTAACTCCCAGCACCCTCTTGATACGCCGGAGATGCAAAGCTGTGTCGAGGTTTCCTCAGCCAGTGCCAGGTTTGTTTTTCCTTGCTCCCTGCGCAGTTTCCCAATGACTTGATCAAAACCAGCTACATTATGTCCCTGCTCGACGGTAGGCCTCTGATCTGGGCCTCGCATCTGTGGGAGAGAAAGGACCCCATCTTTGAAAACTTGAGCCAGTTCCTGTCTGCCTTCCAGCAGCTGTTTGATGAACCTGTCCGCAAATCCACTGCGGTCTCTGAGTTACTCCGATTGCGCCAAGGTACTCTGACTGTGGCCGAATACGCAATGGAGTTCCGTACCCTGGCCGCAGAGCTGAATTGGAGAGACGACTGCCTCCACGGGATCTTTCTGGAAGGACTAGCCTCACGCCTTCAGAACGAGCTAGCAGCGAAAGAACATCCGGAAGACCTCGACGGCCTGGTAGAATTGGCCAACCGAGTAGATCGCTGGATGAGGCTTCACCTCCCAGTAGTCAAGGGGACGAGGAGATCCTCACCGCCTTCCAAGAATGCTTCTGAAGTTCCTGGAACGTCCGCCGAGGAACCCATGGAGTTGGGTCGCGGAAGAGTCTCCCCACAGGAACGCCGCAGGCGGATAAGGGAAGGACTCTGTTTTTACTGCGAAGCAGCGGGCCATCAGATAGCAGTATGCCCAACTCGGCCGGGAAACGCCCGGGCCTAGGACCAAAAGGAGGTCTCATCCTGGGCCGTGCTTCTCCAGTACCTCCACTAACGCTACCAGTTGCGTTAACCTTCGCCGGCGGCGAGTTCCACACTTTGGCCTTGGTGGACTCCGGCACCGGGGGTAACTTCATCATGAAGAGTCTGGCGGAGCATTTGGAGTTACCACAAGCTCGCCTTCCAGCGCCTTTGGTCATCTCCTCCATTCAAGGGAAACCTCTCCCAGAACGTGTGACACACACCACAGTTCCGGTCCCACTGAGGGTGGGAATCCTCCACCAGGAGCGCATGCCTTTGTATGTTCTGGAGTACTCCATACACCCAATCATCTTGGGCCTTCCCTGGCTGCAGGAGCACGAGCCTCAGTTCAACTGGAAAACTCTGCAGTTGTCTCGCTGGGGGCCGAAGTGCCACGGCCACTGCCTCCAAACTGTGGTTCCCGTCCCCTGTCCTGTGGCTTCCACCAGCCTTCCGGGTCTGCCGGCCCCTTATGCCTTGTTTGCAGATGTATTCTCGAAAAAGAAGGCCGAGGTACTTCCACCCCATCGTCCCTTCGATTGCGCCATCAATCTCCTCCCTGGTACTGAGCCTCCTCGTGGTCGCATCTACGCCCTCTCGCCTGCTGAGACACAGGCCATGAATGAGTACATCAGAGAGAACCTGGAAAAGGGCTTCATTCGGAAGTCGAAGTCATCCGCAGGGGCGGGGTTCTTCTTCGTCGGGAAGAAGGACGGGACACTTCGCCCGTGTATTGACTACCGGGGCTTGAATGCCATAACGGTCAAGGACCGTTACCCTCTGCCTCTCATCTCTGAACTCTTTGACCGATTACAGGGGGCGAGGATCTTTTCTAAGCTAGACCTCAGAGGGGCGTACAACCTCATTCGAATCAAGGAGGGGGACGAATGGAAGACGGCCTTCAACACCCGAGACGGCCACTATGAGTATTTGGTGATGCCGTTCGGGCTCTGTAACGCCCCTGCCATATTTCAGAATACCATGAACGAGATCCTCCGCGACCTCTTGTACCAGTGCGTGGTCGTATACTTAGACGACATCTTGATATTCTCCAAGGACTTAGCGGCCCACCGCCAACACGTCGTCCAAGTGTTACAACGCCTCAGAGAGAATAAATTATATGCGAAGCTCGAAAAGTGCCAGTTCCAGCAAGAGTCTCTCCCCTTCCTGGGATATATAGTCTCCAGTCAGGGATTCCGTATGGATCCACAAAAGCTAAAAGCCATTCGGGAATGGCCACAACCATCTGGACTAAAGGCACTTCAAAGATTTCTGGGCTTCGCCAATTATTACCGCTCTTTCATTCTCCACTACGCCTCCATTGTTGCTCCTATGACGGCCCTGACCCGAAAGGGCGCAGACCCAAAAAATTGGCCTCCAGAAGCGGAAACCGCCTTTTGTCGCCTCAAGGAGGCATTCATGCAACAACCTTGCCTCAGGCACCCGGACCCGCAGCGGCCATTTTTTGTCGAGGTGGACGCATCCTCGGAGGGAGTGGGGGCCGTACTGAGTCAGGCCTCCGGCCATAAGCTACGTCCGTGTGCCTTTCTCTCCCGCCAGTTCTCGCCGGCGGAAGGGAATTATGCCATTGGCGATAAGGAGCTCCTGGCCATCAAGGTGGCCTTAGAAGAGTGGCGCCCACGGCTGGAAGGGGCTCAACACCAGTTCACAGTCTTCACAGACCACAAGAATCTGGAATACTTGCATCGCGCTCAGCGTCTCAACCCACGACAAGCCCGTTGGGCCCTGTTCTTTACCCGCTTCAATTTCATCCTCAGGTACAGACTGGCTGGGAAGAATGTTAAGGCTGACGCCCTGTCACGGGTATTTGAGTCTACGGAAGAGGCCGAGGAGCCGCAGTTTATAGTTGAGCCATCCCGTATTCTGTTGTCGACCACCACAACCATCCCAACCGGGAAGACTCTAGTTCCACCATGTTGGCGGAGACAAGCCTTGGCATGGGCTCACGACTCACATTGTTCTGGCCACCCTGGACAATCCCGGACATTACAGACTTTGCGACGGTATTACTGGTGGCCGCGGATGAATAAAGACGCCCGGGCGTACGTGGAGTCCTGCCAGTCGTGTGCCCGCCACAAGAGGATCCCCGGGGCAGTTCCAGACTTACTTCAACCCTTACCGGCGCACTCAGAACCCTGGACCCATGTGGCAACCGATTTCATGGTGGACCTGCCGCGATCCAGCGGCAACACCGTAATCTGGGTGGCCGTCGACCGTTTTAGTAAAATGGCGCATTTTGTGCCATTGCCAGGATTGCCATCTGCGCCACAGCTGGCCCAGCTGTTCGTCCAGCATATCTTTCGGCTACACGGCCTGCCCCAAAGTATTCTGTCGGATCGAGGCCCTCAATTCACAGCCAAGTTGTGGAGGGCTCTCTGTCAAAAGTTCGACGTCACCCTGGATTATACGTCGGGTTATCATCCTCAGACCAATGGTCTCGCGGAGCGAACCAACCAGACGTTGAAGCAGTTCCTAAAGAATGTTATTTCAAACTTCAAGTGCTAAAAAATCTGAAACCACTCCTCCACTTCAGTGACTTCCGTCTAGTAGTCCAGTCTATAATTCTGTCTAAGTTAGACTACTGCAACTCTCTACTGCTAGGTCTTCCGGTCTTATCTACAAAACCCCTACAGATGGTGCAGAACGCTGCGGCGAGGTTACTCACCAACACAAACAAAAGAGCCCACATCACACCAATTCTTCACAGCCTTCAATGGCTTCCTATAAAAGCCAGAATCACCTTCAAGTCATTATCAATGATCCACAAGGATATTATGGGCATCGCCCACCTAAATCTAAACTCACAACTACGCCCTCACACATCACAAAGACCCATCAGATACAACTACAAAGGCTCCTTATATGCTCCTCCGATCAAAACTTCACTAACAAAACGAGCACTCTCCACAGCCGGGCCCACCCTCTGGAACTCATTACCACCAGATCTACGCCAAGAGACATGTCATCTAACTTTCAAGAAAAACCTAAAAACGTGGCTCTTCCGGCAAGCTTATCCAGAATCGCAGGAACACTCCGACACCGGTCAAAGAACAAAATAGCCCTCTATTATTTCCTCAACCGCCCATGTCCCCTCAAGGCCCGACCACGCCTTATCTGGACAGCCCACTTGCTTTGAAAGACTCCATTACTGATGCATCAGTTCTTTAGCTCATGCATTACTCTTTGTATATACCCTTCAACATTGTTCTGTTACCTGTATACCCCTATATAGCCTACCCTCCTTCTTAGCTAATCCCTACATTTATCCATGTTATTTTGACGAGTTATTGTTGTCTATTTAATATTTAATATTTATGTTCTTATGTTCAGAAACCCTGTTTTATGTAACGCCTGTTTAATGTAACGCCTTAACCGCGACAGTTTTGTTCTATGGAAACCGACTTGATTTGATATTTGTATCGAGAATGTCGGTATATAAAAATCCTAAATAAATAAATAAATAAATAAATAAATAAATCTACGTCAATGAAAAGCAAGATGACTGGGCTAGCTTGTTACCATGGGCTGAATTCGCTCTTAACTCCCATCTCTCCGCAGCTACGGGATCCTCTCCGTTCCAAATTGTGTATGGAAAACAGCCACGACCGCCTCTGCCCGTGCCCATCACCGTGCCATCTCCGCTGGCCCAGCTCTCTGCGGAAGAGCTACATCGCCTGTGGGTATCCACACAACGCACCCTGATCAAGGCCAGTCAGGCGGCAAAGAGGTATGCAGACCAACGGAGAAGACCTTATCCACCTTTTAAGCCAGGCCAAAAGGTTTGGCTAAGTACACAGTTCATCTGGTTGAAGCTGCCTTCATCGCTACTGGCCCCGCGATTCATCGGGCCGTTTCCCATTATCCGACAGGTGGGTTCTGTCTCTTACCAACTCCGTCTCCCTCCGTCTCTCAGGATACACAACACGTTCCACGTCTCCCTTCTAAAGCCTCTGGTATTGTCATGGCCCTCCAGCACACCTCCTACTCCTCAACCTGTAGCCTCTGAAGATGACCTTACCTACCAGGTCCGGGAGGTGTTAGATGTGAGAAAACATCATAGGAAATGGGAGTATCTACTAGCATGGGAGGGGTTCGGCCCCGAGGAGAACAGCTGGGAACCCCTGGCCAACATCCTGGACCGGAATTTGCTGGAGCAGTTCCACAAGGACCATCCAGCTAAACCCAGGCCTCCAGGGAGACGCCCTAAAGAGGGGGGTACTGTTGTGCTCCGTGGCCGTGGCGCCCCACGACCGCGTTTCCCTACCTGACTCTCAGCGCCAGGAAAGCCCCGGGGGAGAGCTCCGACTCGGGCCCGTGCTGCCCGCTGCAGGGGAAGCCATCCTGCTTCCCTCAGCGGAGTCTCTCCTCCACCGGGGAGATCAAAGATGGCCGCCGCCATGAGATCCAAGATGGCCGCCGTCAACTCATTTGCATTTAAAGGGACCTGGTCCCTTTAACTAGACTCACCTGTTTCCAATGATCCAGAGCAGAGGAAGTATATAGGGAGGCTTCCTCTGCTCATTCCTTGACTTGGCAACGTCTCCTGTGAGCTTTGTCCAGTCTGCTTGCTTCGGTGAATTCTTCGAGCTTGGCTTCTGCTTTGTCTTCCTGGTTCCTGACTTCGGATTGGCTTACGGTGATTCTCTGGTTCCTGACTTCGGATTGGCTTACGGTGATTCTCTGGTTCCTGACTTTGGATTGGCAAGCGGTGATTCTCTGGTGCACGACTTCGGACTGGTGAGCGACGACCCTCTTCCACTTGACCTAGGACTCTCTCAAGACTCCGTCTCCAAGGGCCCACCTAAGTCCCAGCGGCCCGGGTCCCTACGGGCTCCTCCTGGGGGGACCGCGGGCTTCCAGGGCAAAGCTCCAGTTGGCCTTTGCACCGATGCTTTGACCTCCATAGGTCCACCTAAGTCCCAGCGGTCGGGTCTCTACGGGCTCCTCCCGGGGGGACCGCAGACCACCAGTGGTGAAGAACACAGCACCTCATCTCGTCTCTTCATCGCCTCTGTATTCGCCTCAGCCTCCAGTGCCAAGGGTCAGCTGGTCCCGCCTCCTGTTCTGCCTCGCCGCCCGACAAGAGAGCCTACGGACCCTCCGAAAGGTATACCACCCTCTTTTCGGCCAAGGGTCCACAAGCCTGAGCATAACAGTTAGAAGATTTTTCTCTTTACACATGTAGTCGAAGACCATTCGAGAGGATAGAAACCTACATGGAGAAGGTCTGCCAGTGCGTTCAGAAAATCTCTTAGATGAATGGCCCGAGGATGCATGAAATGAGCAAGGGCCAAGGATAGAGCTGCGCAGCTTCTCAGCAGGGCAGCTAAGGTAATGCGTGCTTGTGTGTTAGAAAGCACATTGTCCCTATGCTGTCTGTCTGTATGCACAAAGGTTTGTTGCAGAGGCAGTATTGGAAGGCATAAGGGTATAACTCATGACTATAAGCTTCAGGAAGTTTATGAGAAAACTGTGCCTGGAGTGAATAGACGCATATAGGGTTGGGAAGCTTTTAGGCCAAACTTTACAACCCTAAGTAAATGCGAGCATGAGCAGAATCAGACTAGGTTTTGGTTCTAGATCTGGAATATGGATGAGGGACGAAGCGGTTGCACAGCTTAGACCCACTAATATTGGAATGTCACTGAAGGTAACCCATAGCAGTTTTCTATGAGGAAAGTGCATAGTGAAAAAACCCCATGGCCCGACAATGAAGAATTGAGGGCCTGAGGTGATAGAAGATGCACGCAGGAACATGTAAAATTTATTAGAATGTCTGCGTGTATGCTGGACAGGAAGGTCTTTATGACTGTGGAGTCCAGAAGTGTTGTATAAGGGATTTATGGCAGTGACAGTAATCCCAGTTAGGAAATGTATAGTGAGTCATGAAGAAGTTAGAGCTCCTTGCATGGACTGACTGTGGTTGTGCAGTTGTCCATGCAAGGAAAAGAGTGAATGATATTGCAGTCCGCAGAGAAACACCATTCACCAATAGTAATTCAATGAAAAACTTTGGCTGCCGAAGCTGATGCCAGTGGCAGAGTTGTTGACTCACCATAAAGCACTTAGAAAGATTAGAGTAATGTACTTACTGCAATCTGGAAGCATGGAAACGAGAGTTACCATTTTACCTGTGACTTCTGAAGGAAGTTGGTACTTCTGAGGTCCAGGATGTGCGGAGAGTAACTACTTTCTGTTGAAAGAAAGAATAGTGTAATTAAAACTCCCCGACCTCCCTCCCTTCCCCCCTATGCACTTCGTAGCGCTTGAGGGAGTGTACCGGGACTTTGGTACAAGGTGGGGTGGCCGCTCTGATATCCGGCCAGATGGGAGACCGGGGGGTGTCCCAGTGGAATGGCTGAAGTAATCTGGATATCATGTAAGCTCCCACAGGAGTGTGAGCGGTAAAGTCGTACCTGCATTTCTGTGTGCTGTACAAGGCGACACTAAGACCTGATGTCAGGCTTCAAGGTGGACTTGTACTTGAGGCAATATTTGCTGAAGCTCGTGTTTAGCAGATCAGCGAACGCACCTGAACCTTGGTTTTGAAGCAGGAACCAGAGGACAAAGCATTAATCAGTACAGAGCCTCATTGCTGGAAAGGGGAGGAAGCCCTGATGCAATCCCAAAGAAATGAAAGAAGGTTTCTCTTGGTATTGTGGCTAACATAGCTAGCATAGCAATATGTGACACTAATACAGTTCTTGAAAGGCACATGACCCAGAACATTTTGAACCATGTGGTCCGAATTAGAGAATACATCTCAAAGGGAATGCCACAGAAGCGGGTACTTACCATCCGACGTGGATCGCCGCAGGACGAGCCGGTGAAGATTGCTGGCTCTGATCTCCGGAGTCCTCGAGGGGTAGGCCGTGGACGTAAACGTCCGCCTCACTCTGAAACCTGGTATGGTGGCACAGGTACAGAGGAGACAGGCTGGGTGTGATTGGCATTTCGACTGCTATTGAAAACAGAGGGCCAGAATCCCACACCACTTGACGGTGGGGCATGCCGGGAACAGGGGAGCCAATTAACGAGCTCATGATCCCCTCCCTCGTCGCAGCGGCTCGATGTTTCATGACGCCAATGCAGAATCCGTCGGACCTCGATCCAGTGTTTCTGGATCACCCAGGGCTGCCAAAACTGTACGGACCAGTGCTGATGGCAGTGGTGATGTTGCTCTGCCCAAGCATTGTCCAGCATCAAGAAGGATGGCACCGATGTGCTGGATGGCATCAGCGGCGGACAATCACTGTGTCAGCGATGATGGGTACCACGGTGCTCGGCCCGGTCTTTCCCCAGCACCGAGATGGAAGCCCTCGCTGTCCTGGATGGTGATCGATGACAGATTGTCAGTACGCCTGCTCTGCTAATAAGGGGCTTGAAAAAGAACCCAAATCGTGGAGCATTGTATGCAGGCGAGGGCATTACGTGGTGGTGCTATGTCAGTATTGACGGTATCGATGGCAGTGGAAGCAGCCTCGAGGGCATCGTCAAAATTGGATATGAAAAAACGTCAATTACTCACCCAGAGTAATGATGGCAGTGATGGAGCACTGACAGCATCGGCATAGGTATCTATGGGAACGATGTGGCATCGAATAGTCGAGAAAAACATCATCATTATCGAAAAGGGATACCGGCATCGACGGAGTCAGTGACCGCATCGATAGGAACGTCGAGGATACCGATGGGAACGACGTGGGTGTCAAGGGCATCGATGTATGGGGGCGAGCGCCGACGTCCTCAGTGGCATAGCCACAGGCATCGACAGTATGACCACGGACCTTGACGGTATCGATTGCACCAACTCAGGTAGCAATGTGTGCATGGAATCGGCACCACGGACAGGGGTGTCGATGGCACCGACCTGGGCACTGATGGAATCGATGTTGGCATGGACCCCAAGGATGGAAGAGACACCGACATCGATGGATCCATATTGGCATCGATGCCAGCCATGAAATTGGCATCGATGCCAGCCATGAAATTGGCATTGGCATCGATGGCATCCATGGAAAAGGTATAGGCATGGATGCCCATCGATGGAATCGACCTGGGGATCGACCTCCACCAATGGGATCGATCTGACATCGATGGCCATCGATGGAATCGATCTGATATCGATGTCCATCGATGGAGAACACCTGGGCATCAATGTCCAATGTCCATCGATGGAAACCATCTGGCATCGATGTCCATCGATGGGATGGGCCCTGGCATCGATGCCCATCGATGCCCATTGATGGGAAGGCTCTGGACCTCGATGGAAAGGCTCTGGACATCGATGGCATCCATAATTTAAGGGATGGCATCGAGGAAAGTGACCCCGACATCGATGGAAGTGTCCCGGGCAACGGTGGCATCGACCTGAGTATGGATGGCAGCGACGAGACAAGGTGTACGTCGAGGGCATTCACCCGGGTAAGGCGGCACCGAAGGAGCCCAAGGAAAGAAAACAGCGCAAAGGTAAAAAAGCTGGCAGCACTGATAAAAATGATGTAGGGAGGATGGCATCAGAGTACCGTGGGGGAGGGGTACTGATGGCACCTAAAAATCCAGAGTGGTCTGAGGGGGGGTACCTACGGTAGCAATGGGGCATCGACTGCGCGAGGGTACTGGGGAACAAAGGACCCGAAACTAAAGGGGCCCTGGCGGTAACGGAAACCGTTGAAGTCCCTGTCCCACAAGTGCTAATAACCAAGCAGAGTGTCACAGAGAGACACTCGCAGGCTATGTGTAGCTAACTGAAAAAATAGGGAGAGGGAAGGTCTCAGTCGGTTAGCAGGCCAGAAGGTGACAGGAACCGACTGAAAAAATAAGTCAAAGTACTCACCGAGCGTCGTAAAAACGTACGCGGAGGGAGACCCGTGCAGGGAAAAGTGTCTATTGAAGTAAAAAGTAAAGTGTTTCCATGAGAAAAATTTCCTCACAGAGCGGAAAAAAGAAGACTGAGGGAGACACCTGTGGCTCACAGGGATAATTGCAGGCTGAGCATGCGCAGTGCACTCAGTGTGCCAGTGTCAGTCAAAGCTTTGTGGAAACTTTGACAGAAAAGTTTTCCATACAGGGCTCCATCCTGTGATGTCACCCATTTGTGAGGACTACCATCCTGCTTGTCCTGTGAGAAATCTTTATTGCAATTCCACCACTTAAGATTACTGAACCGTTCCTTTCCTGAGGTTGTCCCAAGTTTGTGGACTTGAGGGAGGAAAAAGATTTGAAGCAGTTTAGGAAAAAAATGAAGACATGGTTAATGCCAAAAGCTTTTTAAAGGTATTATCTATTAATCTGCTAAAATGAAGAAAGCTATGAGATCTAGCTAAGTTCATTTTGATTCTGTATATTGCTTTACTGTTTTTATTGTTTTAGAATATGTACATCACTTTGGGTTTTAATCAGGAAAGCGATTAAGAAATACTATTAAATAATTAAAATTGTATTCCTCCCTTTTATGCACTTACCTGCTTGAGCTATTTTCAAAGATTTACTTACTTGTATAAAACTAGGATTTATGAGCAGAAGTGTCATGAAAAGTTACCTACTTTGGAGTAAAATTTCAAAGACACGTCAATTTTATAACATGTGCATGTTGGTGCTGTCCCAGCTGACCCCGCCCAACCCAGACCCTGTCCCTGGCCTGTCCCTTTTCAAAACCCTGGCTCTTTCATATATGCATGTGGCCGGGCTGTTTTGAAAATGCGCTCGGCGCGGCCACGCATGTATCTCCCGGGATTTCTGCTCACCGGCATTTGAAAATGTACTTTTTTGTGTGGGGGATCGAAGACACATATCACACCTGGCTTCTTGCATTTGAAAATCTAAACAAATATAAATATGACCTAAAATATTCTTTTCTTCGTCTTCCATTCATTGAAATACAATTTACCTGTCTATCTGGAACCATCATAGCCACAGTTCTGAACTGAATTTTCAGATTTTCTGGTAGTTCCTGACGGCCAGCATAACCAGGATTCTACATATAAGCATATATTTGTCATTTCTGGTTACAGAGGGTATAGCATGCTAAGTTTATAATAACTTATACAGCTATTCAAAGAACAAGTACTGAGTTTTTAACCTTAAGTGCAAATTTCAAGATTGGTCAAAATTCTTACAAAAGCTTCACAAGAAATTGTTAGCGCAAGCTATGTAAAAAAAAATCCCACAGTTGAACAAAATATTGCCACATGAATAATACATAAAACAAAGTAAGATTTTTTTTCTTATGTATATTAGAAACTCGGGATTTTTGAAACTTGAATAACTTTGATAGGAGCTCTGGGTTATAAAATAAACTGATAATAATTTTATTTTCCTCTTAAAACTTAATATGAGGCCATGTTAGATATGTGTATGAACAAAGTCCATTAACAAGTATATCCCAAGTGTTAAAGCAGTGGCAATAATATTAAAACAGCATGCAGAGAGAAAGTACAATGATGTACAAATGTCCACTCATTCTTGCTTCAAGCATATTTTTGAAGGTTATAAAATTGGACAAATCTGGTGGTTTCCTACAGTACACCCTTCTCCATAGTGGCTGAGAAAGTGCTTGCCTGTTGCAGCTTCCATAATATTGCAGTCAGCTATTGGTTCCAGCTAACCTTAATCCCAATCTTGAGGAGGATCCCTTATGCCTCCCTACATAAATCAGGAATACTACAGGAAATAGGAGTTAGATGCACAGCAGAATGGGGCTGATGCAATACCGTGCACTCAGCAGTCGGGTCAAATAGGCACTAATCCACCCCCTAATGCAATAAAGGGATTAGCGCCTATTTAATGCGCGTCTGATGCGGAGTGAATGGGATAGCGCTCATCACAAGCAAATGCATGTGAAAGAGGCTATTACTCATACACTCCAAATGCAAAAAAATAAATGTGCGTCTCAGACACACATTTATCGCTCAGCTATTAATGCCTGCCTGGAGCAGGCATTAATAATTGAGCACCTTGAAAAGAAGTACAGAAAAGCAGAAAATACTGCTTTTCTGTACTTCTTTTAAAAGTTAAAAAAAAAACCAAAAACCTCAGCCAGCCGCATAAAGAAGACTGACGCCGATATGCTCGGCGTCGGTTTTCATAACTGGCCGGCTGCATTATGAAAAACGATGCCGAGTTTATTGGTATCGGTGTTCATAACTGGCAGACCACCGGTAACCGCGGGGTCGTGTTGGCAAGGAGGCACTAGGATTGCGCAAGCGACCCTAGCTCTTCCTTGCTATCACGACCTCCCGATAAACCCTCTGTGTAAATTTTTAAGATGTTGACTAATTACTGATAGCTATTCACTATGTTACGATGTTGCTGTTGATTAAGTTGGCTATAACCAATTCGATTACATAGTGATAACATGCCCATATATATTGTTGCACCAGTTTATTGTTATTGTTATACCCGTCGTTACTCCTCTTCTAATACGTTGTTATACCTGTAAACCGGAGTGAAGGCCTCTAGCTAAACTTCGGTATATAAAAGCGCACAAATAACTAATTAAATAAATAATTATAACATAGCATGGTGCCTCCCTTGCGGGCGCCATTTATTTATTTATTTATTTTTATCTTTAATATACCGACATTCTTACATCAAATGCAAATCATACCGGTTTACATTAAAACAGAAAATGCAGGAAATATATTTCCATAGTCAAATACAATGAACATTTATAATAAAATTGTTAACAAGCCATAAGGTAAGAACTTGGAAAAAGGTTAATTCACAAAAAAAAAAAAAAAAAAAGAAAGAATTTTAAATGAAGCACAAAGGGTTGCACGAAGGGGTTCACAACCCCTTTGTCGCGCGGGGCCTGGTGGTGAGGCGCTTTTCAACTGCTGACGGAGCTCTCAGTGACGTCGGGGGGGGGGGCATGGTCACACATCTCAGTCACA
The DNA here is from genome assembly GCF_901001135.1 of Rhinatrema bivittatum. NCBI lineage: Eukaryota > Metazoa > Chordata > Amphibia > Gymnophiona > Rhinatrematidae > Rhinatrema > Rhinatrema bivittatum. The sequence continues at coordinate 15,201,756 of NC_042617.1, read as the reverse complement.
TATCTCACCGTTTCCCCTCACCTCCTGATGTTAGTTTCCTTTTTTTTTCATGTTGGTGTTAACTTCTTGCGGGGGCCCAAGGATGGAGGGTGACCTCCCCGCTCGCCGGCGCCATGTGCACGTTAAGAAAGATGGCACTGACTTTTCTGCACCCACTTTCCACGCTGTTTTTTTTCCTCGGCCCCAATGACTGCAGAGTACTTGCTGTGTAACTGTTAGAGATGTCCAGACTATCTTATTATAGAGGGGAGGTGAAATCTGACTAAGTACAACTTCCCTTTCATTACCTAGTCCTTTATTTACAGTTCTGGGCCCAAAGAGAGTACGTGAATGCACCCAAAATCACATGAACAAGTGTCCCTCAAATTGTACTTTGAGTAGTAGCACTCTCCTTTTCTATTGCCAATGCCCAGATATTAACATTGATACCTATGAAGTATATTATCAGTTGAGTGGGGCTTGGCAGGAGAGTACAAAACTCTGACTATTATCCATAAAGCACTATACTATCACAACTCCAACTGGCTTGAAGATCCCCTGCGCTTCACCTACCACAACCGCCCCACTAGAACTTTGCTAAAAGCCACCCTACATACCCCCTCCCTCAAAATTGCTTATCTCACATCCACCAGGGAGCGTGCCTTTTCTGTGGCTGGTCCCTACCATTGGAATGCTCTCCCCTCTGAACTCCGCTGGCTCTTTAAGCAGGCCTTCCCAGCATGTCTCCCAGCTCCCTTCCTGTCCCCTCCATTTTATTATTTTATCTTATTTATTTATTTTCTCTCCTTATTGGCGTCCCTAGCTTACCCCTATTGTATTATTAGTTTGTTTACGGTTATCTTATCTTAGTGTTTTTTTGTACTATTTTTGCATTATTATTTGTTAATCTATATCTATTGTTATTTGCTCCCTTCCCCTTTTGCCCTCTTCGCTGTATTTCTCTTAGTTCTTTGTAAACCGATATGATGTACCTACGAATGTCAGTATAAAAAAGTTGTTAAACAAATAAATACTTTCGGTTTGCATAGTTTATCAAAACTGTTTTGTGTTTCAGTGAGGCACTGGAAGTGACTAGTACTGTAAAGGAGGGGAAGGGAAACCAAAACTGTTCTTTGGTAACTTATATGCAAAGTAGTTCAGCCATAAATAATGGCAGGACCTCAGCAAAGTTACTTACCTGGATCAGGTGTTTCCATAGAAACAAAAGTGGGTAACATCATTGGATGGCACTGGCTTGGAATATGCTCTCACAGAGTTCAAAAAGACCTGGCAGACTTTCTACGCATGTGCAGTTGCTGCACGAATCTCCTCAGTCATTTCATAAACTAAGCTTCAGCTCTAGGGTAGGTGGGGGGATTGTGTGACTGAATTTTCCCACCATATACAGAGAACACTCGTTATAGGTAAGCAACTTTGCATTCTGAGTGGACAAGCAGGACTACAAAAGTGGGGACACCAAACTGAGGATTGCACCATAACGATTGCCCTATTTGCCCTATTTGTCTAGTAACAGGGGGAAGGGCAATCGTTATAAAAGAGGCTGGTGGGATAGGATTGCACCATAACGATTGCCCTATTTGCCCTATTTGTCTAGTAACAGGGGGAAGGGCAATCGTTATAAAAGAGGCTGGTGGGATAGTTGAAGCATTTAGTTACATTTTTTAGTATTGACTGGCCAAAGTTAGTATCCATGAGGGAATCCTATTCTAGACTACTGATGGCAAACTCTAGTCCTCGTGCCACAAACAGGCCAGGTGTTCAGGATAAGTTAATGAATATGCATGAGAAAGATTTGCATGCACTGCTTCCATTGTATGCATATCTATCTTGTGCATATTCATTGTGGATATCCTGAAAATCTGGCCTGTTTGTAGCACTTGAGGACTGGAGTTCGCCATCACTGCTCTAGACAGTAAAGTTTAAGGAAAGTGTGATCAAGAACTAAGTGGCTGCTTTATACATTTTTTGAAAAGAAGCAGATTGAAGATATGATAAGAAAGTCGAAGTTGCTCATGCTTGATGAGTCTATATTTTGCATTGAAGCTGTTTTACAGAATTAGTAGATCAGTAAGACATACAATCCAATATCCAGGCTGATAGTGTTTTTTTCTTAACTGGCAGTTCTCGTGCTACTGGGTTATGAGATTTTCTGAAAAAAATAGAATAAAGCTCTTCTGTTCTATAAGGCAGGAGTAGGCAACTACAGTCTTTAATGCCATTAACAGGACTAGTTTTCAGGATATCCGCAACGAATATGTGTAAGATATGTCTGCATATTGGGCAGGCAGTGCATGCAAATATATCTCATGCATATTCATTTCAGATATCCTGAAAACCTGTCCTGTTGGTGGATCAGAGTTACCTACCTCTGGTCTAAGGTATGACCTATGGACTGATTGAAGTGAAAATGAGAAACTACTTTTGGTAAAAAAAAAAAAAATAGGATGAATCTTGCATAGTAACATACATAGTAATGATGGCAGATAAAGAACAAAATGGTCTGTCCAGTCTTCCCAGCAAGCTCGTGCAGATTACCCACATTTCTTCTGCTAAGGGTAGTAACTGCCGCACCATGCAGGTTTCCCCTTGCTTTCTGCTAAGGGTAGAAACTGCCACTCCATGCAGGTTATCCCATGCACCCTTTTTTTAATTTCTGACTTCTAGCCTCTAAGTAACTCCAGTGTTTATCTCATGCCAAGTTCCAAATCCATTCTGGCAGCCCCAGTGCTGCCTTGGATCAGAAAGGTCTCCCAATAGGAGAACATCACCCTGGTGTAGCAGGAAGTGATCCTGTAGCAAGGACCTGCTTTCCAGGTGATGTATTGTCCTCTCACATTGAGGACAAGTCTTCCAGGGCTACTGCCCAGGAGGGAAGGGTTAGGCCAGCCATCATAGTTGGTGATTCAATTATTAGAAATGTAGATAGCAGGGTGGCTGGTGGACGTGAAGACCGCCTGGTAACTTTCCTGCCTGGTGCGAAGGTGGCAGACCTCACGCGTCACCTAGATAGGATTATAGACAGTGCTGGGGAGGCGCCAGCTGTCATGGTACATGTGGGCACCAACAACATAGGAAAATGTGGGAGAGAAGTTCTGGAAGCCAAATTTAGGATTTTAGGTAGGAAGCTGAAATCCAGAACCTCCAGAGTGGCATTCTCTGAAATGCTTCCTGTTCCATGTGCAGGTCCCCAGAGGCAGGCAGAGCTCCAGAGTTTCAATGCGTGGATGAGACGATGGTGCAGGGAAGAGGGATTCAGCTTTGTAGCGACTGGGGAAACTTTTGGGGAAAGGGGAGACTTTTCCGAAAGGATGGGCTACACCTTAACCAGAGTGGAACCAAGCTGCTGGCACTAACTTTCAAAAAGAAGATAGAGCAGCTTTTAAACTAGAACAAGGGGGAAAGCCGACAGTCACTCAGCAGTACATGGTTCGGAGAAATGTATCCTTGAAGGATACTAATGAAACAGGAGAGTTAGGGCATCCTAACAGAGAGGTTCCATTAAAAGCAAACATAGTCCATATGCCTATATGTAAAAAATCACCAAAGCTAATGAGTTCCGAATTATCCCAAACAACTGAAAAACAGGTTGTTAAAACAAGCAAAAAACACACTTTGAAATGTCTGTATGCCAATGCCAGAAGTCTAAGAAGTAAGATGGGAGAGTTAGAGTGTATAGCAGCAAATGATGAGATTGACATAATTGGCATCACAGAGACTTGGTGGAAGGAGGATAACCAATGGAACAGTGCTATATCAGGGTACAAATTATATCGCAATGATAGGGAGGATCAACTTGGTGGAGGTGTGGCACTTTATGTCCGGGAGGGTATAGAGTACAACAGGATAAAGATCATACAAGAGATTAAATGCTCAGTAGAATCTATATGGGTAGAAATCCCATGTGTGTTGGGTCAGAGTATAGTGATAGGAGTATACTACCGTCCACCTGGACAAAATGGTCAGACAGATGATGAAATGCTAAGAGAAATCAGGGAAGCAAACCAATTTGGCAGTGCAATAATAATGGGAGATTTCAATTACCCCAATATTGACTGGGTAAATGTAACATCAAGACTTGCTAGAGACATAAAGTTCCTGGATGTAATAAATGATTGCGTCATGGAGCAATTGGTTCAGGAACCAACAAGAGAGGGAGCTATTTTAGATGTAATTCTTAGTGGAATGCAAGACTTGGTGAGAGAAGTAACGGTGGTGGGGCCACTTGGCAACAGTGATCATAACATGATCAAATTTAAACTAATAACTGGAAGGGGGACAATAAGTAAATCTGCAGCTCTAACACTAAATTTTAAAAAGGGAAACTTTGATAAAATGAGGAAAATAGTTAGAAAAAACTGAAAGGTGCAGCTGCAAAGGTTAAAAGTGTTCAACAGGCATGGACATTGTTTAAAAATACAATCCTAGAGGCGCAGTCCATATGTATTCCACACATTAAGAAAGGTGGAAGGAAGGCAAAATGATTACCATCATGGTTAAAAGGTGAGGTGAAAGAGGCTATTTTAGCCAAAAAAACATCCTTCAAAAATTGGAAGAAGGATCCATCTGAAGAAAATAGGATAAAACATAAGCATTGTAAAGCTAAGTGTAAAACATTGATAGGACAGGCGAAGGGAGAATTTGAAATGAAATTGGCCATAGAGGCAAAAACTTATAATAAAAACTTTCTTAAATATATCCAAAGCAAGAAACCTGTGAGGGAGTCGGTTGGACCATTAGCTGACAGAGGGGTTAAAGGGGCTCTTAGGGAAGATAAGGACATTGCAGAAAGACTAAATTAATTCTTTGCCTCCGTGTTTACTAATGAGGATGTTGGGGAGATACCAGTTCCGGAGATGGTTTTCAGGGGTGATGAGTCAGACGAACTGAACGAAATCACTGTGAACCTGGAAGATGTAGTAGGTCAGATTGACAAACTAAAGAGTAGCAAATCACCTGGACCGGATGGTATGCATCCTAGGGTTCTGAAGGAACTAAAAAATGAAATTTCTGATCTATTAGTTAAAATTTGTAACCTATCATTAAAATCATCCATTGTACCTGAAGACTGGAGGGTGGCCAATGTAACCCCAATACCCCAATGTAACCCCAAAACTCCAGGGGCGATAGGGGTAACTACAGACCAGTGAGCCTGACTTCAGTGCCGGGAAAAATAGTGGAAACTATTCTCAAGATCAAAATCGTAGAGCATATAGAAAGACATGATTTAACGGAACATAGTCAACATGGATTCACCCAAGGGAAGTCTTGCCTAACAAATCTGCTTCATTTTTTTGAAGGGGTTAATAAACATGTGGATAAAGGTGAACCGGTAGATGTAGTGTATTTGGATTTTCAGAAGATGTTTGAGAAAGTCCCTCATGAGAGGCTTCTACGAAAACTAAAAAGTCATGGGATAGGAGGTGATGTCCTTTCGTGGATTACAAGCTGGTTAAAAGACAGGAAACAGAGAGTAGGATTAAATAGTCAATTTTCTCAGTGGAAAAGGGTAAACAGTGGAGTGCCTCCGGGATCTGTACTTGGACCGGTGCTTTTCAATCTATATATAAATGATCTGGAAAAGAATATGATGAGGGAGGTTATCAAATTTGCGGATGATACAAAATTATTCAGAGTAGTTAAATAACAAGCAGACTGTGATACATTACAGGAGGACCTTGCAAGACTTGAAGATTGGGCATCCAAATGTCAGATGAAATTTAATGTGGACAAGTGCAAGGTGTTGCATATAGGGAAAAATAACCATTGCTGTAGTTACACGATGTTAGGTTCCATATTAGGAGCTACCACCCAGGAAAAAGATCTAGGCATCATAGTGGATAATACTTTAAAATCGTCGGCTCAGTGTGCTGCAGCAGTCAAAAAAACAAATAGAATGTTAGGAATTATTAGGAAGGGAATGGTTAATAGAACCGAAAATGTCATAATGCCTCTATATCGCTCCATGGTGAGACCACACCTTGAATACTGTGTATAATTCTGGTCGTCGCATCTCAAAAAAGATATAGTTGCGATGGAGAAGGTACAGAGAAGGGCAACCAAAATGATAAGAACATAAGAAATTGCCATGCTGGGTCAGACCAAGGGTACATCAAGCCCAGCATCCTGTTTCCAACAGAGGCCAAAACCAGGCCACAAGAACCTGGCAATTACCCAAACAATAAGAAGATCCCATGCTACTGATGCAATTAATAGCAGTGGCTATTCCCTAAGTAAAATTGATTAATAGCCATTAATGGACTTCTCCTCCAAGAAGTTAACATATTTGGCTTCATTTAGAGATCGTTGTTGGGGTTTATTAGTTTAGTATTTAAGAATAATATTTTAGGATAAGTATATTGAAGTCTTATGTATGTGTATGTAAGATAGAATGAGGTAGTGCATGTCTGGATAAACTGGTTTATTAATTTAATGTATGAGCTGTATTTGCATATGTGTGGATGACTTTTTTATATTAGCTTAGTTTAGTTTAGCTTATTTACTTGATAAATCACTATTTCTTACTGAAGCAAATTATAGCTATGCACAATAAAACAAAGTCGGGCGGATTTTCAAAGCCCTGCTCGCGTAAATCCGCCCGGATTTACGTGAGTAGGGCCTTGCGCGCCGGCGCGCCTATTTTCCATAGGCCGCCGGTGTGCGCAGAACCCCGGGACGCGCGTAGGGTCAGGCAGGCTGCGCAGCTCGGCGCTGGATACTTATTCCAAGTGAAGTATCAGGCTTATTTGATTTGGGGTAGTAACCGCCGTAACAAGCAAGCTACTCCCATGCTTATTTGTTTACCCAGACTATGTAATTCATTCCTTGTTGGTTGATGCTGATTATAAATCATCTTTTCTTCATTTTCCCTGCCATTGAAGGAGAGAGCTATGCTGGATGTGCATATTAGCTTACTGCATCCTATGGAGACCCGGTTTTCATCACGTGTGTTAAATAAAACTTGTGCTAAAGTGTAACTCTGATTTTAGCATGGGTTTTATTACATCAGCACCTATGTTCTGAATAGCCAGGTAAGTTTAAGTTATTTGGTACACATACTCAGACAACTTTATTTAAAGTACTTCAGCAGGACAGTTACCTGGAAAACTTCAGCTGAGTATATTCTAGCAGCTATGCTATATAATTTTAGCTATATAACTTCAGCTGAGTATATTCTAGCAGCTATGCTATATAACTTTAGCAGTGTAGACCATTTAGGAAGGACAATTTCTAGATGGCTAATTAATACTAGTAAAACAATTTGAAAATTGTTCTCTAAATTGTCATATTTATAGTGATATTTGGGTTAATAGGGATATTGGCAAAACATGAATTAAAGCACTTGGTTGCAAATGTTACCCCTGCAAATGAACAATGTATTCAGCGCATTCTAGCTCTAAAAGTTTCCACGCACGATGGAGATGATTTCATTCCAAATAGCTATCTTTAGAGAAAAGTTGGGTTGGACTTCTTATTTCAGTAGCCAAAAATATTTAAATTCAGTAAACATATAAGGAGGTTGTGTGCATTGAGTTAAAAAGCGTATGAATGATATTTAATGAGAAAAACCCTTTAATTTCATAGTAATGGTTGTAAATAGTTTTTAAGCTGTGGCTACATTTTGCATGAGTATATCTGAAGGCTTTTCAAAACAGCACATTTGTCATGCCCCACTTAAAACTGTTTTAGCAATGTATAAACACTTCAAATGCTAATATCTTACCATTGTAATAAAAAATCCAAACTCTGGGTTTAAATCAACAAGATCTCCATCACTAAACAAAAACTGCTTTTTCCTTTCTTTTCTTGCAACCAGAACAATATAAATTTGCTGAGCTGCAACCGATAAAACTGGGAGGTCAATTCTATTAAATTCATCAAAGCACCCCCAAGAACCAGACTGAGCAAGACCTATAATTAGACAAGAAAAAAAATTGTTTTCATTGCCATGCCATTCTAAGTTATAACAAGATGACTTTAATTAGAAAGCAGAGTTGCTTACCTATAACAGGTGTTCTCCCAGGACAGCAGGATGTTAGTCCTATGGGTGACATCATCAGATAGAGCCCTGTCACGGAATACTTTTGTCAAAGTTTCTAGAACTTTGACTGGCACGCTGAGCATGCCCATTATGCCACTAACCCTGTGGCCACACGGGGTTCCCCTTCAGTCTCGTTTGTTGCAAAAGTTAGAGTGAAAAATAAAATAATAAAACGGTATCGAACCCAACTCCATGGGGTGGCAAGTGGGTTTCATGAGGACTAACATCCTGCTGTCCTGGGAGAACACCTGCTACAGGTAAGCAAATCTTTCTCCCAGGTCAAGCAGAATGGTAGTCCTCACATATGGGTGAATAGCAGGCTGACTCATAACAAAGCAGGCCATCCAGCACACATGTGCAACAGGCACAACAACTAGGGTGTTTTTGGCAATGATAAGGCAGCATGAAATTCACAGCGGTTTGAGGTAGGATGAGTTGGGTTTGTACACTAGGAATAAGTTCCGTAGGACAGACTGGTCAAAAGAGTCTTGTCATCCAGCCTTGTCAAGACAGTAGTGGGCGGCGAAGGTGTGAAGAGAGCTCCACGTCGCAGCCCTGCAGATGTCGGCAATCAGTACTGCATTGTAGTTTCCTCCTGACGTTGCTCTGGCCCTGACTGAGTGCACTTTCACTTGTCCCTCAAGTGGAAGGCCTGCTTACTGGTAGCAGAATGCAATGCAGTCTGCCGACCAGTTGGAGAGAGTCTGCTTGCCCACTGCAACTCCAAGCTTGTTTTTATCAAAAGAAACAAAGAGTTGCGTGGACTTTCTGTGGACTGCGGTGCGGTCTAAGTAAAATGCAAGCACACATTTACAGTCCAAGGCGTGCAGAGCTCATTCACCCGGGTGAGTGTGAGGCTTTGGAAAGAAAGTGGGCAAGACAATAGATTGGTTTAAGTGGAAATCCATTACCATCTTGGGAAGGAATTTAGGGTGAGTGCAGAGAACCACTCGGTCATGTATAGGACGAGTATGTTACAAGAGCTACCAGGGAAATTACTTTCCATGTAAGATATCTGAGTTTGGAGGAGTGCAGGGGCTCAAAAGGAGGATGCATGAGCTGTTTAAGTACCACATTGAGGTCCCAGGCCATGACCGGTGGGCGTAGAGGAGGCTTAAGCTGTAGTAAGCCTCTCATGAAGCAATCCACAAGGGGTTGAGCCATTATTGGGGCATCCCCTATTCATTGATGATAAGCAGAGATGGCACTGAGGTGTACTCGTATGGAGGAAGTTTGGAGACCAGATTCCGAGAGGTGCCAGAGATAGTCTAAGAGTTTCGGTGTGGGGCAAGAAAAGGAATCAAAGCCATTCTGTGAGCACCACAAGGTAAACCTTTTCCACTAAGAGCAGTAAGACTTTCACGTGGAAGGCTTTTGTGAAGCTACAAGGACTTGAGAGTTGTTACTAGAAAGATTGAGGGGCTGTAGTATCAACCTTTCAACATCCAGGCCGTCAGGGACAGGGTCTGCAGGTTCAGGTAGCGCAACTTGCCGTGATTCTGTGTTATGAGGTTGGGCGCCGTGCCCAGGCGAATGGGTTCCTGGACAGAGAGATCAAGAAGTAAGGGAAACCAGATTTGGCATGGCCAGTATGGGACTATGAGTAGCATTATGCCTCGGTCTTGTTGTAGCTTCACGAGAGTCTTGCTTATTAGCGGAATCGGTGGGTATGCATATAACAGGTCTGTGTTCCAGGGGCGGGCAAAGGCATCCATGGTTGGTGCTCTTCGGTCCCTGTGTAGGGACCAGAAATGTTCCACTTTGCAATTCTGATTGGATGCAAAGAGGTCGATGTCCGGCTGACCCCCATGGTGGAAGATTCTGCCTGCAACAGAGGAATCCAGACACCACTCGTGCAGCTGGAAATTCCAGCTGAGGTGGGCCACCACTGCATTCTGTGTGCCTGCCAGATAAGTGGCTCGCAGTAGAATGGAATAGAGATGTGAATCGGAACCGGAATCGCTTCAGATTCCGATTCTGATTCACATGTTGTTTTTTTTTCATCGGGCCTGATCGCGGTTTTGTTTATCAGCTGCGCCCGAGCCGATAAACAAAAAACCCATCCGACCCTTTAAAACTAATACCTTAGCTTCCCCCACCCTCCCGACCCCACCAAAAACTTTTTACAGGTACCTGGTGGTCCAGTGGGGGTCCCTGGAGCGATTTCCCGCTCCCGGGCTGTCGGCTGCCACTAATCAAAATGGCGCCGATGGCCCTTTGCCCTTACCATGTGACAGGGTATCCGTGCCATTGGCCGGACCCTGTCACATGGTAGGGGCACTGGATGGCCCACGCCATCTTGTGCTCCTACCATGTGACAGGGGCTGACCAATGGCACCGGTAGCCCCTGTGACATAGTAAAGGCCAAGGCTATCGGCGCCATTTTGATTACTGGCAGCCAATGGCCTGAGTGCAGGAGATCGCTCTCGGACCCCCGCTGGACCACCAGGGGCTTTTGGCAAGTCTTGGGGGACCCTCCTGACCCCCACAAGACTTGCCAAAAGTCCAGCGGGGGTCCAGGAGCGACCTCCTGCACTCGGACCGTCGGCTGCCAGTATTCAAAATGACACCGATAGCTTTTGCCCTTACTATGTCACAGGGGCTACCGGTGCCATTGGTCAGCCCCTGTCACATGGTAGGAGCACAAGATGGCGCTGGCCATCCAGTGCTTCTACCATGTGACAGGGTCTGGCCAATGGCACGGATACCCTGTCACATGGTAAGGGCAAAGGGCCATCGGCGCCATTTTGATTAGTGGCAGCCGACGGCCCGGGAGCGGGAGATCGCTCCAGGGACCCCCACTGGACCACCAGGTACCTGTAAAAAGTTTTGGGGGGGGGTCGGGAGGGTGGGGGAAGCTAAGGGATTAGTTTTAAAGGGTCTGGGTGGGTTTAGGGGTTATTTTTGTGTGCCGTTTTTCCCGCCCTCCCCCAAAACGATAAGAGAACCCCCACGATCAATATCATGGGGTTTTCCTATCGCTTTGGGGGAGCCCCCGATTTCTGACGATTTTGAAAATATCGTCCGATATTTTCAATCGTCCGAAGCCCGATTCACATCCCTAGAATGGAATGCGACAGGGCCCATGCCCAAATCTGCGCCGCTTCTTGGCAGAACAGATAAGAGCCCGTGCCCCCTTGTTTGTTCAGATACCACATTGCTACTTGGTTGTCTGTTTGAATCAAGATGACCTTATTGGATAGGTAGTCCCTGAATGCATAAAAGGGGTACCGCATCGCTCGAAGCTCTAGAAAGTTGATCTGATAGGTCGCTTCAGCTTTTGTCCAAGTCCCTTGGGTTTGAAGGCCTTCAACATGGTCTCCCCAACCTAGGTTGGAGGCATCTGTGGTTAAGGTCACCTGAGGAGCTGGTTGCTTGAAGGGAAGACCTGTTTGTAAATTGGCCTTGTGCGTCCAAGTAAGAGACAGATGAAGCTGGTTGGTTATGTAGACAAGGGATGAAAGCAGCTGAGTGGCTTGGTGCCACTGAGATTTTAGAGTCCATTGAGTCAGTCTCATGGCTAGGCATGCCATTGGAGTAACGTGGTCTGTTGACGCAATATGGCTGAGCAATATGAGTAATTGGTGAGCCGAGGCTGTTTGATAGAGCTGGCTAGGTTGGACAGCACGGTTGTGCGGTTGTTGGGTAAGAACCCCCTTGGCCACCCTGTGTCCAGGTCTGCTCCTATAAAGGAGAGATGGTGAGATGGTGTCAAGTGGGATTTCGGGTAGTTGATCAGAAACCCCAATGAGTTAGAAGCCATATGGTGAGACTGAGGGAGTCGAGGTCTCCTTGTGTGGACTGGCTTTTTATGAGCTAGTCATCTAGATGTGGAAAAACATGGATGCCCTTGCGGTGTAACTGTACAGGCATGATTGCCAGGCATTTTGTGAACACTCGGGGGGGCCAAGGCCAGGCCGAATGGCAGTACCTTGTATTGATAATGTCCGTGTCACATTACAAATCACAGGTATTTGCGATGAGGAGGGTAGATTGCAATATGGGCGTAAGCGTCTTGAAGGTCCAGAGAGCAGAGCCAATTCCCCTTTTGTAGGAGAGGTAGCATGGTGCCTAGGGACCCCATTCTGAACCATTCCTTGTGAAGAAATGTGTTTAAGGTACGGAGATCCAGAATAGGCCGGAGGCCGCCGGTCTTTTTTGGGATTAGAAAACACCGGGGGTAGAACCCTCTCCCCTGCTGAGTTGAGGGAACCGGTTCTATGGCCCTGGCAGACAGAAGGGTCGAGAACTCTGACTTGAGAAGTACTGTGTGATCATCCCAGCTTCACGCTGGAATGGGTGGGGAGTCTGGGGGTACAGTCGAAAAATGTAGGCGGTAACTGTGGGTTATGATGGACAGCGCGGTTCTGCGGTCCATCAGTACCCATTGGTCTGTGATAATTGGGTGCCAATTGGTTGCAAAGTGGCAGCGGCGACCTCCCACTGGTGAACTGGGTTGTGGGATCGGGGGGGGGGGGGGTGGCTGCTGCTCTCTGGAAAAAAGTCAAAATACAGTTGCAGGACCAGCTTGTGGAGCTGGTTGTGCTCTAGGAGTTCTCGCTTGGCGTGCATGTCCTCTCTGAGGGACCCTAACTGGCCGAGCACAGGACACAGGAGGATAATACCTGTGTGGTCTGTGGAATTGCGTTCTGGTGTCCCTACATCTGCCCCTGCGGGCTATGTAGGGAATATCTGAGGTGACAGGTGATGCAGAGTCTCATGATGGCCCTTTAACTGGGCCACTGCATCTTGTATCTTGTCCCCGATCAGGTTTTCTCCTGTACAGGGGAGATGTGCAAGTTTGTCCTGCACCTCCAGGCATAGGTCTGAGGCCTTCAGCCAGGCCTAGCGTCTAGCACTGATGCCCACTGCTGAAACCCTGGATGCTGTTTCAAAAGAGTCATAAGCAGCTATAACCTCGTGTTTACCTGCTTCCAATCCTTTCTGCATAATGGAGGACGAGGTCTCTTGATGTTGCTGCGGTAGGGTCTCTGCAAATTCCTTGACTTGTTTCCATAGATTACTAATATATTGGGTCATGTATAATTGGTACGCTGCTATTTGCACTATTAACATGGATCCTTGAAAGACTGAGCCACAATGCATCCAATGCCTTCTGTTCTATCCAGGGGGAGCAAAGGAGTGTGGACGGGATCTTTTAGCCTTCTTTTAGGCTGATTCCACCACTACAGAATGGTGGGGCAATTGGCTTTTCTGAAATCCTGGGGCTTGATGGATCAGGTACATAGCATCTGTCTTTCTGTGGACTAGAGGTAAAATACCCAGATGGTCCTACAGACGGTATATGAGGTCATGCACTGGTATTGCCATTACCTCTTTTGTAGCATCTACGAACTGTAAGACCTCCAACATCTTGTGGCGAGCGTCTTCCTCCATTACCAGTAGAAATGGAATAGTTTCAGACATCTCCTTGACAAAGCTAGCAAAGGAGAGGTCTTCCAGAGGAGTATGACGCCTTTCTTCCAGGGGTGAAGGCTCTGATAGCAACTCATCGGAAGCTTGTGAGGATTGGTCCGAGTATGATCCTCCCCTGGATCATAAGGAGTTTTTTCCTCTGCCACTGGGCTTCCTGAGGGAGGGAGGAAGGATGCCAAAGCCAAGAGGGCGGGAAGGCATCGATGGATGGCAAGGTGGCATCGATGGCGGTGTCGCCGGCATCGGAGGTGGTGCTGGCATCGAGGGCACTGAGGTAGATGGGGTGCACTTAGGCACCGATAGATCTGAAGGTCCTGGAATGGGTTCCAGCATCGGTGGATCCCATGCAGGGATCGGGCCTGAAGTCGCCTCTTCCTCCTCCGAGGAACCCGGAATGGGAATCGGGATCTGTGGAGGCCTTGATGGAGGACTCAGTGGTAGCATGTCCGATGGCACAGGTTGAGTTGGCAGGGCACCGATAAGGGTGTCCAAGCTCTCGAGGAGCAGTGCGAACATCAAGGGCGCCGATTCCGGTGCCGATATGGGGCCCGGTGCCAGTGGTGACTGGAAGCCCTGAAAGGCATTCAGCACTGCCTGTTGAACCAGTCTGTCCAACTCCTCCCTGAAGGCTGGTGTGGATAACACTGCGCCTGGGGTTGGAGGCAGGCTAGGCGTTACTGGAGCCTCCACCGGAGTCTGTGGAGGCTAGTACCCAGCACTAAAATCAGTGGGAAATGCCTCGGGGTCCCGGGTCCAGAGGAGGATGGGGCTCCTCTCCTCGGGCCCTCTTCGCAGGCAGCTCAGTGGAAGTCAGTGTCGCTGCGGTATCGGTGTCGGGGAAGTCCATCAGTGCTGGTGGCGTTGTTTCCCACAGTGCTCGGTCTGGTCCTTCTCCGGCACCGAGGATGATGACGCCGATGTCTTTGAAGGAGTCGCTGACAGACAGTCACTCGCTCCGCGGTGTTCCTGGCGGGGTTTTTCCGAAGTAGATGGACCTTCTCCGGTCGGTGCACCTTGAAATGGAGTCGATGGAGCAGAGATTTTGGACGCAAACAGATACTCCATCTTTTCCAGTCGAGCACACCAGCCTTTTGAGGTCATTTGGGCGCAACTGAGGCAGCGCCGGACGTCATGCGAAGGATCTAAGCACAAAACACAAACATTGTGCAAGTCCATTATGGACATAGTCCTCAGACACTCGGGGCATTTTCTAAACCCGGTCGCCATGCTGAAAAAAAGTTGCACACCATCAGACACCGAGGGGTATGCTGCCAGGAACCGACTGCAAATCGCGGGATATACACTTACCGATCGATGGAGGGAACGGAGTGTGATGGGGAACCCCGATGAGGGTAAAATAACTAAGATAGTCTTCGAATTTTTTCCGTGAGGAAAAGTGTGAGGAAAAATTCTCACAGAGCTTCTAAACCGCGAGGCAACTGCTGCGCGTAAAAAAAACAGACTGAAGGGGGACCCTGTGTGGCCACAGGGTTAGTGGCATGCTGGGCATGCTCAGTGTACCAGTCAAAGTTCTAGAAACTTTGACAAAAGTATTCCGTGACAGGGCTCCATCTGATGATGTTATCCATATGTGAGGACTACCATCCTGCTTGTCCTGGGAGAAAAAATATTTACAGTATTATAAAGATTTTTGAAACATGGAAGACCACATATAGTATATACTGTAGGTTCAAATGTGTAGGCAAAATATTCAAAACACAGTAATTCAGGAAAAGCAACTTTTGTCCTCTGGCTAGAGATTTGAGAAAATACAGGTCACTTAACAAAGATAACTAAATTTAGGTGAAATTTATCCCACAACTGTTCATCTTTAATAAAAGCATGTTAGCCATAAAAACTTTTTGTGATGCTAGATTTGTTAGATTTTGGAATCAATTTCAAACAGATAGAAACTGAAAGGGTAACTTTCAAACAACTCCATGTAGCCCCATATATAGCTGATGGTAGATCTACAAAATTTTATAACCTGTGCGTATCATATACACGTAGATTATAAAATATGAAGGAAAATTGACGACCGGCGCATGCACGTGGATGTGCCGAATATATAACATGTGCGCGAATATGTGTATATATGCGTACGTGTAATAAAATCAGCTGTCCATGCAAACATGCGCGCGTGATTTTATATTGACGTGCGCATGTGCACACGAATGCCGTCTTGAGCGTGTAAGTGGGGAAAAGTTTAGTAGACATGTGCAGCATTGCATTACACCTTTTTCCCAGTTTGCTCCCAGTTAGCCCCAGTAAAGGAAAGGACTTCCTAAACCACCTAGCTAACTTGCCTCTCTTTTACCCTATTAGCTCTGAGCTTTAAAAACCCCCTGACTAACCTCATTTTTTTTGTTACACGACTTACACGCCATCCATAGCAAAAGTAAAGTTATGCGGTAGGGTACCCCAGTGTGTGCTTGTGCACATTACTACTTATGCGCTGACTTCATGGTGCAGCCCCGGCCTGCCCATGCCCCACCCAGACCATGCCCACATCCTGCTCCTTCCCCAGAAACTATGTTTATGCACGTACCGGGAGATATACGCATAGGACTAAGTCATGCATGTATCTCCCAGTTTTGCCACATGCAAACCTTTGAAAATCGACCAGTATGTGTATGTCTAACCTCAGTCATACCTGTGTATGTTTGGCTATGCATGAATACCTGCTATGCACTGGAAGTGCATACTTTTCCTACCTATTTGATAAATATACATGTATATATTTTACGCGTGAATGTAACTTGTTTGCATAAAACCCAGATTTAGACATGGAAGTCTGTAAATTTTAATTTAAATCATCAGTTTTCCAATACTTCCATCAATTCACCCAATCCTTCTCCAGGTGATCAAGTCCCAACTTGTTCTTCATTCTGAACTCCCCCCAGTTCACCCAGACTGCCCACCCAACCAATAGATGACAACAGACAAGTCTGATATCAGTTGCACAAGATAATTAGCAGGTGTAAATTGCATGAATTGATTGACAAATGTACTCACATTAAGTCTCTTATAAAATAGCAACTTACGTGTCTAACTCTTAGATCTATCCTAGAACACCATTAGACTGCTTCTTATTTGTGCGTGTATATGTGCGTGTGAAACCAAAAGTACACATGTATTTTTTATGTTTATATAATAGCATGTATGAAGGTACAAGCTACTTACAATTTGATCCATGTACCTGTGTCAACTTGCTCCTTGTATCTGTATGCCTCTTACTATAATCACTAGGCTTTTCAAAAACTATTATGATGCATTTACTAGGGATGTGCATTCGTTTTGAACGAATGCGCAATCAGCAACGTATAGGTCCCTATTCGTTGCATTCGTGGGGTTCCGAAACGTATGGCGAACCCCCATGAATGCAACGTATCATTAACAAATTAAACCCCCACCCTCCTGATCCCCCCAAGTCTTGCCAAAAGTCCCTGGTGGTCCAGCGGGGGTCCTGGAGCGATCTCCTGCACTCCCTTTTTCAGTTTTTTTAAAATATGCAAATGAAATGAAGCTTTGAATAATTATTTAAATTATTTTTAACACTTATCTGAAAAGACAGCAAAAGTCCACTAGTAGTTGCTATTTTTGTAGACAATCTTCTGGAGGAAAATCATTGATTTGAATGTATATGCTTGCTGGCTATCAATGAAACCATCAGGAAATATAATAAAGTCAAGAGATGTCCTCCATAATAGATGTTATATGATGGTAACTCAGATTTGATATCACGTTGTTAAAAACGTATATCTCTCAAGGCAAGTGGAATGCTCTGACAGCTTGCTTCTGAGGACTGAGAGTTAGCTGAAGTAATTTATTATAATGCAGAGTGTAGAATGAAATTCTTTTTTGAATACTCAAAACTGCAGCAGTACATTTTTTTTCTTTGTATTTCTGCTTCTTTTGGGATTTTCTCTTTTATTTGAGCTGCTGACTTCCATTCACTACATTTTGCATTTTTAAAATTTTGGATAGGTATTTATACTGAAAGATACTTTTCTTTGTATATCTGTTCAAGCTTTGTCCTTATTCATGTACAGTTTTTGGCATATTTGTGTATATCAGAAAAAAATGAGAATAAGTAATTTGCAAAAATAAAAGCTGGTTTGTCTGTATCACTTAATTGTTACCTTTGAATATCCTGCCCAGTCCTCTAAAGTCCATCTGATCTGAGCAGTTAAACACAACAACATATTTTCCCAAGGCCTTGCCCATATCTTTCACTGTTTCTGTTTTACCAGTTCCAGCTGGTCCTGCTGGAGCTCCACCCATATTCATTCCCAAAGCTTGAGCCAATGTGATATAACATCTGCAAAAAACAAGGTGATAATGTGTATAGTATATGATCTGTTCCAATAGGACATAGGACAGCTGTTGTCTGCTTTACCGATAATCAGATATATAACTATGCAAGCAAGTTAAAATTGTTTGCTATTATTCAAGATTTCATATACCACAAAAAGATGCAATCCAGGAACTATTTCTTTAACAAGGATGACTTTATTTACTAAAGGGCAACAACTTTGGCCAATTATTGTGTCGTATTGACTGAACTCATCATGCTTCAAATTATCCACATTTTTGCAGCATTCAGTAAAATTAAATATGCAAAAATTATGAATAAAAAAGGTACAATAGTTTTGTCCAACTTATTGCATCTTAAAAGGATTGTCTTGCTTTTTCCCATCATTCAGTAATAAATATAGCAGAATTCCTAAAACATTATCGCCCGCAGTGGTACCATAACATTTTTTTCCTAATCCTGCCGAAACTCCACCCTAATCCATCCCCTTTCCCTCATTTAAATTTTAACTTTGTGATGTGGTCACTATTACATCGTTAGGACATTATTGCACGCGATAAGGCCACATCACGTTTTGAAGAATGACTCTGTAAGTCATGCAAGATCAGTTAAATATTGTATAACGGAAACACACAAAACTGAACATAATACAAGACATACAATTGGAGAGGAACTTTTGTCAGTGCTGCGAAGAATGAAAGCACCCAAGCATTAAAAGAGATTAGGTTGGTCAATGTCCCTTGTAATGTTCTTGCTAACAGCAATATTGTATAAAACTCAGTAAGCTAGAACAATCTCTAGCACTTTCAAAGATGAATATTGAAGCACCCCTAGATTTATCCAGATATATGAACCAACTGCTTGATGACAGTAAATGTGTGTTTCTCATAATGCTTCTCTGCAGGAGTTCTGTGTTACTGGGAAAGCGAAATGTAGCACACGTATCAATGTTATACACATATCTATGTTATAAACTAGCCAAGGATGGTTCTTATCATTAGGCAGGTACCTCAGGTGGCATAAATTTGGAGCAGCAGCAAGTGCTCCCAAAACACCCCCAAGGCGGCTGCCTCACCTTGCATCCAGATGAAAAAAACAAGCAATGGGGTTTGTACCCTGAGGCAGAAATAAAACCATCGTGACAGAAAGAGGATATTGCACTGGTGCAGGATGGTATCATACCTGCAGGGTTCCCAGCCCCTGCGAGAAGGAAGAAGGTCCTGCAGTGGCGCAGGATGGCGATGGACTTTTCACATCCTGCGGGCAAGAATACCTGGTGGGTGAGTGAAATGTAAGGGAAGAGAAGATGTGAGAGAGGGAAGGTGAGAGGGGGGGAGTGAAAGAGAGGAGATTGAAAGGAAATGTAGGACTGAGAGGGGATGGGAAGAGGAGGGAGTGAATGAGAAGGGATGGAAGTGAAGGGGTGAGTGCATGGAAGGGAAGAGATGCATGAGAGAGATTGGGAAAGGAGAAATGGAAAGCGGTGATAAGTTTTAGAGAAGGGGATATGTCAAGGAGAGGAAAGGAAAGGAAGTATAAGAGGGAAGGAAAGGGAAGGGGTGCAAGTGAGATAGAAGGGAATGAGAGGGAAAGTGGGAAAGGTTGGAAAGTAGAGAAAGAGCAACACTGTTTGGAGAAGGTGTAGGGCCAGTGGAATCACTAGGTAGACAAGGAGGCTGCCTGCAGCACCAGTTTTAGAGATGATACAGCAGTGACAAGACTGCAAAGATTGTTATTCCTTGCTCTTCCTTCCCACTTGGGCACGGAATAGGAACTTGTGTCATGTGGGCCTGCACATTTCTATTTCTACTTTATGGTCGCTGCATTCTATATTTTATAAGGGTTGGTCTGTGTTCTGCAGATGGTGCCGAGGTAAGGTGTTCTGCTGCTGTGTAGTTTCTGTGTAGGGATCTATTACAACCTGACTTGTTCTGTTTTCCTAAAATCCTCTGCATAGGGTCCCAGGGCCACCTTCGATTAAATGGCTTCTGATGGTTCACTTTCCTTATTGACATTAAGCCCCTCTGAGTCCAAGGTTCCATGTTAAGGGGAATAATATCTCCAAAGACTTGAGCATTATTAAATCCATATTTAAATATCACAATATTTTATATACAGCAGTAATAATCATGCTGGATGCTGATTACTGCCATTTGAAAAAAAGTTGATTAAAGTGGTCATTTACAGTTTCTTATTTAATACAGTCCATTTACACTGTGGGTCTTTCCAATAAATCTGTGACTTTATAAGAAGTTAATTTGTTCTTGTATTATTGATTTTTTTAACTTACATAGAAACAAACATAGAAACATAGAAGTGACGGCAGAAGAAGACCAACGGCCCATCCAGTCTGCACAGCAAGCTACGCAGTTTATCCATTTTTTTTTCTCCCTCCCACCCGTCTCTATTGGCTTCCAGCACCCTCCGGCCCCAATTCCCTTCCACCCTCCACCAATGCAGAGAGCAGCGCCATCCTAGTGAACATCCAGCTCAATCAGGGGTAGCAACCGCCGCAACCAGCAGGCCACACCCCTGCCCCTTACCCACCCCTGTTTTGTTTGCTTGTTTTTTTGGTTTTTTGGTTTTTTTTAAAAAAAATTTTGAGATGGCAGCCCTCCATCCTTCCACTCCATGAAGGTGGAACACCAATCGCTGGCCACTGGCATCCCGCTCCGTGAATGCCTCTGTGGCTACTGCCGCTCCGTGCAGTGTTTTGTTGCATGAAAGTGGAACACCAACTACTGGCCACTGGCATCCCGCTCCGTGAATGCCTCTGTGGCTACTGCCGCTCCGTGCAGTGTTTGCTGCCTCCTCTCTATTTATGCCCACTAGACTTGATGGATCCACAGTGTTTATCCCACGCCCCTTTGAAGTCCTTCACAGTTTTAGACTTCACCACTTCCTCCGGAAGGGCATTCCAGGCATCCACCACCCTTTCCGTGAAGAAATACTTCCTGACATTGGTTCTTAGTCTTCCTCCCCGGAGCCTCAGCTCGTGACCTTTGGTTCTGCTGATTTTTTTCCTACGGAAAAGGTTTGTTGTTGTCTTTGGATCATTAAAGTTTTTCAAGTATCTGAAAGTCTATCACCCCTGCTCCTCCTTTCCTCCAGGGTGTACATATTTAGATTCTTCAATCTCTCCTCGTACGTCATCCGATGAAGATCTTCCACCTTCCTGGTCGCCCTTCTCTGTACCGCTTCCATCTTGTCTTTGTCTCTTTGTAGATACGGTCTCCAGAACTGAACACAGTACTCCAGGTGAGGCCTCACCAAGGACCTGTACAAGGGGATAATCACTTCCCTTTTCTTACTTGATATTTCTCTCTCTATGCAGCCCAGCATTCTTCTGGCTTTTGCTATCGCCTTGTCGCATTGTTTCGCAGACTTCATATCATTAGACACTATCACCCCAAGGTCCCTCTCCTGCTCCGTGCACATCAGCCTTCCCCCCCCCCCCCCCCCCAACATATACAGTTCATTCGGATTTCCACTCCCCATATGCATGACTTTGCACTTCTTGGCATTGAATCTCAGCTGCCATATCTTCGACCACTCTTCCAGTTTCCTTAAATCCCGTCTCATTCTCTCCACTCCTTCCGGCGGGTCCACTCTGTTGCAGATCTTAGTGTCATCCGCAAAAAGACAAACCTTACCTTCTATCCCGTCCGCAATGTCGCTCACAAAGATATTGAACAGGACCGGTCCCAACACCGATCCTTGCGGTACACCACTTAAAACCGCTTTCTCTTCAGAGAAAGTACCATTTACCATCACACATTGTCTTCTGTCCGTCAACCAATTTGCAATCCAGGTCACCACTTCAGCACTCACTCCTAAGCTTCTCGTTTTATTCACCAGTCTCCTGTACGGAACCGTATCAAAAGCTTTGCTGAAATCCAAGTAGATGACATCGAGTGCACTTCCTTGATCCAATTCCTTGGTTACCCAGTCAAAAAAGTCAATCAGGTTTGTCTGACAGGATCTTCCCCTGGTGAATCCATGTTGCCTCTGGTCCATCAATTCTCCGGACTGTAGATATTTCACTATTCTCTCTTTCAGCAGTGACTCCATTACTTTTCCCACCACTGAAGTGAGGCTAACCGGTCTGTAGTTACTAGCCTCCTCTCTGTTCCCACTCTTGTGAAGCGGGACCACCACCGCTCTTCTCCAATCTCTCGGTACCTCTCCCGTTTCTAGGGATCTATTGAACATGTCACACAGCGGACCCGCCAGAACATCTCTGAGCTCCCTCAGTATCCTTGGATGAATCCCATCAGGCCCCATGGCTTTGTCCACCTTCAGATTCTTTAGCTCTTCCCATACATTTTCTACTGTAAAAGGATTTTCATCTATTCCACTTCCCTCCAGTTTCTTGTTGTGTAGAGATGGTCCTTCTCCAGGGTCTTCTTTAGTGAACACAGAACTGAAGTATTCGTTTAATATTTCTGCCATTTCTTCATCTCTCTCCACACATTGATCATTACCACCTTTTAATTTCACAATACCACTATGGACTTTTCTCTTTTCGCTGATGTATCTGAAAAATGTTTTGTCACCATTTTTTATCTCCTTGGCAATCCTCTCTTCCGCTTGACTTTTTGCCAACTTGATTAATTTCTTTGTCTCCCTCAGTTGAATCAAATATTCTTCTTTGTGTTCCTCCCTTTGGGATCTTTTATATTTCTTGAATGCTGTTCTTTTAGCTTTAATTTTGTCAGCTACCTCCTTTGAGAACCAGATAGGTTTCAATTTTCTTTTGCTTTTCTTTACATTTCTAACATATAGAGTAGTTGCCTTGGTGATTGCTCCTTTTAGATTGGTCCACTGCTGCTCCACATCTCTCTCGTTCTCCCATCCTTTTAGTTCTTCCTCCAGGTACTTCCCCATTTCCTCAAAGTCCGTGTTTTTGAACTGTAAAACTCGGGTCTTTGTGTTTCTTTTCCCTATTCTTTTAGTGATATTAAACCATACCGTTTGATGATCACTGGTGCTGAGGTGGGTGCCCACCTGGACATCGGAGACATTATCTCCATTAGTGAGCACTAAGTCGAGTATAGTTCCTTCTCTCGTGGGTTCCAATACCATTTGTTTGAACAAAGATACTTGCATGGCATCCACTATCGCTCTACTATTTTTAGTTTCTGCAGATGGGATTTTCCAGTCTACATCTGTCTTTAGCCTCCACAGCAGGCCAGTCTGCGAGCGTAAGGAGGATTTATTCCGTCTTACGGGTTGATTTTAAGTTCCCGGTGCGCGCATATGGACGCACCGATTTTATAACGTGTGCCTTGGCATGCACACGTTATAAAATACAGGTCCTGCATGTGCATATATGCCAGATTTTCATGTTCATGCACACATATGCAGGCAGGTGGCCAGCTCTGCACATAGGGAGGGGGGGAATTTTAGAAAAATATGTGCAGCAATGCAATTGGACCTCCCCAGTTTCCTTCCAGTCTGCTCTAATTAAGGAGTGGACTGGGAGGGAACCTTCTACCCTTAACTCTATTCATCCTCCCTCTTTCCTTCTGCCCTGCCCCTAAACCTACCCTAACTATCCCCAAATTTTTTATTTTTCTACTTACTGCTCCTCCAGAGCAGAAGTAATCTCCGCGCACAGGCCGGCTGCCAGTGTGTGCTTCCTCAGGGCAGCGGCTAATGGCGAAGTTCATAGAAAAGTTGGGAGCGAAGCGCAATATATAAACCAGAAAGATCCCGAACCTGAGAGCTGGAGTCCTGGGTATACTGAAGAGTTTTGAGATGCCAGCCGAATTGACAGCCTTTCCCTCCCACGGTGTTTTCGATTCAGTCTTAGGGGCGGATTTTAAAAGGCGCGCGAATAGCCTACTTTTGTTTGCGCTCCAGGCGCAAACAAAAGTACGCTGGATTTTAGTAGATACGCGCGGAGCCGCACGTATCTGCTAAATCCTGGATCGGCGCGTGCAAGGCTATGGATTTTGTATAGCCGGCGCGCGCCGAGCCGTGCAGCCTACCCCCGTTCCCTCCAAGGCCGCTCCGAAATCGGAGCGGCCTCGGAGGGAACTTTCCTTTGCCCTCCCCTCACCTTCCCCTCCCTTCCCCTACCTAACCCACCCGCCCGGCCCTGTCTAAAACCCCCCCTTACCTTTGTTGGGGGATTTACGCCTCCCAGAGGGAGGCGTAAATCCCCGCGCGCCAGCGGGCCTCCTGCGCGCCGGGCCGCGACCTGGGGGCGGGTACGGAGGGCACGGCCACGCCCCCGTACCACCCCGGGCCGTAGCCACGCCCCGTACCCGCCCCCAAAACGCTGCCGACACGCCCCCGAAACGCCGTGACGACCGGGCCCGCCCCCCAACACGCCCCCGACACGCCCCCCTCGGAGAACCCCGGGACTTATGCGAGTCCCGGGGCTCTGCGCGCGCCGGGAGGCCTATGTAAAATAGGCTTCCCGGCACGCAGGGCCCTGCTCGCGTAAATCCGCCCGGTTTTGGGCGGATTTACGCGAGCAGGGCTCTGAAAATCCGCCCCTTAGAGAAGACTTGGGAGTCCCCACCCTGGCGACCTCCAGGAAAACAGATTTAAAGTTTAGGATGAGAAAATTCCCTTACTACATATCTCCTCAACTCCTGCATGCTTCCATCGCAGTGGAATCCTCTATGAAATGGGATAAAAAGATGAGGATCCACTCCAGTATGCCTCTGGGGAAAGACAGCCGTTACCTAGATGACTTTGGGAAATGATCCTTCCAGTCCAGTATTTTGGGGGCCAAAATACAGCAACACCAGTTCTACATCACCCAATATCTTTTTGAGTGCTTCCAATCGATCAAGCCTCTGTTCAGAAAGGGTTCATCAGGCACTGGGCTTCCACAACCGATGCTGGACATGGAGGAGGGATTGCGACACCTCCTCCACACCATTTATGAATCATTCGAGAAATCATGCAAGCCTCCACATCCTCCATACTTGCTCAGAATCTAGCTGGCTGAGAGCCAGTGCCATTAGGGAGGATGTACATGAAAAACTGGCGGACCTACCCTGTAGAGGGGACAAACCTCTTTGTGAACAAGCTGCGAGAAATGGTCTCACAGCTCAAAGAACAAAATGTAGCGGTCCTGTCTTTAGCCTCCACATCGGACCAGTCTGCGAGCGTAAGGAGGATTTATTCAGTCTATCAAAAACCAACCTTCCAATGAGACCCATTCCACCCCTACCTACCATACCGGGCCCCATAATTCCAACAACCTCGCCAGCAGCCTCAGCAACAATAGCAGAGGGGCAGACCCAGGGGCCAGCGCCAACAGTGACAGTCAACCACTCCCACCCCAAAGCCCCCACAAACTTTTTAAGGCCGGTGGGGCCACCCCTGCCAACTCCAGTGGGGGGAAGATTAGTTGTTCAGTTCCTGGTCCACAATAACATCCGACCGCTGGTTGCTGGACATCATTCTCAAAGGTTACCAACTCAATTTTAAAACTTGCCTTCATGCTTCCCCAGCCAACCGTTTTCCACAAAGGAGAGGTAAATCTTCAACTCCTGCAAGTAGAACTACCTACACTGCTCGCTCAACAGGCAATCCCAAAAATTGGGAGGCCTTCACCCCATCTTGGACCTCAGAGAACTGAACAAATTCCTTCTCAGAGAGAAGTTCAAGATGATATCCCTCAAAACAATCCTTCCCTTCCTACAGCCCAACAATCAGATGTGCTCGCTGGATATCAAGGACGCCTATTCCCACATCCCCATGCACCGCTCCTCATGGCAGTACCTGTGCTTCCAGTCCAATGGGCAATACTACCAGTAGAAGGTGATCCCTTTTGGACTGTCCTCTGCTCCTAGGGTGTTTACCAAATGCCTAGTGGTGGTGGTGGCCCACCTCCAATGGAAGGGGGTCCAACTGTTTCCTTACCTAGACAATTGGCCACTGGTTGCCTCAGACACCCTCAAGCATCTAGGAGAATTGATTGATTGCTTATAAGCTCTGGGGCTGGTGATAAACCATGAAAAGTCCACTCTCCAGCCAACGCAGGTCCTGCAGTTCATTGGAGCGAGAATCGCATAATATCGAGCAGAGCATTCCTACCAAGCGAAAGGGCAGAAACCCTACGCATACTGGCCAGACTATAGCAGGCCAATCCATGACCTTCTGCCCACCAGGTCCTCACCATTTTAGGTCACATGGTGGTGGCAATTTATGTGGTTCCACACACCACGTTACACAAGCGTTGCCTCCAAAGGGGTCTCAAGGTACAGTGGATGCAATACCGTCAGCCCTTATCGGACACACTATGCCTCACCCAGGCCTAGCAGAAGGACATAATCTGGTGGCTGCATGCACAAACGTTCATGACAGGCGCCTTCTTTCAGAATTCATCACATGAAGTAGTCCTCACCATGGACGCTTCACACAAAGGACAAGGCTTAAAGTCTGTGATGGAGCAAGCTTAACAGATAAACCTCCCGGAGTTGCGAGTGGATCGAAATGCCCTTCTAACCTTTGTAGACCAGGTTTGGGGCAGGAATATCATGGTTCACACGGACAGCCAGGTAGTAATGTTCTACATAAGCAAGGAAGAACGGTCCAGTTCATGGAAGCTTTGCTGAGAAGCGATTCGCATTCTGGATTGGGTAGTCCGACACTCAATCACGTAGCAAGCCACCTATCTTCCCAGAGTAGTGAATGAGTCTAAGCAGGATCTTTCATCCACACAAGTGATTGCTGAACCAAAAGGTGGCGGACGACATTTTCACCCACTGGAGTACCTCTACCATGGACCTGTTTGTGACAGTGCACAATAGAAAGGTACGCAGATTCTGCTCCGTATTTCCGAATCCGCTGAGTTCCACACAGGACATCTTCCTAATTCCTTGGTCGAAGGGCCTTCTCTATGCTTACCCTCCAATCACTCTTCTATCACACACTATCCAGAAGTGCATAGAGGATGTCGCAGACCGAATCCCAACTAAACTGCTCCTACTAATCCCTGACATCATCTCCAAATCACTGGCTGACATCAATAACTGTTCTTTATCCCAGGGAATCTATCCAGACGATCTTAAACTGGCCTCCATTAAACCACTCCTAAAGAAACCAAATCTGGATCCCAATGATCCCAACAGCTTCTTCCCAATCTCAGAATAGATAGCCCCCATGGTCTTTATTCTGATAGCCCCCATGGCCTCTTCAACCATGGTAAGCTTCTCTCATCCATCTGTCAATAGCTCCTCCCAGTCCTCTGGGATAGGGAATGGATTTCCTATTACATGAGGGGGGCTGTCTTCTGCACCCATGCAATCCTCGCTCCATCTTACATCCTGGAGATTGAAAGGACAATACTAACTGAACAAGGGGTGTCGACGGCAGTCCAAAATGTACTCTCTCTTGGCACTTTGTACTTAAAATATCCAGAGGAAGGTTGGCCAAGCATATCTCACAGATGAAAACCAGTGCAAAATGGAGAACAGCAATCCAGAAATACACAAGTTTGGCATCAAGCAGAGCTAGTCGGTGTGCCATTTTATGTGACACAGCTTGTAGCAGTGACCAATACTGATGAGGTTCTTCTGAACATAGTTAGTAAAATAATTCAAGGTTGTATTCTAGCTTTTCTGTTCTACTGAATCCAACTCTATGTGACTTCTGGACTGGAAATGTCCTCACTTCTGTGTTGTTATGTGTTTTCTATAATTAAAGCAAAAGCCTTTTGGAACACCAGTTGGCACCCTTAATGCCCCGCTAACCTCTTTAGTTTTTTTTGTTTCAGGATTTACATGCCATTCATAGCAAAAGTAAAGTTACATGGTAGGGGATCCCAGTGTGCACTTGTGAGTGTAAATACTTACGCACAGATTTCATTGAGAAATCTAGGAATGCCCATGCCCCACCCACACCACATCCAGACTCTGCCCCTTTTTTGCAAAAAAGATTTGTATGTGCATACTGGGAGATACGTACATACTTGCATGCTTTTTTAAAATACACATGGTGTGCTCCGGCCCGACTTCTGCGTATATCTCCTGGCTTTGGCATGTGTAGGGCTTTTAAAATTTGCCTTTATGAATTTATATAGCATGCAACTATTTGCTGACTATATTTCTGTTGAAAACGCTATTGATGACACACTGTTTAAGAAGAATGTTAAACATAAAATGATAAAATATGTTTATAAAAATCTTAAAATTTGTTTGGAAACAGTGTGTTTGGATTTATTTTAATGCAACTGCCATGTAAAGTAACCATTTGCTTTGTAGGTTGGATGCAACTTCCTATCCAGTGCATTATAACATTTTTGTTACAGGAAGAGACCACAGAAGGAGATGACCATCTGAAGAAGATATATTAATTATTAATTCTCTCCCCAGGTTATAGCAAAGATACCTCCCGTGTCTCTCCAGTAGCTGTGAGTTGAGGCTGAGGAGTTATCTATCCTCCTCCCAGAGAACAAAAAATGGGGCTTCACCTTCCTTTATGAGGGAGAAAATTTGCACCATTTGAATATATATACAGGATGGTGAGAGAATCCACAGCACTTAAGGGTGGTGGTAGCCCTCTCTGGTTGCCAGTAGTGGCAGCACTGGCCCATCTTTCTTTCATTATTATTCTCTATACAAGTTTGGTATATTGAAAATATATTAGATTGTTTTTCATTTGAAGGATGGAGGCCTTGCATCCAGCCCAGACAGACATGGATGCATATGCTCCCAAGTGATTTGTATTGTATGTTCTGTCTTTATCATTAATAGTGGTATGTATTTTGTAATGCAATATTACGGGTAGTGTTTCTACTGTAAAATCTGTGCAAGAGTTTCACCCATGCTCAGATTTTGTCTAAGAGGGAGAGGGGTGTAACCCAACCATCCTGTTGGTTATCAGTAAGCCCTGGGAAATACCAGATAGAACAGGTTAGTGTATGGGGGAGGATCCATTCAAATTCAGCCTCTCCTTTTGTAGGGACTGGCATGCCCATCACTCTGAGAGGCTTTATAAGAGCTTTCTCCTGAGAGTCTGTAGGCAGTCCTTTATAGTTTTTGGAGAGTTAGGAGGCAGTGAGGACATTACCTATTTTCATGTTTTCCAGCCCCAGTCAGAGGAATCAGACTAACCCAGCTGGGAATCCTGACCAGGGTTGGGAGGGTTTTCCTTCCAGTCTACTCACTAGCTGGATGGAATATCCCTCTGGGTTGTTTTTGGGACTTTGAGACTTTTGTGGTAGAAGCCTTGCTGGACACCTGGGCATTTTCTAGCTTTACGAAATAGGGAACCCTGTGTTTGGGACTCCCAGGAATAGGGATGATCTGCCCATTTGAGGTGGTGAATCATTGTAAGGAGTAACTCCAGTGTTATTTTTGGTTAAGGGAAAAATGACATTAAGTTGAGACATCCAGGAGGAAGATTGCTTTGGCTGCCTCTTCCTTCCTGCATTGGAGCAGGATAAGATACCTGCATACACAGATCCCTCCTATCAGGGGTCCAGAGGAGAGACTGAGACTGTGATAAACCTAAGGAATTGGAAGAGCTGCTATCCATGAGTAAAAGAACTGTAAATATTTTTGAGGGCTCCCATTTGTCACCTTCACCCCCTGGAGAGAGAGAAAGTCTACTCTCTGTGTAAAGGTAGGATATTTTTGCCATCTTTGGAAGGAGTTTTCCTGATCACCTTAAGGGGTACCCTGCCCACTGGGACTTCCATTTCACCTAACCCAGGAGGGTAGAAGGTAGGGATGTGCATTTGTTTTCAACGAATGTGGCATCCGCAACGAATAGGTCCATATTTGTATGATTCATGGGACCATGAAACGAATGGCAATACCGCACAAATGAAACATATGATATTAGTTTCATTTGTTTGGTTTACAGTGCCTTCTTAGCAGCCTTTTGAAATTTTTATTTATTTATTTATTTATTAAGGCTTTTATATAACGACTTTCTTGATACAGATCAAATCAACTCGGTTTACAATGAACTAAGCAGAATATAAAATTAACCAATCAACAAGAGATACGGAGCATACAGTTACATTATAACAAGGAAGCCTTAACTTGGAGTAGGAAAATAAAGAAGGGGTGAACGGAGCAATAAATATATAAAGTGAAATAAAATAGAATAAATACTATATACAGAAGAGGGGGCAAGGGGCCAACCTCTTTAATGGATATTATGCATGAAAAATATGGAGAATTTTGTTTACAAAGATGTGTGGTGTACAATTCTAGATCAGGCAATGGGGTTTGTAGTGGGGAAGGCTTGGCTGAAGAGCCATGTCTTTAGTTTCTTTTTAAAAGTTGTTAGACAAGTCTCCAGTCTGAGGTCCGGAGGCATGGCGTTCCACATGGAAGGGCCTGCGGTAGAGAATGACCGGTCTCTGATGTTTGCATGGTGCACTAATTTGATTGTAGGAACGTGTAAAGATCCCTTGTAGGCATCCCTTAAAGGCCTGGCTGTCGAGTGCAGTCTGAGAGGATGAGACAGATCAAGCGGGGTCTGATGGTGGATATTTTTATGAATGATTGTGAGAGATTTATGAAGGATCCGGAAGTTTACTGGGAGCCAGTGGAGATCTTTTAGAATAGGAGAAATATGCTCTCTCCGATTGGTATTTGTCAAAATCCTTGCCGCTGCATTTTGTAGCAGCTGGAGAGGTTTAATGGTAGAGGCTGGAAGACCATGCAGAATGGAGTTGCAATAGTCGATCTTGGAGAACAGAATGGCTTGGAGGACGGATCTGAAATCGTAGTGGAATAGGAGCGGTTTGAGTTTTTTGAGTACTTGTAACTTGTAAAAGCACTCTTTAGTAGTGTGTTTTATAAAATGCTTTAGGTTCAGGTGACTGTCGATTAAGACTCCAAGATCTCTGGCGTGTGATATATGTGGAATATTTTGTGGTTGGAGAAGTATGGGACTACCTTCTGGAGTAATTAGTAAGAATTCGGTTTTAGAAGTGTTGAGCACAAGGTTGAGGCTGGATAAGTAGTGGTTTATAGTTTGTAGATGAGAGTTCCATAACCTGAGTGTTGAGTCCAATGATTTGGATATAGGGATTAAAATTTGAAGGTCATCTGCGTAAATATAAAATTTGAGTTTGAGGTTTGAAAGTAGGTGGCAGAGGGGGAGAATGTAGATATTAAACAGGGTGGGTGATAGGGAGGAGCCCTGGGGGACGCCAAAAGGAGCATTAGTATGAGGTGATTCCATGTTTTTAATTTTTACCTTATAGCCTCTATTACTGAGGAAAGATTCGAACCATCTGAGGGCTGAACCTGTAATTCCTATGTCTGAGAGTCGGTTTAGGAGGATATTGTGATTTACCGTATCAAAAGCCGCAGAGATGTCGAGGAGAGCTAAGAGAAATGACTGTCCTTTATCAAAACCAATATAGAGTTGATCCAGGAGGGAGGTGAGGAGGGTTTCCGTATTGTGTTCTTTTCGGAAACCATATTGTGACGTGTGAAGTATATTGTGGTCTTCTAGGTAATTTGAAAGTTGCTTATTTACAATTTTCTCCATGATCTTAGATACAAATGGGAGATTTGATATGGGACGGTAATTGTTGAGGTCTTCCGGGTCCAGGTTGGATTTTTTGATTATGGGTTTGAGCGTGGCCAATTTGAGCGCGTCCGGGAATGTTCCTTGTGTAAGGGAACAATTGATGATATCAGCTAGATATCTGGATATGTATTCTGGAATGAGAATCAGTAACTTGGAAGGTATTTGGTCCAGCGGGTGGGTCGAAGGTTTCATTCTTTTTATCAGCGATTCTACCTCTAAAGTGTGGGTCGAATCAAAGGAGTCCAATCTTATGTCTGAGTTTGGTAGGAGAACTGTGTCTGGAAGAGGAGGATTTGTGTTGACAGGTAATCTGGCCAGGGTATTGGTGATTTTATTTTGAAAGAATAAGGCCAGGTCATTGGCCTTTGATTGAGCTGTATCGTCAGGGATATTAGGAAGAGCCATTTTGGTAAGTTCCGAAACATAGGAGAAGAGGGCCTTCGCATCATACAGCATATCGTGGATGCGGTGAGCATAGAAATCTCTTTTTGTTCGAAGTGTTGCTGATCTGTACTGGTGGAGAGTAGTTTTGTATATGGAAAGAGAGAGGGGATTAGGATTCTTCCTCCATTCTTTTTCTTTCCGTCTTAGATTTTGCTTCTGAGTGCGGAGTTCGTTTGAGAACCACGGTTGCTTATTTTTATGGGAAGGGTTTATAATTTTTTTTGACAGTGGGCATAATTCGTTG
Organism: Rhinatrema bivittatum; assembly: GCF_901001135.1. Classification (NCBI taxonomy): domain Eukaryota; kingdom Metazoa; phylum Chordata; class Amphibia; order Gymnophiona; family Rhinatrematidae; genus Rhinatrema; species Rhinatrema bivittatum. Next base: position 15,169,755 of record NC_042617.1, on the reverse strand, counting down.
GCTATCATTTCAGTGATGTTTTGCCATGAGGTGATAGCTGAATTGGGATTTGAAAGATCCAAGTTTGGGAGTTTTCTGATCAGGGATTTGCCAAGATCTTCTGAAGAACAAGTTTTCCTGTAGTATAGAGTTGTAGGCTGATGAGGTGTGGTCAATCCTGTCAATGACCTGAAGGTGGAGTTGATCATAAAATGATCTGACCATGGGACTGGTAGGCATAAGGGGGGTGAGAGTGGGGTGAGATTAGAATTTGTGAAGATAAGGTCAAGAGTGTGACCCGCTTTATGTGTTGGTTGGTTAATGTGCTGTTTGAAGCCCATGTCCGAGAGTGCTGATAGGAAAGCATCACAGTTGGTCGATCGAGGATTGGCATCAATGTGGAGGTTAAAATCTCCAATGATTATGGCAGGAGAGTCTAGTTTTAAGTATTTTGCTATAACTTCTATCATGGGAGAGGCATCTTGATCTAAAAATCCGGGAGGAGCGTAGGTGAGGAGGATTTGAAGTGACTTAGACTTGAATAAGCCTACCTCAAGTTTGGGTATAGTATAGATAGGTTGTTGTGTGAGGTTAAAAAGCTTTTTTTGCAGCTATTAGGAGACCTCCTCCTTTTTTTTTCTTTCTGGGTAAGGAGAAGACATCATATGTCTGTGTAGGCAATTGATTTATTAGGACTGTATCTGAGGATTTTAACCAGGTCTCTGTGATGGCACAGATGTCTGGTTTGGTATCTAGCAGATGGTCATTAAGGATGTGGGTTTTTTTTGTGATTGATTGGGCATTGAAGAGTGATAAGGTGAATAGAGCCAAACCAAGTAATTGTGTGACTGGTGAGATCATTACCGGGGTTAGATTTCTACGGGTTATAGGTTGATATCTTAGTGTAGGCTTCATCTTGGAGAAGGTGTCCTTGCAACATGGTTGTACTAGGGAGATGACTTTGATGGGGTTGTCAGAATCAGGTGTCCTATGACGTTGTGGTGGTAATAGATTGTGGAAATAGGAGAAGGTCATGTGGGAATATCCATAGCAACCAGCTCTTTCCTGTGAGTCATAAGTGACCTCACAGCTCTCTCATAGAGAGGGTCAGACAGGTTGGCAAGGAGATCAGAATGCCAACGTAACAGAACAAAACATTTTTCTAATTTAGCCAATTGATGCTCTGTGATGCTGTTCCTGCTGTATTTTCTTCCTTGAGTAAGTATACCATAATGCACTTTATTCTTGAGAAGGTTGTTTGCTGTTTGAGCTCTCTTAGAGTGTCTCAAATCTTTATTCAATTGCTATTGCTACAATTTTCTATTACTGAAAAAGATGTTTGTTCTTTTTTTGCTGTTGTGCCTGCCAGGCAGCCAGGCTTTTTTTTTTACTGCACTTTTTTTTTTTATTGAACTCAGACTGTCTCTCTGTCTCACTCACTGAGACAAGCTGCCAGCAGTGGCATTTTGCTACTGATCTTACCCTGCTGGGGTAGGTTGCAGGCAGGGTTTGGGTGGTGTGGGTGGGAGATAGTGAGTCTGGCTTGTTTATTGGTTTCAGCTGTTTCCAGCGGGTTTCCTAACATTCAGAATCATCTGATTTACACAATATATACGTGATTTTGAGTCCCCTAACAAAACCAGCAATATACTTAGATATAAATAATCCTGTATTCCCCTTTATCCCCTTCCCTCCCCACAATTGTTCTCTCCTTCTGCATCCTCCGACATCTGCTTTGGAGTTTCACAATTTACCTGTGCTTAGCTTTGGTCCTTCTTTGCTACATGTCAAAATTTGGTGTAATCTATGTAGGACGCCTACCCGTACAGTAATATATTTAATTTTCAATTTGTAGATTTTGACAAAACTCGGTCCCCCTGACACAGCTGGGAGTGAAACACAGCCGTGTCGGGGCTTGGTCGCACTCACAATATTATATACCATATATTGAATGTTGTGCACACTATTCAGTGTGCAAATGTAAAATAAATAATTGTTTGGTTGTCAAAGTGTTATTGTCCAGTATATTGTGTGCCGGACATTTTTTTGTTGTGATTTCTCTATATGTGTGTGCTGTTTACTCCGTTTCTCCTCTGTGCTATTGCTTTTCAAATGCCAGCAACCACCCCGAAGGCTATAGAGAAGGGATCACGAAATAAATCTGTGAGCTGGAGCCACTTAAAAGTGAGGGAGGACCCGCGTTTTGCTCAGTGTAATTACTAGAGATGTGAATCGTGTGCCAGATCGTCTTAACGATCAGGTTCGGCTGGGGGGGGGGGGGGGAAATCTGATCGTTAAGCTATGTGAATTGGAATCGTTTCCGATTCCAATTCACATCGCTAATTTTTTTTTTAGGGAGGCCCGCGCCGCTAAAAAAAAACCCCACCCAACCCTTTAAATTGACCCCCACCCTCCCGACCCCCCCAAAACCTTTTAAAATTACCTGGTGGTCCAGGGGGGCCTCGGGGAGCGATTTCACGTTCCCAGGCATCAGCTGCGCTAAAATAAAATGGCGCCGATGCCCCTTTGCCCTTACCATGTGACAGGGTATCCGTGCCATTGGCCGGCCCCTGTCACATGGTAGGAGCACTGGATGGCTGGCGCCATCTTTACTCATCAGCCCCTATATAATATGGGGCTGATCCAAGTAGGCAGAAATAGTTGAATACAGTCACCCACTAGAAGAGCATACAAAGACATGCTATATACCCCACCTGATAAAACCTCTTTAAGGAAGCGCACCCTCTCCACAGCTGGGCCTCCACTCTGGAACTCGCTCCCACCAGACCTCCACCAAGAACCCTGCCCTTTAGTCTTCAAAAAGAAACTGAAAACCTGACTCTTCAGACAGGCCTTTTTGGACAGATAATCCCCTCGCCCATGCTCTCTCTCCCCCTTGAATCCTTCCAATGCTAAACATCCCATTGCTCATTGCGGTTTTCTCCCTTAACTCTCTCCCTTTCCCCCTTACCGGCTCGTTTCCCCGAGGCTTAGGCCTCTGTCCCATTCTTATTATTATTAAAGTTACTCATTTTAATATTATGTTATATCTACCACATTATATGATAGTGTATTCTCTTATGTTGCTAAAGTTTTTCACATATCTGTTTTATTTTCCCCGCACTTTCTTGGTTCCTATGTTTCATTGTATACGCCTTCCGGCGACAGTTTTCAGTTCCATGTAAACCGGTGCGATATGTATCCTGTACAGGAGCATCGGTATAGAAAAGTTAAAAATAAATAAATAAATAAAATAAGGAGGTTTGTGTGCCAGGAAGGAGGTTAATGGCACAGTCGAATGGTCGATGAGGCGGGAGTGTCTTGGCCTTTCGCTTGGAAAAGATGTCCGAGTACGCAGCATAGGAGGCCGGCAAACCTTGGAGACTGGTGAAAGCGGTGGAACATTGAACTGGAGCTACCGGTTGGAGGCAATTGTGACTATTCGGCCCCCATTGGGTTAACTGTAAGGTTCTCCAGTTGAACTGGGGACAATGTTTTTGGAGCCAAGGAAGTCCCAGAATTACGGGGTGTATGGAGTGTTCCAGGATGTGGAAGGACATCCGCTCGAGATGAAGAAGTCCAACCCTCAGTTGGACGGGTTCCGTGAGGTGTGTCACTCGCCCTAGGAGGGGCTTGCCGTGGATAGACGAGATGACCAATGGAGCCGGGGCGCGGACTTGTGGGATTTTCAAGTGCTCCACTAGACTCTTCATAATAAAGTTGCCCTCGGCCCCCAAGTCTACCAGGGCTAACATATGAAACTCGCCGTCCGCGGATGTCAGTGGAACTGATAGGGTTAGTGGAGGTGCAGGTGATGTTAGGCCCAGGAAGAGACCTCTTTCAGGGCCTAGGCCCGGGAGTTTCCCGGCCGCGCTGGGCAGGCGTCTACTTGATGGCCCACCGTGCCGCAGTAGAAGCAAAGTCCTTCTCTAATTTGCCATCTGTGCTCTTGTGTGGAGAGTTTCCCATGGCCCAATTGCATGGGCTCTTCGGCCGGTGTCCAGGGGACTCCCGATTCACCTTTGGGAGAAGGCGAGCGTGAAGGACGTCTCGAAGGAGTTGAGGCTTTCGTGGTCAGCTGGGCCTCTTGGCGGAGTTCTTGATGGCGCCTATCAATACGCCCTGCCAGGTCAATGAGGGCGTTCAAGGACCTAGGTAGCTCCCGGCCCGCGAGCTCGTCCTTGAATCTGGGGCTGAGTCCCTGTAGGAAGATGGTTCGTAGGCAGTCGGGGCCCCAGCCGATCTTTGAAGAAAGGGTCCGGAATTCAATGGCAAACTCGGACAGCGTCCTTGAACTCTGGCGCAGTTGGAGAAGTTTGGGCCCGGCGGAAACCTCCTGAGTGGAATCACCGAAACTCATCCGGAAGAGCTCCCAGAACTCTCTCAAATTACTCAGGATGGGGTCATCCCGTTCCCACAGGGGGGAAGCCCATTCTAGGGCCTTCCCTTCAAGGAGAGAGAGAATGAAGGTGGTCTTGGTAACGTCGTCGGGAAAAAGGGCTGACTGCAGGCGGAAGAGCATGTTGCACTGGTTAATGAAACCCCTGCAAGCCTGGGTTTCCCCAGAAAAATGTGGCGGTGTAGGCAGGTGGATTACTGAGCGGCCCCCAGAAGCCATGGACGGGGATGGCAAGGTGGGGTGCATGGACCCCAATGCTTCGAAGCGCTGGTTCAGGCCCTCCACCACTGAGACAAGGGCATCAAGGGTCTTTTGCTGATCCATCATAAGTTGGGCCATTCCAGGGATGGCCTGGCGGGCAGATGCCTCCGCCGGGTTCATGGACTTGGCAATCTGACATGATCAGGCTTGTGAACCCTTGGACCGACGGGAGGATGGTATACCTTAGGAGGTGGGTCCTTAGGTTCCCCCATCGGGTGGCGAGGTGGAACAGAAGATGGGACTGGCTGACCCTCAGTACTGAAGACTGAGATGGCCGCTGAGAGAGTGAAGAGTCGTGAAGTCGGAGAAACTAACTGGGTTTTCACCACTGGAAGCCCGTGGTCCCCCCGGGAGAAGCCCATAGGGACTTGGACCACTGGAACTTAGGTGGACCTTTGAGAGGTCGAGGAGTCGTGAGGTCGGTGAAAGGGCTGACTGGATCTTCGCCACTGGAAGACAGTGGTCCCCCCGGGAGGTGCCCATAGGGACCCGGGCCGCTGGGTCTTAGATGAGCCCTATTTATTTATTTATTTAACATTTTTCTATACCGAACTTCATGACAAGCTTCATATCAGGCCGGTTTACATCAAACTTAGGGGTTAACTGAACATAACCATATAACAGGAAGGCCGAAGCACAGATACAATTAACAGGGAGAGTGAACTTGGGGGCTAGAGTAGCCAGGAAATAAAGGACAGAGACAACTGGAGAGTGAGAACGTATGAATATCCAGTGGCTGGGTCGGTCATTTAGTCTAGTGGGCTAAATGAAAGAAATGTTGCAATGTTAGGCTTAAGGGAAGGCTTGGATGAAAAGCCAAGTCTTGAGTTTTTTTCGGAAGGTAATCAGGCAGGGTTCCAGTCTAAGCTCAGTCGGCAGGTTGTTCCAGATGATGGGGCCAGCTGTGGAGAATGCCAGTTCTTTCGTGGAGGTTAGACGAGAGGATTTAGTTGGGGGAACTTGAAGGGTTCCTTTGTGTGCCGCTCTGATGGGTCTTGCAGAAGTGTATAGTTTGAGTGGGAGCTGGAGGTCTAAAGGTAGTTGGTTGTGTATGGATTTGTGGATAATGGTGAGTGCTTTGTGCAAAATTCTGTATTTAATAGGTAGCCAGTGTAGGTTTCTAAGTATAGGAGTGATATGAGTTCTCCGGTTGGTGTTGGTTAATATCCTGGCTGCTGAGTTCTGGAGCATCTGTAGTGGTCTAGTGGCAGAGATCGGGAGTCCTAAGAGGAGAGTGTTACAGTAGTCGGTTTGGAGAATATTGTTGACTGAAGGTCAGTTCTGAAGTCCTGGAGATGGAGGAGGGGTTTGAGTCTTTTCATAACTTGGAGCTTGAAGAAACAATCCTTCGTAATATTGTTGATTAATTTTTTGAGGTTCAAATGGTTATCAATGGTGACTCCTAAATCTCTAACTTGAGTGGTCTGAGGAATAGAGGTTGTCTGATCATGGCTGGTAGAATGGTCGTGGAGATGAGAAGGATTTCTGTTTTGGCTGCATTGAGGACCAGGTTCAGGCTGGTGAGTAAGTGGTTGATGGACTTAAGGCAGTTCTCCCAGAAGGAGAGCGTTTTTGGAAGGGATTCTTTTATTGGGATCAGGATCTGAACATCGTCAGCATATAAGTAGTGAATTAGGTTAAGGTTTGTGAGGAGCTGGCAAAGAGGAAGTAGGTAGATATTGAAGAGGGTGGGGGATAGAGAGGAGCCTTGGGGAACACCTAGAGTAGATTTGAAGTTAGGAGATTCTTTATTATTGATAGTGATCTTGGAGCTTCTATTATTGAGGAATGAGCTGAACCATTGGAAGGCGTATCCAGATAATCCAATGTCTGAGAGACGATTGAGGAGGATGCTATGGTTCACGGTGTCAAACGCCGCGGAGATGTCTAAGAGAACTAGCAGGAATGAAATCCCTTTATCCAGGCCCATGAGGATGTGGTCTGTTAGCGAGATGAGGAGGGTTTCGGTACTGGAAGACTTGCGGAAGCCATACTGGGAGGGGTATAGGATTTTGTGTTCCTCCAGGTAGTCTGAAAGCTGAGTGTTCACCACCTTCTCGGTGAGTTTTGCTAGCAGCGGGAGGTTGGATATGGGTCGGAAGTTGGAGAGCTCATTAGTGTCAAGGTTGGGTTTCTTCAAGAGAGGTTTAATAGATGCTGTTTTAAGGTCATCCGGGTATACTCCTTGTGCTAGGGAGCAGTTAATGATGTCGGCCAGAGATCTGGAGATGGTGCCTGGGATAAGAAGCAGAAGTTTCGTTGGGATGTGGTCCATCGGGTGGCTGGATGGTTTCAGCTTCTTGAGTGTTGATTCAATCTCCAGAGGGGTGGTGGGCTCGAAGGTATCTAGGGTAGCTCTGGGGGAGCATGTGGAGGTGAAGTTTAGAGCTGGTGTTGTTGGGTTAGTAGGGAGAAGCGCTAGCGTGTTTGCAATTTTATTCTGAAAGAAGAGTGCGAGTTCATTGGCTTTGGATTGAGCCTGATCGTCAGGAATGGTAGGGGCCAAGGGTTTAGTGAGTTGAGATACATAGGAAAACAGGGCCCTGGCGTCATACTGAATATCATGGATTCTGCTGGCATAATAGTCTTTTTTTGCTTGTAGAAGCGAAATCCTATAAAGATACATGTTTCGTTTGTAATCGGACAAAGTTGTGGAGTTGGGGGACTTCCGCCAAGAGCCTTCCTTGTGTCAGAGGTCTTGCTTCATTCGTTTAAGTTCCGGTGAGTACCAAGGTTGCTTCCTTTTTTGAATCCAATTGATGGTTTTCGTCTCTTTGGGGCACAGTTTGTTGGCTATAGACTCCGTGATATTGAGCCAGGATAGAAGGGCTGCGTTGGGGTTGGAGGTGTCTAGATTGGGGAGTTCCTTGGAAAGATGTTCACTGAGACTATCGGAGGTACATTTTCTTCTGAGATGGATGGTGGAGTGAGGTTGTGGTTGAGAGGGGTTTCCTCGAGTCGTGAGAGTAGCAGATATGAGTGAATGGTCGGACCAAGGGACTGGGTACAGTCTGGAGTGTTAGTGTATGATAAGTGCGAGTTTAGGAAGATGAGGTCTAGTGTGTGTCCAGCTTTATGGGTGGGTTTGTTAACGATTTGTTCAAAGCCCATTGCCTGGAGTGTGGATAAGAAGGTTTCGCAGTTGGGGGAGATCGGGGTGGTGTCAACATGTAGATTGAAGTCCCCCAGAATCATGGCAGGTGAGTCCATGTTAATGTATTTAGCAATGGTTTCTATAAGGGGTGAGACATCAGAGTCTAGTGATCCCGGTGGAGCGTAAACAAGGAGAATTTGAATATGTTTTGATTTGAACAATCCGATTTCTAGTTTTTTGGAGGAGGTCTTGACAGGTTGCTGTCTAATATTCAGATCTTTCTTGGTTGCTAGCAACAGACCACCCCCTCTTTTTTTGGGTCTTGTAATTGAGAAGACGTCATAAAGGTGAATAGGTAACTGGTTTATCAGTGCGGTGTCGGTGTTTTTTAACCAAGTTTCCGTGATAGCACATACATCTGGATTAGAGTCTAGCAGGTAATCGTGAAGAATATGCATTTTCTTTCTGAGGGACTGAGCGTTGAAGAGGGTTAGAGAGAATATCGTGAGTCCTAGTAGTTGGGTCAAGGGTGAGAGCATGATTGGGATGAGTGATCTCGTTGATTGATTCAAGGTCCGTTGTGAGAGTTTGGAGAGGTGGGAGTGGCGCTGATAGATGATAGGAATGGGGTAGGTTTGCATGTTACCTACTCGGATGGTGAGGAGAGTTGGAGGATGGTGGTAGAAGCTGGTCTGGCTGGACAGGGTTGCACAGGGTTGCTGGAGAGGCTGGATGAATGCTGGAGAGGCTGGATGGGTTAATGCTGGAGAGGCTGGATGGATGCTGGAGAGGCTGGATGGATGAATGCTGGAGAGGCTGGATGGGTTAATGCTGGAGAGGCTGGATGGATGTTGGAGAGGCTGGATGGATGAGTGCTGGAGAGGCTGGATGGATGAATGCTGGAGAGGCTGGATGGATGAATGCTGGAGAGGCAGGATGGATGGATGTTGGAGAGGCTGGATGAATGCTGGAGAGGCTGGGCGAGTGTATGTGGAGAGCTGTTGAGGTATCGCTTAGGTTAAGTTCGGGTGAAATCTAGGTCGGTTAGAGTGGGTGGCTTCTGTTTCGAAGAAGATCTGGTGCGCACTAAGGGGCGCACAAAGGGGCAGGCACCTTTGGTCGCGCTCCTTAGTGCGCGCGACGCCTGGCGCGCAACGCCAGTGAGAGGAGCTCCGGATTTAAAGGGTTTTTCTGCGCTTCCTGATAGGCCTAGTGCCTTTCAGGGGGCGTGGCTCACTCACCCTTGCGATGGACGGCTTTTTTTTTTTTTTTAAACAAGATTCTTCCTTCAGAGTTTCCGGTCCCGATGGCTTCCTCTGCACGGCTTGCTGGAGGTAAGCAGGCAGGCTCTAGCCCCGTTTGGGCCTCGTGAGCCTCGGCAGAGGAGGTGGTGTGGAGGGGTTGCTGCTGGGAGCGGCCGGCGCGAAAGAGGGACGCCGGTGAGAGGAGCTCCGGATTTAAAGGGTTTTTCTGCGCTTCCTGATAGGCCTAGTGCCTTTCAGGGGGCGTGGCTCACTCACCCTTGCGATCGACGGCTTTTTTTTTTTTTTTTAAACAAGATTCTTCCTTCAGAGTTTCCGGTCCCGATGGCCTCCTCTGCTCGGCTTGCTGGAGGTAAGCAGGCAGGCTCTAGCCCAGTTTGGGCCTCCTGAGCCTCGGCAGAGGAGGTGGTGTGGAGGGGTTGCTGCTGGGAGCGGCCGGCGCGAAAGAGGGACGCCGGTGAGAGGAGCTCCAGATTTAAAGGGTTTTTCTGCGCTTCCTGATAGGCCTAGTGCCTTTCAGGGGGCGTGGCTCACTCACCCTTGTGATCGACGGCTTTTTTTTTTTTTTTTTAAACAGGATTCTTCCTTCGGAGTTTCCGGTCCCGATGGCCTCCTCTGCACGGCTTGCTGGAGACGATGGAGACCCTTCCGGACCCTTGGAGACGATGGTCCGGAAGAAGTCCGAGGTCGAGTACCAGAGGGTCGTCGCTTACCAGTCCGAGGTCACACGCCGAGGGATCACCCATTGCCAATCCGAAGTCACACCGAGGAATCACCGCTTGCCAGTCCGAAGTCACACACCGAAGAATCACCGCTTGCCTGTTCGAAGTCACACACCGAAGAATCACCGAGAAGAATCAGGAATCAAGAATCCGAAGCACCAGAAGACTCACCGAAGTAAGCAGACTCGAACAACGATGTTACCAAGTCGAAGAGTGAGTGGAGGAAGTCTCCCTTTATACTTCACCTGTGCCTAGCCCATAGGAGCAGGTGCAGGCAATTAGGAGGGGGAGGGCCCTTTAAATCTAGAGAGGAGGCCCGGCCTCGCACGTAAGGGCAGGGCGGCCATTTTGGATTCGGGAATTTGTGCAGAGCGGCCCAACCCTGCGAGGGGAGGCCTGGGGTGCCTCCCCAGTCGTGAGCCAGCGCGGGAAGCTTCGTCGAGGTGCGGGAGGTGAACGGCCCCGCTACTCTGGTGCTGCCACGGCGGCCCCGACGCTGAGTCAGGTAGGGGGGTCATGGCTGTGGGCAGCCGCGGCCGCAAAACACAACACCTGCTTGTCTTGTGAGAAAGATTCCTACACAGATAGCACTAAAGATTGTAACCAAGGAAAGAAAGACTGTGGTTTTGGAAATATATTTATTGTGCCATTCACAACTATTTTATCAGTAAAGACTTTAATTTCAGACACTACCTCTATGCTTTCAGTATATTTATTTGGGCACGCAGCACACACAGTGAAATTATTCCTCTGCCAGGGACAACCAGAAGGAAATTAGTCAACGCCACTGGGCCCTGAAAGAAAATCTCCCCCCCCCCCAAAGAAGGATCCACACTGTGGGGAAAGGGGGACAAAGAAGAGCTCTCCCTGTCCGTAATACCTAAATCCTGACTTACTCTCCCCATTCAATATTTTTTAATCCACAATTGGTCAACTGACTATATACTTTAAGTGCAATATATTTATAGCCAGATATTGGGCATAAATTTTTTTATAAAAAAAATTTAAATTTGAAAGAAATAAATTGTTTTAAAATATTTGAAATAAATAAAGTGTTTTTACATACAATTTAAAAACTTCTGATGTATGGTGTTTAGTTTAGATTCATTAAAATGCTTTTTTTCCATTCTCCAAAAACAATTTTTTTGGGGTAGTTTTGTATAATAATATATATATATGCATGCAGGGTGGGCACATCGGGGTAGCGTTATATACAGAAGCACACCCAAACCTCCATAATTCATTTTTTTCTGTAATTTATTTATTAACTTAAGGAAATTGCATTTACATATGCCACATCTAGTCCAGAACATCCACAACTTAATGGGCATGCAAAATCTGCATTAGGATTATAAAGAGTCTCCTGAAAAAGGCCAGAGATGCAAGTGAAGACCCTTGCCTTATTCTGATGAACTATAGACTTATTCAAGCATCCCTAAACTCTATTACCATTTTAGCCACCACCACCACTCACCCTGGGAAAGCATTTTATGCTTCCACCATCCTTTCTCTGAAAAAATATTTCCTGATATTTTTCCTTAGCTTGTTGTACATCCTCTTTTCCCTAGAAACAGGTTTTCTTCTTGTTTATAATTAATACCTTTCATATCTGCACTGTCTCGCCTCTTCTATAGGATATATATGTTTATATTTCTCTCATGTCTCACAGGACTTCTGATGTAGACCCTGCATCATTTTGGACCATCACAATTTTATCAATATCTTTCAGGTCCCCAGAACTGTACACAAAATAAGACCCTTCTCACCTATCTGTTAAAGGAGTAATAACCAGACGATCAGTACAGCCCAGGAATTCATTCTGGTAGACAAAGTTAACATCTGTGATGGACACCCAAATCTGGTCAAAATCTTCCTTAAAGTAGAATCTGCTCTGCTTTAGCCATTCAAAGTCTGATACTGACTTGACATGCATTTTTACCTGCAATGAAAGGAATAAGATAATATACCATTTCTGACTAGTCACATACTTTAGAAGTATCACTGAAGAACCTGTTTGATAGAACAGACATCATGAGGACAATTTTCAGCAGCTTCTAACTACATTAATAATGATTAATGTACTTAAACCGTCTATTTGAAAATGACACCCCTGTCTAATATGACCCAAAGTATTTTCAGCCACACTGGAAAGAAGTGGGGTTAGGTAGGGAAGAGTACATATACATAGGGGTAGATTTTCAAAGGGTTACGCGCATACATTATGTGCATAACCTTCGAAAACCTACCCCAAACCCCCCTGCGCACGCCAAGCCTATTTTGCATAGGTTCGGTGGCTTGTGCAAGCCCCGGGACATGCGTAAGTCCCGGGGCTTTCCTGGGGGGCGTGTCGGGGGCGTGCCACGATGACGCGTCACCCAGGGGCGTGGCCACGGGCGTGGTTCCGGCACGGGGGCATTCCAGGGGCGTGGCTGTTGCCTTCGGACCAGCCCCCAGACCGGAACCTGGTGCACCGGCAGCCGGCCCACACGTGCGAGTTATGCCTGCCTCGAGCAGGTGTAACTTTGGGAATAAAGGTATAAAGGTAGGGGGGTGTAGATAGGGCTGGGGGGGTGGGTTAGGTAGGGGAAGGGAGGGGAAGGTGGGGGGAGGTGGAGGGAACGGGCAGCGCGCACAGGGCTCGGCACGTGCAAGGTGCACAAATGTGCACCCCCTTGCATGTGCCGACCCCGGATTTTATAGGATATGTGCGGCTATGTGCGTATCTTATAAAATCCGGCATACTTTTGTTTGTGCCTGGTGCGCGAACAAAAGTACGCACTTGTGCTTTTTTATAAAATGTACCCCTTAGAGAGTTCATCTAGTACTAGGTATTTTCCCACAGGAAAGTAGGGTTTTTCTTTCATTTCTTTAGAAGTTCAGGACAAAACTCTAAAAATCTCAGAAAAGCTGAAAATATATGAATAATTCTACAGAAATGAAAAACACTTCAAAAATCAGATCCACATTGGTAACCTAAATGTAGGTTAAACAACAACCCTATATTATGATGCTGATATGCAAAAGAATTGAGCTCCTAAGTTAGGAACCTAGCACTAAGTTCTTAACCTCATTCTCAAGACCCGATTATTTTCCGGGTTCTGCCTACTGTTTAGGTCTTTAAATTTAGGTACCTAAAATAATAGTTTCCTAAATTAAAGAATTCAGATAAGGAAAATGTTCACTTTGTCAGATCTACGTGTCTAATTCCTTAAGTTAAGCACATAGATCGTTTACATTTTGGCCTATAAAAAACATCCTCCCCACCCAAAAAACCTACCATGGGATAAATATTCAGTTATTTAGCCAGCCATTTTGATAGGTCTCCCAAAAACAGCCTTGAAACCACTCCAATTACTACAGAATGCTGCAGCTAGAGTTCTAACCGGCAAAAAAAAATCAGACCACATCACCCCGGTACTCAACAGGCTTCACTGGCTACCGGTAGAAAAGAGAATTAAATTCAAAATACTGACAATCCTACACAATGCAATATACAAAGCAGACAACAATGCATTCAATTACATCATAAAGATACACAGAGCACAACGCACAACAAGAACCACAAGTAAACTTCACCTAGTCATGCCATCACTTCCATCAACTAAGCTATCCAACACAAGAAACAGAGCCATTTCCATTGCAGGCCCAAAATTATGGAACTCACTACCAGATTACCTGAGCTCAAAAAGCAACATCAAATCATTTAAAAAAGAACTCAAAACATGAATCTTCAGTCAAACCTTCAAAGACGGTATCGGTTAAATTCACATACTGACTTAACACATAACCAATTTCGGTTAAGCTAGAACAATTCCCAAGACTATGACACTGAACATTTAAGCTTGATTGTTCAACGACAATAATTATACTACATATTATCCACAGACTTTTAAAATCAGCTTCTCATAGATAAACCGAACCCTAATGTAGAGATTACTTACCTGATAATCTCGTTTTCCTTAGTGTATGCAGATGGACTCAAAACAAGTGGGTATAGTGTGCTCGTGCTAGCAGTTGGAGACGGATCTGACGTCAGCACGGGTACATATACCCCCGCAGGAAGTGCAGCAATTCAGTAATCTTCCTTGCAAAAGCTTTATGGATATATGTGTGACTGACCGATCGATTAAATGAACAGGATTACCCTGACCAATTGATAGTAGCTGGAGACCGCCAGTGTTCTCAACCGGAAGGCGTCGACACCCGGCAGGGTGGATGCCCTATATAAGAAAACATGGCTTACCGTGAGTCGGCGAATCCCCATGTATACCGGCAGCCGGGCGGGATGCTGAGTCCATCTGCATACACTAAGGAAAACGAAATTATCAGGTAAGTAATCTCTACATTTCCTAGCGTGTAGCAGATGGACTCAAAACAAGTGGGATGTACAAAAGCTACTCCCGGACTGGGCGGGAGGCTGCCCAAGGTCCGTTTAGGATTGCCCTTGCAAATGCTGTGTCCTCCCTGGCCTGGATGTCCAGACGGTAGAATCTGGCGAAGGTATGGATGGAGGACCACGTTGCCGCTTTACATATCTCTGCTGGTGACAGCATCCTAGTTTCTGCCCAGGAGGCCGCTTGCGCTCTGGTAGAATGAGCCTTGACCTGTAGAGGCGGTGGTTTTCCTGCCTCTACGTAGGCCGCCTTGATAACTTCTTTGATCCAGCGGGCGATGGTTGGCCGTGAGGCCGCTTCCCCTTGCTTCTTCCCGCTATGAAGGACGAACAGGTGGTCCGTCTTTCGTACTGCTTCTGACATTTCCAACTATCTGGACAGCATCCTGCCGATGTCGAGATGGCGCAGTATTCGACCTTCTTCCGACTTCTTCAAACCGTCCGTGGTTGGCAAGGATATGGTTTGGTTGAGTGAAAGTGTGAGACTACTTTGGGTAAGAAGGAAGGGACCGTGCGAAGATGGATAGCCTCTGGAGTGATTCTGAGAAACGGATCACGGCAGGACAGTGCTTGTAGCTCTGAGATGCGGCGTGCTGAACACACAGCCAGCAAGAACACCATCTTCAAGGTTAACAACCGGAGAGACAGGCCTCAAAGGGGCCTGAAGGTGGATCCCGCTAGAAATTCCAACACTAGGTTGAGGTTCCACAGGGGCACTGGCCACTTCAGTGGTGGGCGAATGTGTTTGACTCCTTTCAGGAAACGTGAGACGTCTGGGTGTGTGGCAATGGTGTTGCCGTCCCTCCTGGGACTGTAGCAAGACAGCTCTGCTACCTGAACCTTGATGGAGTTGAGGGATAGACCCTTCTGAAGTCCATCTTGTAGGAAATCCAAAATGATAGGGATCTTAGCGGCATGTGGATTGGTGCTGTGAGTGTCGCACCAGGCTTCAAAAACTCTCCAGATCCTTATATATGTTAGTGATGTGGAGGACTTGAGTGCTCGGAGGAGTGTATCTATTACCGGCTCCGAGTATCCTCTTTTCTTCAGTCTAGCGCTCTCTGGCCAGATCGTAAGAGAGAATTGAGCTGGATCCTCGTGGAGGATGGGACCTTGCCGCAGCAGGTCCCTGTGTGGAGGCAGGGGTAATGGATTCCCTGCCAGCAGTCTTCTCATGTCTGCGTACCAGGGTCTTCTTGGCTAGTCCGGGGCCACTGGAAGAACTAGGTCTCTGTGCCGCTGAATCTTGTGTATTATGGCGCCCAGCAGGGGCCATGGAGGAAAGGCATATAGCAGGATCCCCTGAGGCAATGGCTGTACCAGGGCATTGATCCTCTGGGATAGAGGGTCCCGCTTGCGGCTGAAATATCTAGGTACTTGAGCGTTGGACCTGTCTGCTAGTAGGTCCATGCCCGGTGTCCCCCACTGATCCACAATTATTTGGAAAGCTGTAGGCGACAGCTGCTATTCCCCTGGGTTTAGGCTTTCTCTGCTGAGGAAGTCTGCCGTGGTGTTGTCCTTCCCGGCGATGTGGACGGCGGAGATGTCCTGGAGATTTGCTTCCGCCCAAGTCATCAGGGGAGTTATTTCTAGGGATACCTGTCAGCTTCTGGTTCCGCCCTGTCGGTTGATGTAAGCCACTGTGGTGGTGTTGTCCGACATCACTCTGACCGCTTTGTTTCGAAGTCTGTGGGCAAATCGCAGGCATGCTAGCCTGACTGCCCTTGCCTCTAGTCGGTTGATGTTCCACCCCGACTCTTCTCTGCTCCACCGCCCTTGGGCGGTGAGTTCTTCGCAGTGTGCCCCCCATCCGTTCAGGCTGGCATCTGTAGTGAGCAGGGTCCAGGTTGGGGAGGACATTCTTGACCCCCGGCTCATGTGGCCGGGCTGCAACCACCACCGTATCTGATTCCGCACTCTGGCTGGTAGAGGTAGGTGTACGGTGTAGTTCTGCAATCGTGGGCTCCACCAAGATAGGAGGGCGCGTTGTAATGATCTCATAGCCCGCGCCCATGGTACCACCTCCAGAGTGGATGCCATGAGGCCGAGGACCTGTAGGTAATCCCAAGCAGTGGGCCGGATGGCACTCAGCAGGGCCTGCAGACGATTCCGGAGTTTGGATCTCCTCTTGGAGGTCAGGCTGACCTTGTCTTCCTGGGTGTCGAATTGCATTCCTAGGTATTCCAGCGACTGGGAAGGCTGTTGGGAACTCTTGTTTGTGTTGACTACCCAGCCTAGGCTTTCCAGAAGAGATATAACTCTCTTGGTTGCCCGGTGGCTCTCCTCCAGTGACTTTGCCCTGATCAGCCAATCGTCCAGATAGGGATGGACGAGAATTCCTTCCTTCCTGAGTGCCGCCGCCACTACTACTATGAACTTGGTAAAGATCTGCGGCGCGGTGGCTAACCCGAAGGGTAAAGCTCGGAACTGGAAGTGTTGGCTCAGGACTTTGAAGCGTAAATAGCGCTGGTGATCCCGATGGATTGGGATATGCAAGTAGGCTTCCGACAGATCTAGGGAGGTGAGAAACTCCCTTGGCTGTACTGCATTCTTGACCGACCGCAGAGTTTCCATGCAAAAGCTGGGGACCCGTAGGTGTCGGTTGACTGACTTGAGGTCCAGGATGGGCCTTGAAAGTGCCCTCCTTCTTGGGTACTATAAAATAAATGGAATAATACCCAGAATTTATCTCCCCTGCAGGCACTGGGATTATGGCTTTTAGGGACAGGAGCCTCCGCAAGGTAACTTCTAGTGCCGCCTTCTTGAGGGGTGAACAAGGAGATTCCACAAACTTGTCCAGCGGGAGCCGAAGAAAATCCAGGTAATACCCTTCTCGGATGATGGCGAGGACCCACTGTTCCAAGGTAATCTCGACCCACCTGCGGTAGAAGAGGGTTAGCCTGCCCCCTATGGCTGCAACCCCTGGATGGGTCGGCTGATTGTCATTGTGGGGTGCGGCCGGGACCAGAACCCGAGCCGGTTCTCCTCTTGTTGTGCTTAGCCCGAAAGGGCTGGTTCCTGGCCTGAGAACGAGGTGCTTGGTAGCGAGCCCTGTAAGGGTTGAAGCGCTGAGAGTTTCTACCTCTAGATGGCCTAGAAAAAGAACGCTGGCTCCTCCTCGACCTGTCTTCTGGTAGATGGGGTAATGGAGAGGCACCCCATCTATTAGCCAGTTTCTCGAGATCGCTGCCGAACAGTAGGGATCCCTTAAAGGGCATTCTTGTGAGGCGTGTCTTGGAGGAAGAGTCGGCCGCCCAATTACGTAGCCAAAGCTGCCTCCTGGCTGCCACTGAAGATGACACTCCCTTGGCTGCAGTACGGACTAGGTCGGAGGCTGCGTCAGTGAGGAACGAGAGAGCTGATTCCAGGTCTTCTCCCGGGGTGTTGTTCCTAGCTTGTGATAAACAGGAACGCGTCACCACAGTGCAGCAGGTCGCAATTCGTAGGGACATGGCTGCCACCTCAAAGGCTTGTTTCAAAATGGCGTCAATGCGCCGGTCATGTGTATCCTTGAGGGCCGCTTCCCCCTCCACTGGAATGGTGGTGCGCTTCACAAAGGAGAGTAGAACACAGAGAACAAGGAAAGCAATTGCAAAACACTCAAGCACCCTACCACAATCTACATGGGTATATATTCTATTTTTACTTTAAACATGTTTGCTCTTGATTTTAGAATTTTAAAATCTGTTCTAATACAGAATGTTACCGTAAAGTCTTGGCACCTGATTAATGATAGATTTATTATAGTTTCCAATACTATTATTTGTGCCTTATTGTAAACCGTTATGATGGTACCTAACTTAATGACGGTATAGAAAAGTTTTAAATAAATAAATAAATAACTAAATAAATAAATAAACAAACAAACTATGGCGTCTACCTTGGGGCACGCCAGCAGCTCCTTGGACGCCGGATCCAGAGGGTACATGCCTGACAAGGCCCGACCCCCTTTGAATGAGGCCTCAGGTGCCTTCCATTCCAGATCGATTAGCTACTGTGCTGCTTGTAGGAGGGGAAAATAGTGAGCCGTTTGGCGCAGGCCCTCTAACAGGGGGTTCATTTTAGGGTCCACCTGGGGTGTCCTGGCCTGGAATAGCCAGTTCTGATAGGCATTGTGAGACCAGGCCTGGAAGATCCTCTTTCCGAAAGAAGCGTCTCATGGTCCGATATGGTTCTATCTCCGAGGGAAGTTCTCCCTCCTCGGGGGGCTCCTCATCTTCCTCGGAGCAATCTGAATCCCCATAAGTGGGGCTTCCGGGTGGCGAGTGGCCGTGCCTAGGTCTCGAGGGTCCAGGGGCCGGATCATCCGGAACGGAAAGACCCATTCGAGGAGCAGACTGCATCTGGACAAAGGCGTGAATCCCCTTGAATAATTCCACCCTGGAAAGCGAAGCCGGATCTGGCCTTAGGGGCACCAGGTCTCTCAGGTTCCCTGGCTGCTCACCGCGGCCTGCTAAGTCCAGAGTGTTCCCTGAGGAACCGCTGGGCTGGGACCGGTCCTGTCCTGGAACTCCCATGGCCTCCTCATATTGGGCACATAGTGAGTCTGCTTCCTCGCTCTGTGTGGCTCTGAGGTTGCATGCTGAGCAGAGGCTTAGAGCTCTTATGCCTGATTCTGGAGGTGCCAGCTCTGCGGACGTATGGGCTCTCTTATGCTCCATTTCATCTGTTATTTCCTCCCAACCGGAGTATGCGCCTTGTAATATGTGTCGCCTACTAATATGCGCTTATCTTATGAATGTGCACTCATCAACATGCGCTTAGCCGCATGCGCCTAGGAACGGGCGTCTTATGGACGTGCGCCTATGAACGGGCATCTTAGGAACGTGCGCCTATGAATGGGCATCTTATGAAAGTGCGCCTATGAACACGCGCCTACCAACAGGCGTCTTATGAACGTGCGCCTATGAACGTGCGCCTATGAATGCGCGCCTACCAACAGGCGTTTATGAACGTGCGCCTATGAACGTGCGCCTATGAACGTGCGCCTATGAACAGGCGTCTTATGAATGTGCGCCTATGAACGTGCGCCTATGAACGTGCGCCTACCAACAGGCGTCTATGAACGGGCGCCTATGAACGTGCGTCTATAGGCCTGCGCCTATTGGCGTACACCTATCCTAGCAGCGCGCGCTTAGCAAGCATGCGCCTATCCGCGTGCGCTTAGCAACGTGAGCCTATCCACGTGCGCTTAGCAACGTGCACCTATCTGCGTGCGTTTAGCAACGTGCGCCTATCCATGTGCACTTAGCAACGTGCACCTATCCGCGTGCGCTTAGCAACGTACGCCTATCTCAGCGTGCGTACAGCAACGTGCGTCTAGGTGGCGAAGGCGAGTAGGCAGGCAAAATGGCGACCTCCTTGGCGGGCTGCCACGTAGGCAGGCCCCGCTAATCCTCACTTCCTCGGAGACCACAGTAAAGATGTACGCCTTACCTTGTCTTCAGCACTTCCCGGCTGCAACCCAGGCGGTCTCCGGCTGCGGGGGGAGAGGGTGAGTACTGTCACTGCCGCGCTCGAGGAAGTGCACCTGCTGCCTCTAGGCCGCGCCCGAACTCGTCTCGCTCGGGGGCCAAGTCCTCGCCGGGACCGAGGCTGCCTCTATGCCATGCCCGAGCCCTTCTCACTCGGGGGCTAGGTCCCTGCCGTGAGTCGGCCACCGGACCGAGGCTCCTACCTCCGAGGGACCACGGAAGTCAGCTCGGGAAACTCAACTGGGGGAGGGACCGAATGGTATCACCGCAGGAGTGCGGGGCTCATCTTCAGTTAGGTTTCTTCTATGAATTTAGTCGTTTAGAATTTGGAAACACGCTCAGCGAGTATGAGGTAGCTCCAAACTGCTTTGGAGACGGAAATTACTGAATTGCTGCACTTCCTGCAGGGGTATATGTACTCGTGCTGACGTCAGATCCGTTTCCAACTGCTAGCACGAGCACACTATACCCACTTGTTTTGAGTCCATCTGCTACACGCTAGGAAATATACTCTTCTTTCCTTTAAAATTATATTTCCCCCATCATTAATAACATATTTCCCCCGTCAACGACAACTCATTTCAAATTATATAAATTAGCCCACTCTAAGCTGTTATTATGTACTAGAGATGTGCAATCGTTTATCACGAATTAGGCAATTGCAACGAAATTGCCTAGTTCGTCGTGGTTCGGGGACCCCGAAACCCGAAAAGATTTTCCTCGAACTTCGGGGAAACTTCGTTTTTCGGGTTTGTGTGGGGAGAGGGGCACATTTTTTTTTTAAATTAAAAACCACCCCAAACATTAAGATTAAGTATAATACAACCACCCTCCCCCCATCCCGATCCCTCCCCAAGACTTACTAACATCCCTGGGGGTCCAGCGAGGTCCCAGGTTCCATTTGTCCCTCCGTGCCCGGTGTGCTACTGCAAGCCGTGCTCAAAATGGTGCCGAATAGCCTCTGAACTACTATGTCACAGGGGCTACCGGCGCCATTGGTCAGCCCCTGTCACATGGCCATCGGCGCCATCTTGTGCTTATACCATGTGACAGGGGCTGACCAATGGCGTCGGTCGCCCCTGTGACATAGTATGGGCAAAGGCTATCGGCGCCATTTTGATTCCTGGCATCCGACGGCACCAGTGCAGGAGATCGCTCCTGGACCCCCGTTGTCGGCTGCCAGGAATCAAAATGGCGCCGATAGCCTTTGCCCATACTATGTCACAGGGGCGACCGACGCCATTGGTCAGCCCCTGTCACATGGTATAAGCACAAGATGGCGCCGATGGCCATGTGACAGGGGCTGACCAATGGCGCCGGTAGCCCCTGTGACATAGTAGTTCAGAGGCTATTCGGCACCATTTTGAGGAGCACGGCTTGCAGTAGCACACCGGGCACGGAGGGACAAATGGAATCCGGCACCCCGCTGGACCCCCAGGGATGTTAGTAAGTCTTGGGGAGGGATCGGGATGATGGGGGGGGGGGGTTGTATGTAATGTATTAAAATGAATTTAAATGTTTGGGGTGGGGGTTTTTTTTAGCTTCGTTTCCCGCTTCATTTTTTGGGCCGGTTTTGGGTTTCCTCGTTTCGTTTTTCAAAAAAACTAAACGAGAAAACCCGAATTTTACCACGAAGTATCCGAGTCAAAAAACGATCAGGTAGAAAAAACGAAGCACATCTCTATTATGTACATAATTTCTTCAATGTGTTCAATATCACCTGGTTGACCCCAGCTATACCCTATGGGGCGGATTTTAAAAGGCGCGCGAATAGCCTACTTTTGTTTGCGCTCCAGGCGCAAACAAAAGTACGCTGGATTTTAGTAGATACGCGCGGAGCCGCGCGTATCTGCTAAAATCCTGGATCGGCGCGCGCAAAGCTATGGATTTTGTATAGCCGGCGTGCGCCGAGCCGCGCAGCCTACCCCCGTTCCCTCCAAGGCCGCTCCGAAATCGGAGTGGCCTCGGAGGGAACTTTCCTTTGCCCTCTCCTCACCTTCCCCTCCTTTCCCCTACCTAACCCACCCGCCCCGGCCCTGTCTAACCCCCCCCTTACCTTTGTCGGGGGATGCGGACCTCCTGCGCGCCGGGCCGCGACCTGGGGGTGGGTACGGAGGGCACGGCCACGCCCCCGGACCGCCCCGGGCCGTAGCCACGCCCCCGTACCCGCCCCCAAAACGCTGCCGACACGCCCCCGAAACGCCGCGACGACCGGGCCCGCCCCCGACACGCCCCCCTCGGAGAACCCCGGGACTTACGCGAGTCCCGGGGCTCTGCGCGCGCCGGGAGGCCTATGTAAAATAGGCTTCCCGGCGCGCAGGGCCCTGCTCGCGTAAATCCGCCCGGTTTTGGGCGGATTTACGCGAGCAGGGCTCTGAAAATCCGCCCCTTTTTGTTTCAACTGTTGTCAAAATGTTTTGTATATATTGTTGACAAAATGTACTAAGTTGTTATATCTGTAAACCGGAGTGAAGGCATCTAGCTATACTTCGGTATAAAAAAAAACATTTAAATAAATTTAAATACAAATAAATGAAAGTCTGTGAAAATTTACCTGGGTAATTTTCAAAAGAATTTGCTTGCATAAAAGTAGCATATATTTATTTTTTATTTCTTCATTTTAAAACATTTATTTCCTGCCCATATTAATCCTGTTGTGCTGGGTGGGTTACATCAATAAAATAATAAATTAGCATATTAAAAAAAATATAAACTACAAAAGTTAAATATCTCTTAAAATGTAGACAGCAAAAATTAATAAGAACTCAGAATGAAAACTAAGGACCAACGGCTTCTAGAAACAATTATGCTTTCAATTGTTTACGAATTTACAATTTTCAAAAGCTCTTTTATATGCTTAGAGATAAATTTCAAAAAGATTCATGTATGAGTATATGGTATTTTTAAAATTGTCACAACAAGGTGTTGAACGATGAGCAATAAAATCCCCGGCATGTAAAAGCCAAATTATGGGGCCGATGCGAAAAACTTGCGCTGAACGCGGGCGCTGTGTATTCAGAAGACTTTGCCATAGTTTTATTGTAACTTTCCGCTCCTTCTGGTTATGGTTAACGTTATAATGCTTCTGTTCCCTGTAAACCGATTTGATTTGATCTGTATCATGAAAGTCGGTATAGAAAAGCTTTAAATAAATAAATAAATAAATAAATAGTTCTAATTGATTGTGGACAGGCTGTATTTTCATGCATTTGTTTGGCAAATAGTTTGTTAGCTGATTTAACTTATGCCATTTACTTAGTCAATGAACAATAATTATTAGTTCAACTAGGGAGCTTAATTTTACAGCACTGCTTATAGCAGTAAAGTCCTTACATACCTATTTCTAGATAGACTTTGCTGCTGATTTTATAGGCATAAAATCACTTTGAATGCTGGGGTAATGCTCTTGGTGTACACAGGAAGTTGCACCTGTTCCTAGCCAAATTTATATGTTTAACAGGCTTTATAATTATCTCCAAAATGTGTAATTTTGTAAATATTCAGAATCCCACTGTCGCTCCTTGTGACCTTGGGCAAGTCACTTTACCCTCCATTGCCTCAGGTACAACCTTAGAGGTAGATCTTTAAAAAGTACGTGCGTGCGTACTTTTGTTCGCGCAACCAGCACGAACAAAAGTACGCCGGATTTTATAAGATACGCGCGTAGCCACACGTATCTTATAAAATCTGGGGTCGGCACGCACAAGGTTGCACAAAATCGGCAGCCTGCGCGCGCCGAGCCGCGCAGCCTGCCTCCATTCCCTCCAAGGCTGTTCCGAAATCGGAGCGGCCTCAGAGGGAACTTTCCTTCTGCATTCCCCCACCTTCCCCTCCCTTCCCCTACCTAACCCACCCCCCGGCCCTACCTAAATCCCCCCCCCCCTACCTTTGTTGGGCAAGTTACACCTACTTGAAGCAGGCATAACTTGCGCGCGCCACCTCACATCCCCCGGCACAGGCCGCAGTGCCGGGGGACTCGGGACCACCCCTGAACCGTCGCCATGCCCCACGGACCCGCCCCAGACCGCCCCCTGACCCCAGACATGCCCCCGGACACACCCCCTCCCGCCCCTTTTACGAAGCCCTGGGACTTACGCGTGTCCCGGGGCTTTGCGTGCACCGGCGGCCTATGCAAAATAGGTGCAGCGGCGCGCAAGTGCCCTGCACGCATAAATCTGGGAATATTTACGTGCACAGGGCTTTTAAAATCTAGCCCTTAGATTGTAATCCCTCTGGGGATAGGGAAATATCTACAGTACCTGATTGTAATCCACTTTGAAGCGCTGTGAAAAGTGGAATATAAATCTAAATAAATAAATAAATCTCATGCTTACCAAATCATCAAAGATATCTCGCTGATGTACATGAATGGTAACAAGTGTTTCAAACTTGATCCTCTCGACTTTAGTAAGGTCATGTGTTGTCTGGTTGATAAGGGTATTTAAAATATCCAAAAATTTTTTATTAGTTATTTGCATGACTTTCCTGTCATCTCTTGCATTGTGTAAGGCATCTTCTGAATCATGTGTCCATAGCATCTGAATTCCCAGTAACCCCACCTGTAAAGATGATACATGAAAAAATATGTATGTGCAGCTAACCAGATCATATCTTCATTTTCTTGAAGTAATATAGAAAATGTTTTAGTAAACTATTCTTAGCATAGTAAAGGAAATTTTTTTTTACTAGATCCACTACTATTCATATTCACAACAGCAAAATTACATTGTTTCTAAATAAGTTATTAATCCCACCCATAATAACACAGGGATGCGAGATCTTTGCTTGGCTTCCTTCTCTCACCCCAATAAAACACAGAGACTTCAAATGGCATTACAAAAGGCCGCAGTTTATTATTCCTAACTCGAGCCCTTACAAACAAACATAAAGCCCCCACCCCTTTTCCTTATTTCCTTCTTCACCGCCTCAACCACCACGTCCCAATGGTAAGGCATAAGGAATAATTGCCACCCCCCAATACTTACCCTGCCTCGTCCCAGCGAGGGTAAGCTTTGGCTTTGAGCTTAGACCCCTCGCTCACTGGCCGTCCCATGTAGCAGCCCCCCCAACTACATGAGATTCCAACCCCCCCATTGTCTTTTTAACAAAACATTATTTACAAACATAACTTGGGCTCGGGTTTTCCGCCTCCACTTCGACAAACTTCATCTCACAATTCACACTCAAAATGACAAGCAATATCAATAGGGTGGGAGGGAAGGACTCCAAACCTACCCACGCCTATCTCCTGAGCCCGACGGAGCCTACTGATCTGGTAACCGCTGCGCCCTCTCCAGCCAAACAGCAGCCCACCAATGAGAGCGCAGCGATTCAAATCGATGCGCCCTCATTCGTCGCCGCTCCCGGCTCTCCCCCTCCTCCTTCTCGACCCCCCTTCCCCCATCGCGTACGCAGCCGTGCGCCTCTGCCCTGGTTACTCATCAGCCGCGCGGGTTGAGCCCGCGCCGCCGATCATAGAACATTGGTCACAGACTAGTTAATTCTAGAATACTCTCATACCATTTCAAACTCATGTAACATAAATTTTGATATTATCAAGAGTGATTCAAATAAAATTAATGAGGAACATGTATTTCTTGATGATCATGCTAGTTATTAATATTTTTATGATGCTGTTGTATGTGGTGATTTGTATTCTTATTCTCTGTATATGTTATTGGGTCCTATTATGATGCACATTGGATATAGGCGCAGTCTGCGGAAAGGCACGAGTAAACAGAATTACAGGTACAAAATAGTTTTTAATAAAGAAAGTCAAAATTGTCTTGATTCTAGAGATTTGAAATTTGATGATGCCCTTCTTTTCTCTCCTTAAGACTGGCAGGCCCTAATTTGTGTGGGGATGGCCTGGAACAGAGTTCCCTCACTTCTTTTCAGACTTAAGAGGTAGTGCAGCAGGGGTGTTCTGCTCCAGTCCCTTCCCATCAGGCAGCCTGCAAGGGGCTTAGCCACTCTGCTTTATGGGGAGCAGGACAGGAATGGGTGAGACTGAAGCAAAGAACAAGTATGAAAGAGGTTGAATTAGCACAAGTTTGAAACTTTTGAGCAGCAGTGCCTGTCGTCAAGGCTTCAGCCCTGTCCTTCATGATTAGCACCACAACTGACAAGTTTCAAACTTGGGCTAATTCAGCCTCTTTTTGTATCTATTTTAATTTCTGGCAGAACAACCCAGAATGACCTTCTGCTACCTTTTTTTCGGTACTCAAGGAGATTAGTTCTGGCTCCTGTGCCGAAAAAGCACAGAGCTGGTATAAATCAGTTTTAGCTCCCTGCAGAAAATGAGCAGAGCTGGTGGTGGCATGGATCATTTCTGGCCCCCTAGGCCCCAGAAGAAGGGAAGCAAAATGTGTTGAAGTTGTTTATGCTGAGATGGGAGCAACCACATGACTTTGTTTTTTTGCACAGTTTCTGGCACAATTTAGGAGGCCATGAAGAGAACAGCCAAGGACAAAGAAACAGGAGATGGAAGCCTGTTAACTTTACTGCTGCTGTTGCTACTAATGGGTGTGCTTGCATGTGAGAGTGTGTGTCTATTTAGGAGAGAGTTCACTCCCAGCCCTGGTTCTCCCCCCCCCCCCCCCCCCCCCCCCCTTTCCCATATAGATCACACCTGAGCCTGGACCTTCTCCCTCACACAGGTCACACATTTATCTCTGGCCCCACTATTCCCACTCCGCCTTTCTTCCCCACTCTGTTCCTCCATCCACATATACTTCCCTAAATTCTCCCTGCTCCACAGTTCCACTTCCTTTTTGTCTACAAATTAAACCCTGATGATTGATTAAGATGTTTTCATTTGGTTATGAAAAATGGGGATGTAGTTAGGAGCAAATAAAAGTACACAGCATGTCAGAAATTTAGAAAGGATGGTTTGTTTTTATTCAGGTCTGCTAGGTTTGATGGAAACAATAGGACTACCCAGACTTATGGAAAGAAATGAGTTAAGAGCATAATAAAAGGAGTCTAATCCAGGTACATTAGAATTAGGCTTCTTTTTTGTTGGTTTCCCTCTTTTCCAAGAGAAATATTTGTGGAGCCCTGTTCTGATCTGGTCTTGGGCTTAGGGACTTGTGGAGATGCTCATGACCAAGACCACATCATAGGGGCAGGGAAGAAGTCACTTTATCAATGCCTTTAGGCTTTCTCCTTGCAAGGATTCTTCAGCCCAGTAAACGGCACAAAAAAACACTACACCGATTCCCAAGCTGTTCAAAATAAGTTTGTTACTGTCACTAAAGACAGGAAAAACAAAAGCCCAAAAGAAGTGATACACCAATGACTGGTGCACTAGACAGTAACACAAAGTCCAACAAGCACAAATAATAAATCTTGGTCTCTTTAAGCAGGAATAGAGGAGACATCTAGTAGTTACAGCAGCAGGCTACAAACCAGAGAAACCACTGCCACTCTTTGTGACCTTAGTCAAGTCACTTTACCCTCCATTGCCTCAAGTACAAATGTAGCAAGCTACTATAAACCAGGTTCCTGCCACCACAAACTTATCATATGTTGAAACCTTACTGAGCTATGTTTGGATCTGAGTGATGTGTTCTGGACCTGCCAGAAAGGGATTTTCAACCCTGCAGAGACTGCAGGCCACCATAAGCAAGGTAAAGGAATATAAAAATACATCAAAACCCTATGTTTTGATGTATATATTTATATACATCAAAGCCCTAGGTTTCAAACAGATGGTGACTAACCCCACACACAAAGCGGGTCATACCCTTGACCTTATATTTACCAACACATTAATCCAAGCGGACCACCCCATCTGTACGCCCATTCCCTGGTCAGATCACCACCGTATCGATACATGGTGCACTATACAAGATTCCCCCCGAACCTCACAACCTACAAAAACAATCAGATTCCGAAAACAGGCAAAAACCGAAGATATATTAGACGCCCTTTCAGAGGAACTACCTAACCTAGACCTTACAGATGCTAACTCCGCCACCTCTTCATGGTTCCAAATCACCACCAACATAGCAAATAAACTCTGCCCCTCTCAAACCAAAAAAATCAACTTAGAAAAGAATAACAAAAAACCATGGTATGTAAATGAACTTAAAACCATGAAACTGAATCTTCGTAAATTAGAAAAAACCTGGCGAAGGAACCGCCTCCCTACCACACTATCACAGTTTCGCACCCAATTACACGCATACCGAAAAGCCACAGAAAAAGCAAAGAAAGATTTCTATGCCACAAGAATCCATCAATTCCAGTTCAACCCACAAGCCCTCTTCCAATATGTAAACAGCCTCATTACATCTCAAGACAGATGCAATCCTGACAATGACGACGAAACTAAATGTGAGAATCTAGCATCCTACTTCCTCTCTAAAGTGGAAACCATTATGGCACGCTTCACAGCTCATTCTGGCTCCCCAAACTCACCTGCACCTAAAAACAGCTCAATATACTGCACCAATCAAAACATACTATCACACCCACACACAAAAAACCCAAACTCCTCACTATTGAACTTCGAAAACACATCTGCACTAGAAATTGAAACCACTCTCAAAAAAATCAAACCTGCATATCACCCCTCAGACAACCTGCCTACCAAAATATTACTCACAAGCCCAGCTACTACAGCCAAACACATCGCAAACATACTGAACAAATCCATTACTCTAGGCCAAGTCCCAAAGCAACTCAAGCACGCCATTATCAAACCCACTCTCAAAAAACCTAATTTGGATCCTAACGAACTAGCCAACTATCGCCCAGTTTCAAACCTCCCATTCCTCTCCAAAATACTGGAAAAGATTATCAACAAGCAACTCACTGAATACATTGATGAACACAACATACTCTCCACATCACAATATGGTTTTCGCAAACACCATAGTACAGAAACACTACTCATCACCCTCTCAGAATCTATACTTAAAGCCTTGGACAACGGACAATCCCACATACTTGCACTATTAGATATCTCTGCGGCATTTGACACCGTCAACCACCTCACACTCATCAAACGCCTCATGGAAATTGGCGTTGCTGGCACAGCCCTACTATGGTTCCAATCATACCTCAGTGACAGAAGCTACAGTGTAAAAATTGGTTGTAACAAATCCAACCCTGTCAAACTATCTCAAGGAGTACCACAGGGTTCATCCCTCTCTTCTACACTCTTTAATATATACCTCCTCCCCCTCTGCCAACTTCTCTCGAAACTGGGTATCCAGCACTTTATATATGCTGACGACGTGCAGATACTCATCCCCATTAATGATTCCATTACAAACGCAATGAAGATCTGGAACTCTGCGCTATCCGAGATAAATAAACTGCTCTCCGATAATTTCCTAGCACTCAATGCTAACAAAACAGAGCTACTCATTCTTTCCCCTCCTAACAACCCTTCACGCTCTCTCTCCCCCACACCCTCACCACCCAGCTGCCCTCCTACCCCTCTAGTCCGCAACCTTGGCATTATGATAGACGACCAATTTAACCTTAAAAAATTCATTTCAGCCACAATAAAAAGCGGATTCTTCAAACTCCACACCTTGAAGAGAATCAAACCTCTTCTTCATACCTCTGACTTCCGCACAGTTCTGCAAGCTATGATCCTGTCCAAAATTGATTATTGCAACGCTATCCTCCTAGGCTTACCAAAAAGTACCCTACAACCCCTACAGTTATTACAAAATGCTGCAGCACGCATCCTTACCAACACTCACCGACATGACCACATTACTCCCATCCTTCAATCATTACATTGGCTCCCCGTAACCTCCAGGATAGTATATAAAGTACTCACTCTCATACACAAAGCCATTCATAACCATGACATGCAATGGTTCCCAGAACATCTCCTGCTTCACAATCCGACAAGACCCACAAGAACGCAGCACCTGGCTAAACTCCAAATACCCTCTCCTAAGCTCATGAAGCACACCACCTTTAGGGAGCGATCTTTCATCATCGCAGGAACTGCCCACTGAAATAAAATGCCTTCCCAATTACGCCAGGAACCTTGCCACAAAAAATTCAAGCACAATCTTAAAACATGGCTGTTCAAACTAGCATACCCTGACTAACGTACTGACTCTCCCCTAAGATTTGACAGGACCGCCCAACCGACCGCCTACTGACCGCCCTTCTGACCCTCGCCCTTTCTGTATTCTCTCCCTACCCCACTTGACCATCGCCCTTTTCTATCTTCTCTCCCCGCCCCCCAACCTCTATAGGTCTTCTCCTAGTCTTCCCTTTCTATCTATTACTTTACCCTGCTAATTATAATGATTGCTGTATATAAGTTTATTGTTAGAACCAACATGTACATTTGTATATATTTCTCGTATTATCATCTCCAGTCATATTAACCCTACCTGTTAATGTTATTATTGTAAAGCTTGTTGCTAAGTTATGTTACATTGTGAACCGAGGTGATGTTTTGCAAACGTGCCTCGGTATATAAGAAACCCTTAAGTAAATAAAATAAATAAATGTGCTGTCCTGTGAATGACATATGTTCTGCAAGAACAAGCATTCAGCACTCACTCATAAGTCGGGAAAAAGACTGTACTGTTTAGCCTGCCCAGAGAAAGCAAAATTGCTTAACTTGTAACAGGTGTTATCCCAGGACAGCAGGATGTAGTCCTCACATATGGGTGACGTCACTGACGGTGCCCTATCGCGGGAAAAACTTCTGTCAAAGTTTCTAGAAACTTTTGACTGGCAGCCTGAGGCTACTGGGCATGCCCAGCATGCCATGATATTCTCTGCCACAGGTGTCTCACTCCAGTCTCGTATGTAGCAATAAGCTTTAGCAAAAAATAAAATAATAAAAGGTATGAGACCCAACTCCACGGGGTGGCGGGTGGGTTTCGTGAGGACTACATCCTGCTGTCCTGGGATAACACCTATTACAAGGTAAGCAATTTTGCTTTATCCCAGGACAAACAGGATGCTAGTCCTCACATATGGGTGATTAGCAAGCTAGAGGCTGAGTCATTTCAGATGGAGGCCACAGTGAAGTGTTGTTGTTGGAAATGAGTCAGCCGAAGATCACAGCAGGTTGGTTGTAGAAGGAGTTGGGTTTAAACTGGAAACAAGTTCTTTAAGACAGATTGTCCATAGACTGAATCTTGTCGTCCTTCTTTGTCCAAACAGTAATGAGCTGCAAAGGTGTGAAGAGAACTCCAGGTTGTGGCTTTACATATGTCAAATATTGGTACTGAACGATAATGTGCTACTGAGGTTGACATTGCTCTTACTGAATGTGCCTTTACTCGCCCTTGGAGGCGAGTAAAGGCACATTTGGAAGGCACATTTGGATAAAGTATGTTTACCCACTGCTTTACCGGGTTTATTGGGATCATAAGAAACAAAAAGCTGGTTGGATTTTCTGTGGACTGCAGTGCGGTGTAGGTAAAAAGGTGTGTAAGGCTGTTTCTCCTTGGTGAGAATGAGGCCTTGGGAAGAATGTGGGTAAAACTATTGATTGGTTCAAGTGGAATTCCGTAACTACCTTGGGAAGGAATTTTGGATGTGTACGGAGAACTACTCTGTCATGTAGGAACTTTGTATAGGGTGAGTATGTGACAAGTGCTTGTAACTCACTAACCCTTCTAGCTGATGTAATGGCTATGAGGAAGATAGTCTTCCATGTGAGAAATTTAAGATCACAGGAATCTATGGGTTCGAAAGGAGAACGCATGAGTCTTGTTAAAACCAGATTCAGGTCCCATTCTGTGACTGGTGGCCGAATTGGTGGTTTAAGCTGAGTTAACCTTCTCATAAACCTGCTGACAAGAGGTTGTGATGATACAGGTGCATCTCCCATTTTGTTATGGTAAGCTGAGATTGCACTTAAATGTACTCTTACAGATGAAGTCTGGAGACCAGATTCTGAAAGTTGGTATAAGTAGTCCAGTAGAGAAGTAGTGGGGCAAATGAAAGGATCAATATTCTTTTGTCTGCACCACAAAGTGAATCTCTTCCATTTGGAAGAGAAATTCTTTCGTGTGGAAGGTTTATGTGAAGCTATAAGCACTTGAGATACATTGGTTGAAAGGTTGAGTGGTTGTAAAATCAAGCTTTCAACAACCTTGCTGTCAGGGATACGGATTGGAGGTTGGGATGGCGCAACCGACCCTGATCCTGAGTTATGAGAGTGGGAGCTATTCCCAGACGAATTGGATCCCAGACTGAGAGGTCTAAAAGTGTGGGGAACCATACTTGTCGAGGCCAATACGGGACTATGAGTATCATGGACCCTTTGTCCTGTTGCAGCTTCACTAGAGTTTTGGTTATGAGCGGTATTGGAGGATACGCGTATAGTAGGCCTGAGTTCCAAAGGCGAGCAAAGGCGTCCTTGGCTGGCTTGTTTTTCTGTTTGTGAAGAGAACAGAATTTGTCCACTTTGTGATTCAGATGTGATGCAAAGAGGTCTATTGTTGGTTGACCCCAACGTTGAAATATCCTGGTTGCTACTGAGGGATCCAGGGACCATTTGTGTGGTTGGAACTGATGACTGAGTCGATCCGCCACTATATTGTGAATGCCTGCCAGATAAGTGGCCCGGAGGAACATTGAGTGTTTCAGGGCCTAGCCCAAATCTGTGCAGCTTCTTGACAAAGAAGATACGAGCCCATATCTCCTTGTCTGTTGATGTACCACATGGCTACTGTGTTGTCCGTTTGGATTAGATCAGTCTTGTGTGAAAAGTAGTCCTTGAACGCATGTAGTGCATAACGTATAGCTCGAAGTTCCAGGAAATTGATTTGAAATATTGCTTCGAGTCTTGTCCAAGTTCCTTGAGTTTGGAGAGTGTCTATGTGTGCTCCCCAACCTAAGGTGGATGCATCTGTAGTTAACGTTATCTGTGGGACTGATTGTTGGAAGGGTAGGCCCTTGCGCAAATTGTTCTTGTTCACCCACCAAAGTAGAGAAGAACGTAGCTGGTGGGTTACTTGAATTGGAGAATGCAGTGGTTGAATGGCTTGGATCCATTGAGATCTTATCCATTGAGTTACCCGCATGGCTATTCTTGCCATAGGAGTGACATGAACTGTGGAGGCCATGTGGCCTAGTAAGGTGAGAAACTGATGGGCTGTTGCCTGTTTCTTTGAGTGAATCGAGTTTACCAACAGGGATAATGTTTCTGCTCGATCCTCAGGTAGAAAGGCTCTTGATAGGATAGTGTCCATGTCTGCACCTATGAATTGAAGTAGGTGAGATGGAGTAAGGTGGGATTTTTGATAATTGATGAGAAAACCCATGGAGTGATGTAGGGAAATCGTTCGACTGAGAGAGGTGAGAGCTCCCTCTTGAGAGTGACTTCTGATGAGCCAGTTGTCTAGATATGGAAAGACATGGACACTTTCCTTGCGAAAGTGTGCTGCTATTACTGCCAGACATTTAGTGAATACTCTGGGAGCAGAGGCAAGGCCGAATGGCAGTACTCTGTACTGGAAATGTTGATGACCCACCATGAAGCGCAGATACTTGCAATGAGGAGGGAATATTGGAATGTGAGTGTAAGCGTCTTGTAGATCCAAAGAACAAAGCTTCCACTTTGAAGAAGTGGAAGCATGGTGCCTAGAAAAACCATCCTGAACTTTTCTTTCTTCAGAAATTTGTTGAGATTTCTGAGGTCTAGGATGGGACGTAGGCCTCTGGTTTTCTTTGGAATGAGGAAATAACGGGAATAGAATCCTCTTCCCTTCTGAGACCAGAGTACCGGCTCTACTGTCCTGGTTTTCAGAAGGGTGGATAATTCTATTTGTAATTGAAGCATATGATTTTTGCTGAGATGAGACTGACTTGGTGGAAATTCTTGGGGAATTGAGATGAAGTTGAGTTGATATCCTTGAGATATTATTGATAGGACCCATTGGTCTGACGTTACTGATATCCAATTGTTGTAAAATTTGGATATCCGGCCTCCCACTGGTAGTCCTGGCTGAGGATTTGAATAAAGGCTCAGTTCTCTGGGTGAAATTTAAAAAACCAGCAGCAGGTCCCACTTGTGGAGCAGGTTGGGGCCTAGCTGCTCTCTGTTGCCGTGGTTGCGGTCTTTGCTGGGTTCTGGAGGGCCTGGGTCTAGATGCAGGAGGGTAATATCTCCGTTGTTGGTAGAAAGGCCATCTGGTGTCTTTTCTTGGAGGTCTACGGCTAGAGGAAGACCATACGACTTATCGTCCACCCCTCTATACCAACAGTTTCTATATTTTAATGTTTATGGTATCACATCTAGGGCTATCCCTTCTCAAAGTCAGTAATGGCTCACCAGGAAGTCTTAATCTTTACTGGGCCAGGGTGTGCAAAAAAGGTTTGGATAAGTTCTTGGAGAGAAATCCATTAACGGCTATTAATCAAATTTACTTAGGGAATAGCCACTGCTATTAATTGCATCAGTAGCATGGGATCTTCTTAGTGTTTGGGTAATTGCCAGGTTCTTGTGGCCTGGTTTGGCCTCTGTTGGAAACAGAATGCTGGGCTTGATGGACCCTTTGTCTGACCCAGCATGGCAATTTCTTATGTTCTTATGTTCTTATGTTCTAGTATGTATGGAAGGATCCTGTGGGAGGGAAGATAGCTGTCTCAATGTTTCTGTGTGCTCTTTTAATTGAGACATAGCATCCTGTACCTTGGATCCGAATAAGTTGTCTCCTAGGCAGGGGAGATCCACTAACTTATCCTGGACCTCTGGCCTAAGGTCTGAGGCATTGAGCCAAGCTCACCTCCTGGCACTGATGCCTGATGCAGCCACTCTTGAAGCCGTCTCAAAGCCGTCGTAGGCAGCTCGGACTTCATGTTTTCCGGCTTCTAAACCTTTGTTTATGATGGCCTGTGCAGCCTCCTGGTATTGTGTGGGGAGATATGGAACAAACTCCTCAATTTGTTTCCATAGATTTCTCTGGTACTGGGTCATATAAAGGTGATAGGATGAGATCCTGGAATTCAACATTGCACCTTGAAACACCTTACGACCCAGGGAATCCAGAAACCTATGGTCTTTACCTGGGGGATTTGATGAGTGGACCCTTGTTCTTTTAGACCTTTTCTGCGCTGATTCCACGACCACTGAGTGGTGGGGAAGTTATGACTTTTGGTATCCAAGTTTTTCTCTCCCCCTGTTCTATGTAAGACAACTTTGTCACTGTTTTTATGGTTGCAATGTAAACCGGAGTGATAATTAACTCTGTTATTTGAACTTCGGTATAGAAAAGTTATAAATAAATAAATAAATAAATTCTGGAGTGGATTGCACTAGATTGGTACTGTCCACTCTTTTATTTACTGCAGGAACAGAGCAGGTGTGTTCCCAAAGACGATGTTGTAGCTGTAATAGAACATCATGGATTGGAATTGCCACAACCTGTTTTGGAGGGTCAATGAATTGGAGTACCTCCAAGGTCTGTTGTCTAGTGTCCTGCTCTGTTTCCAATTTAAAGGGGATGGAGTCCGCCATCTCCTGCACAAATGTGGTGAAGGTGAGATCTTCTGGAGGAGATTGTTTTCTGGGATGTGGTGGTGATGGGTCAGACAAAGTCTTCTGATGAAATGTCTGAAGCAGTATTGCTCCATGTATCATATTCTTGAGTTTCTTGTTGTGGTACTGATGGTTTAGGTGGAAGAAGAAGGCCCGAAGGTCCTGGCAAAGGATCTTCAGTAGAAGAATCTTCTTCCCTTGGGTTGGATGGCAAAGAATCCAATAAATTCTGGTATCTTCTTTGTAAAATATTATACAGTGCTTCCTCTGTGGATTTTGGAGTCTCAGGAGGAAGTGGCACCGTTAACGAAGACTTTGGCATCGAGGATATCGGTCTCTTCGATGATTGTTTAGTTGTTGTCAATGATGTTCCATTTTTCCTTTGAGATGGCGCCAGGGTGACCATGGGCATCGGTATTGGAACCAATAAAGTGGTCGGCATTGAGAGAGACTCCGAAAAAAGAGGAGCCATCGATATTGGTATCGTCAGCGCGGTCATCAGTGGCATTGAAGTCACTGGTATCGGGGTTGTCCCCGGCATCAGGAGTGATCCCGGCATCGGCGATGTCACTGGTAGTGATACTGCTATCGTCATCAGTATGTTTACCGGCATCAGTGACATCACTGGTGGAGGAGACGTCACCGGCATCAGCATGGTCGCCGGTAGCTGGTTGTTACGGAAATACGTGGAACCTAGGTCAATGACCGCTTACCTTATCTCTCCAGACACGGAGGACGGGAATCTAGAGTCAGACAGCAGGCAGAGTAGTTCTTCAAGCAGTCCAGGTCAGGGCAGGCAGCAGACCATGAATCCAAAAAGGCAGTCCAGGTCAGGGCAGGCAGCGGACAACGAATCCAGCAAGGCAGTCCAGGTCAGGGCAGGCAGCAGACAACGAATCCAACAAGGCAGACCAGGTCAGGGCAGGCAGCAGACAACGGATCCAACAAGGCAGTCCAGGTCAAGGCAGGCAGCAGACAATGAATCTAACAAGGCAGACCAGGTCAGGGCAGGCAGCGGACAACGAATCGAGCAAGGCAGTCCAGGTCATGGCAGACAGCAGACAACGAATCCAACAAGGCAGTCCAGGTCAGGGCAGGCAGCAGACAACGAATCCAACAAGGCAGACCAGGTCAGGGCAGGCAGCAGACAACGGATCCAACAAGGCAGTCCAGGTCAGGGCAGGCAGCAGACAACGAATCCAAAAGGCAGTCCAGGTCAGGGAAGGCAGCAGACAATGAATCCAACAACGCAGACCAGGACAGGCAAACAGCAGAGAACCGAGAATGCAGAAAGCAGCAACCAAACACTACTTGTGGCTGAAGCAGAGAAAGAGAGAGAAGACTCTCTTTAAATCACCAAACTTTCCCACGCAGGACGACGCTCCTGTCGGCATCTGACATCATAAGGGGGCGAGTCGTGCCAAACAGGAAGTCAATGCCAGGAAGGAACGCCGACGCCCAGGAGTTTTCTTACAGGTAACACTGGTCTTTTAGGGCTTGCCTTACCGCTTCTTTAATCATTGCAGTCAAGTCCTGTGGTACGGGTGGAACACTTGGCGTCGATGGAGGAGGAGATAACATCTCCTGCGACGGCTGTGTAGGCGGTACTGAGGAAGGCCTAGGAGACGGCGATGTAGCCTTATGTTTTGGCCGTTTCCCACTCAGTTCCTCTGGGGAAGGAACTGACGGAGACGCGGAGGTATGCCGATGTCGATGTTTGTGTTTAGGCCTTACCTCAGTCTCCGATCTGATCGATGACATCGACGGTGTTGGAGATGCTTTATCCCCGGAACCGTCCAGTCGACGTTTTTCAGCAGGATTTTCTTTGTAATTCCTGCTGGGGAAGATTTAGTTGAAGTCGAAGGTGAAGGAATTAGTTGCAGGTGAAAAAGTTGTTCAATTTTTTCCTGCCGGAGTTTTCTTCCCTTTGGTGTCATTTCCTAACACTGCCGACAGGAAGAAATATCATGTTTTTCGCCCAAACAGACGACGCATTTGAGGTGCGGGTCTGTGACCGACATGGTCCGATTGTAGGTCAGGCATTTTTTAAAACTCGAAGCCATGGTATTGTCGACAGCTGTCGATGAAAACGAAATTGTGAGAGAAAAAAATTTAGCGTTTTTAAACGTCTGGTGGGATATATGAGAGTGAGATCCCCTAAGGGAGAGACAATTTTAAGAGATGACTTTTCAGTCAGAATTGAGTATAAAACTCAGAGAGCTCCTATGCCCGCAATGCCTACAGCAGCGCGGAAAAACGAAGACTAGAGTGAGACCCCTGTGGCAAAGAATATCATGGCATGCTGGGCATGCTCAGTGGCCTCACAGTGCCAGTCAAAAGTTTCTAGAAACTTTGACAGAAGTTTTCCCGCAATAGGGCTCCGTCAGTGACATCACCCATATGTGAGGACTAGCATCCTGCTTGTCCTGGGATAATACCCTTTTGTATGTGCCATGTGGTAAATCATGCCATTTTGAATGGTAAGATTTATGTGTGGAAGTTTTTTGTGATGCTACCAGTACCTGAGAACATCAGTGAGTCCATGATATGAGATTGACCTGTGAGAAGGCAAATTGGTTACTGGTGTGATAGATTGAGAAGTAGGGGAAAGCATACTGGTCTCGGCCAGGACGTGGGTCTGAGAAACAGTGAACCCATCCCGGTGCAGCATAATAAGAGTGCTGGCTATGAGAGGCATCGAAAGATACACATATAAGAGGCCTTTGTTGCAGCAAAGGCATCCATGGGAACGCATTCGAGACATGCGTAGGGAGTAGATCTGTCCACCGTATAGTTCGATTCAGACGCAGAGGGCAAGGTCGGTTGACCTCAGTGCTAGAAGATTTTTCTCACTACACATGTAGTTCGAGACCATCCGAGAGGATGGAAACTTATATGGAGAAGGTCTGCTAGTGCGTTCAGTAAGTCTGTTAGATAAGTGGCCTGGGGATGCATGGAGTGAGCAAGGGCCAAGGGTAGAGCTGCACAGCTTCCTAGCAGAGCAGCTAAGAGGTTGTGTGTGCTTGTGTGTTGGAAATACCACATTGTCACTATGTTGTCTGTCTATATGCACAAAGGTTTGTTGCAGAGGTAGTATTATAAGGCATAAAGGCATAACTCATGGCTCAAAGCTCCAGGAAATTGATGTGAAACTCTGCATGGAGTGGAATAGATGCATATTGGGTTGAGAAGATGTTAGTTCGAACTCTGCAACCATGAGTAAATGCAAAGTATGAGCAGGACCAGCCTAGGTTTTGGTTCTAGATCTGCAATATGGATCAGGGATGAAAACGGTTAACAGCTTAGATCCACTGATAATTGAAATTTCACTGAATCTTACTCATATCAAATCTGGACCTATGAGTAAAGTGCATGGTGAAAAAATCCCGTGGCCCAGAGACATATAGGAATTTGTCAGAATGTCTGCGCGGTTGTTGGACAGGAAGTTCGTTGTGACTGTGGTGTCCAGAAGTGTTCTATATGGGATTTATGGTAGTTAACAGCAATCCCAGGTGGTAGAGTTGTGAAGAAGATAGAGCTCCTTGCTTGGATTGACTGTTGTTATGCAGCTGTCCATACAAGGAAAAGCGTGAATGATGTTTTACTCTGTAGAGAAACAGCAGTCACTGCTAGTGATTTAATGAAATACCCAAGTTGCTGAAGCTGGAGCAACCAGCAGAGCTTGGGATTGTAATATTGTTGACTCACCATGAACCACATAGAAAGATTAGAGGAAAGAGGCAACCTACTTACTGTGGTATGGAAGTATGGTGACGAGAGACACCATTTTACCTGTCCCTTCTGAAGAAAGTTGATATTTCTGAGGTCCAGGATGGGTGGAGAGTAACTACTTTCTGTTGAAAGAAAGAATAGTGAGATTAAAACTCCCCCCCCCCCCCCCGCGCTTTGTAGCATCCGGGGGACTTTACCCTGAACCTTGGTACCAAGTGGGGTGGCCGCTCTGATATTTGGCAAGTTGAGAGACCAGGAGGTGTCCAACTGGCGGAGCTGATGTAATCTGAATATCATGTAATCTCCCATGGGAGCGTGAGCGGTAAACGTTTTACCCGCATTTCTGTGTGCTGTACAAGAAAACATTGAGACCTGTCGCCAGACCTCGAGGTGGATTTGCATTGAGGCAGTGCTTGCTGGATCTTGTGTTTAGCAGATCAGCGGATGCATCTGGGATTTCGGTCCTTAATTAGGAACCAGAAGCCAGAGTATTAATCAGTACAGAGTCCCGTTGCTGACAACAGGAGGATGTCCTGATGCAATCCCAAATGATTGGTAGAGAGGTTCTCTGGGTATTGTGTCCGACATAGCTGGCAATAGCGATATGTGACACTAATATGGTTCTTGGAAGACAAGATGACCTAGAACCTTTCAAACCATATGGCCTGATTTAGAGAACAGGTCTCAATGGAATTGTCGCTGAAGTGGGATTAGAGTACGTACCATCCATTGTGGATCGCAGAAGGATGAGCCGGTGAAGATAGATAGCTCCGTGGATTTCAGGAGGCATTGAGGGACAGCCTGAAGGACGTAAACGTCCGACTCAACTCTGTAACCTGGTATGGTAGCGCAGGTAAAAGGAGACAGGCTGAGCGTGTCTGGTGCTAACACAATAATTTGTGGAGGGTCAGAACCCTGCACTGGTGTCGGTGGGAAATGCCTCGTGTACAGGGGAGCCATTATGACTCATGAACCTGGCCCTCTTTGCAGCGACTCGATGGATCGTGATGCCAGTGCAGAATTCCTTGGAACTTGGTCCGGTCATTCTGGAGCACCGAGGACTGCCAGCACTGTGTGGAACAGTGGCAGTGGCAGTAGCAATGTTGCTTGGCCTGGGCATTCTTCAGCACAGAGTAGGATAGCACCAATGTCTTGGATGGCATTGGTGGCGTACGGTAACCATGCCAGTGATAATGAGTGCCACGGTGCTCGGCCCGGTCTTTCCCCAGCACCGAGGTGGATGCCCTCACTGTCTTGGATGGCGAATGATGACCAACTGTCATCATGCCTGCACTCCTCCTGGCACTATGTAGTGTCATAGGCTGATACGGGGCTTTAGTTAAGAACCCAAAGCATGGAGCACTGTGTTTAGGTGACGGCATTGCATGTAAGTGCTATGTCAGTATTGATGGTATCGATGGCAGCATAGAAGTGGCCTTGAGGGTATCATCAAAAATATAGATGAAAAAACGTCAATGGCCTGGGCAGAGCAACGATAACAGTGATGGAGGCACCGATGGCATCGGCATAGGTATCAATGGAAATGATGTGGCATTGAAGAATCGCATAGACATCGATGGCATTGGGAAATTGATACTGGCATCGACGGAATCGATGGCTGCATCGATAGGAACGACGAGGACACCGATGGAAACGACGTGTGTGCCGACGGCATCGGTGGCATGGCCGCGGGCATCGACAGCATGGCCACAGGCATCGACAGCATCGATGGCATCGACATGGGCATCGATGGCACCAACATGGGCATCGATGGCATTGACGGCATCTATATGGGCATCGATGGCATCGATTGAACTGACACGGGCATCGATCGCATCGATGGATTCGACCTGGGCATCGATGGAATCGACGATGGCATCGATGGAACAGGTCTCAATGGGATTGTCACTGAAGCAGGATTGACCTGGGCATCGATGGCATCGATGTAATCGACGATGGCACCGATGGAATCGACCTGGGTATCAATGGAACTGACCTGGGCATTGATAGCATCGACCCAGGCATCGATGGAACCAAAGACACCAAGGTGAGCATCAATGGCATCCACCCGGGCATCGATGACTTCGATGGAAAAATCAGCACCATGGATGAAAACATTGATGGCACCAAAAGAATTGATGTGGGGATTGATGGCATCGACGGACCATGGGGAGAGGGGTGTCAATGGCATCAAAAAAGGCAGGACGGCCTGGATGGGGGTACCAATGGTAGCAATGGGGGCATCAACTGCTCGAAGCAACCGAGGTATGAATTCAATAGAGGCCCTGGCAGCAATGGTAACCATGGAAGTCCCTATCCCACTAGTGCTAATAACCAGGCAGAGG
Organism: Rhinatrema bivittatum; assembly: GCF_901001135.1. Taxonomy (NCBI): domain Eukaryota; kingdom Metazoa; phylum Chordata; class Amphibia; order Gymnophiona; family Rhinatrematidae; genus Rhinatrema; species Rhinatrema bivittatum. The sequence continues at coordinate 15,128,610 of NC_042617.1, read as the reverse complement.
GTCACAGGAGTACACTCTTAGGCTATGTGGGGCTAACTGTGAAAACATAGGGAGAGGGAAGGCCGCAATTCGGTTGGTGACAGGAACCGACCAAAAAACAGGACATAGTACTTACCGACCATCGATTAAATGTATGCAAAGGGAGACCCATGCAGGGAAAAAGCGTTTGTGAAGTAAAAGTTTAAGTGTTTCCGTAAGGAAAAATTGTGAGAATTTCTCACAGAGCTCCTAACCGCTATGCTTACTGCAGAGCAGAAAAAAGAAGACTGAGGGGAGACACCTGTGGTCACAGGGATAATTGCAGGCAGAGCATGCTCAGTGCACTCAGTGTGCCAGTGTCAGTCAAAGCTTTATAGAAACTTTGACAGAAAAGTTTTCCGTAACAGGGTTCCGTCCACTGACATCACCCATATGTGAGGACTACCATCCTGCTTGTCCTGTGAGAAAAATCTTTCTTACAAAAAAATCACCTCTCCAACAAAAACCTTCTTTCTTTTTTCTTCACAAGGCCAGGGAGGGCCTAGCAAAGGACTATAGCCAAAATACTTCTACTAACTCCTGCTCAGTTCCAACACCCTCTGCTTTCTGCACATACTCAGCCCCAATTAATAGGGCCAAGTTGACCAATCCAAGCCTTGGGAGAAAATTTTTTTTATGGATGGTCTAAAAAACTGCAAGTCCCTAGTGCTGGTACAAAAAGGGGAAAACATATTGGTAAAGGATTAGAGTATCCCTTACATAAACATAAAGAGACAGACAAACAAACAAGACAAACAATGCAGACTTCTTTCACACACAGAATAAGACAATAGACAAAGAGAAGGCAGGTTAGGCAGAAACAAACAAGAAACACAGACAACTCACCTGGGTAATCTAATAGCAATGCCTAGAACCACCTAACTCCTCTCTCAAAAACTTCTCACCTCTCACCACCAATGCCTGATACACTCTCAAAGGAGTAGCTACAGGAAGCCGGTATATATAAACAAAAATATTATTGTGTGATGCATAAAATGACGCTGAAAGCATCATACTATCATGTGATGCAACAAAGTAGTGGAAATATTTTGGGGGTAGGATTAGATTGGACTTCCAGTGATGTCATAAAAAGGTGGTCAGGGGCCATTCCCAATGACATCATAGGGATTGTGATTTCAGATGGGGCATGGGCAGGGCTTCTCCACTTTTATGGGAGTGGGAGAGATATGGGTGGAGTTATGGGTTTGGGCTGGGCAAGATTGTAGTTTGGGGTGAGCTGGGGGTGTGGTTTGGGGAAGGGAATGGGTGGGGCTACATCCATTGTTTTCTATGGGAATAGAAGGTTCTTAGGTGAAGTTTTGGTTAGGTCTTAGACAGGAAATTAATACTGATTGGCCGTTCCCTGTACATACCAGGATCAGTCCACACTGTAGGGTTATATCTCCCTTCCAGCAGGTGGAGTCAGAGGTCAAAGTTCTAAGCACCTCCCATATCCCAGGGTGCCTCCTGCGATCCTCCAGTATTCCTCTGACTCCAGCAGGTGAAGGAAGACATCCCCTGTGGTCCTGATACTTTGGTCAGCTGAGTAATTTTACCTTCTTTTCTAGTCAAGGAATTTTTGTTCCTGGCTGATCTTTGACAGATCTTCTTGTGTTTTAAAAAAAATAAATAATATAATTTATTTCATGCTGTGTCTACAAGCCTTGCTGTGTCTACAAGCCTTGCCACCCGGCAGCGCGGCTCTCCAGAGACAGTCTCTGTTTTCATTGCGTTTCTGGCGGCGAAGGGCCGTCAGAACTGCCTCTTGCTAGCAGAAAACGGCCATTGCCGCGGACGAGCGATTCAAATTTTTCACAGCCCGTTCCCTTGCCACGAACGGTCCCGTCCCCGAATCGCGGGGGAGCGGCGGCCATTTTGAATTTAACCGACGATCGCGGTGGTCCGCAGTCTGGAGTAGAGGAACTGATTGAGGGATTACCTCTTCCTAATTTAAGTCCAGAGCACTCTAATTTTAATGACATTGACACTCTTCAGTCTCTTTTACCCCTGGGGGGGGTTTAAAACAGCCATTTTCTTCACAATTTATTTTATTGATGCATAAGGCATATTTGGAGGCTGCAGCAGATGCAGAATGTAATCAACCACCATCTGCTAAGATTCCTAAACAGATGGATGAATCTATGTCACATTTACATTCTGTAAATCAGGATTCTGACTTACAAGACCCTCTCCTGGGAGTCTCAGGTGACGCTGTGGATGAGGGAGTTATGGAATCAGCTCTGTTGGAGGGGGATGATCCCCAACTTTATTTATTTATTTTATTTTTCTTTTTTCTATACCGATATTCTTGTAGAGATACAAAGTTCTGAGATTGTTTCACAAAGAGGAGTTAGATCCTCTTATTCCTTTTGTCTTAGAGGAGCTGGCAATTCCAGCACCACAACCAGTGACGGATTCTACTCCCGGAGATCCTGTTCTTGCAGGGCTTAGGGCCCCGCTAAATCTTTCCCTTTTCATCCAAAGCTTTTTCAATTACTTACTCGAGAATGGGATGTTCCAGAAGCTGGTCTTAAGGTTACTAGAGCTATGGATAAACTCTATCCACTCCCACAAGAATTTTTGGACTTGCTGAAGGTCCCTCAAGTTGACTCTGCAGTTTCTGCCATTGCTAAACACACCACAATTCCAGTCACTGGAGGCATGGCTCTAAAGGACTTTCAGGATAGAAAACTTGAGGTTCTTCTTAAACGTATCTTTGAGGTATTCGCCTTAGGGGTACGAGCGGCAGTGTGCAGTAGTCTAATGCAGAGGGCCACCCTTCGGTGGGTACAACAGTTACTTACTTCTCAGGACTTACCATCGGCAGAACTTGAGGAAGCCAATCGTTTGGAATCGGCGGTGGCATATACGGCTGATGCGTTATATGACCTATTACGTACTTCTTCTCATACAATGGCTTCTGCAGTTTCGGCTAGAAGACTTCTTTGGCTCCGTTATTGGGTGGCTGATGCAACTTCCAAATCTCGCTTGGGTTCTTTTCCATTTAAAGGATCCTTGCTCGTCGGGAAAGAATTGGAGCAGCTCATTAAGGATTTGGGAGAAAATAAAGTATATAAATTTCCAGAGGATAAACCTCGTTCCTATCGTTCATTCAATACCTTTAGAGGACGTTTTCGAGGCCAGAGACGATTCCGAACTGGTAGGACTCCATTTTTTCCTACACGACAACAGCCTTCCAGGGCACAGGTATGGACCCATTCCTTTCATGGGAGACGGCCTCTCCATACTAACAGCTCCCAATCTTTTCCATCCTCCAAATCTCCGCAATGAAGGTGCGCCGGCCCATTCCTTGCTGCCAGAGATAGGAGGACGTCTCTCTCATTTTCACAAGGAATGGGTCAAAATTACCTCAGACCATTGGGTCCTCAATATTGTAAAACAAGGTTACGCTTTGGATTTTGCTCGCCCGTTACAGGATCTTTTCCTAGTATCTCCGAGCGGTTCTCTTCTAAAACAGCAACTTGTACGTCAAACCTTACAACGTTTGCTGGATCTAGGAGCTATTGTTCCAGTCCCTCGGTCCCAATATCAGACCGGTCGTTATTCCATTTATTTCATTGTTCCCAAAAAGGAAGGAACATATCGTCCAATCTTGGACTTGAAGGCAGTAAAACAAGTCACTTCAGGTTCCTCGTTTCCGTATGGAGACCTTGAGATCAGTCATTGCGGCCGTCCACAAGAACAAATTTTTGGCCTCTTTAGACCTGTCCGAAGCTTATCTTCATATCCCTATTCAGGAGTCTCACCAGAAGTATCTCCGTTTCATGGTGTTGGGCGAACACTATCAGTTTCAAGCCCTCCCTTTTGGTCTAGCAACTGCGCCTCGAGTATTTACCAAGGTGATGGTGGTAGTTGCAGCATCACTCAGACGGGAAGGGATTTTAGTTCATCCCTATCTTGATGATTGGCTCATCAGAGTGAAGTCACAAACTCTTTGCAGACTAGCGATCCAGAAGGTTCTGCATCTTCTTCATATCCTTGGTTGGGTAGTCAACTTCAAGAAAAGTCATCTAATCCCGTCACAAGTCTTACAGTTTCTGGGGGCTCGATTCGATACAGCTGTGGGAAAGGTTTTTCTTCCACAGGACCGGATGCTCAAATTGATGTCACAAGTTCGTCGCCTATTGGATCTAAATGTACCCACGGTATGGGATTATTTACAGGTTCTTGGTTCTATGGCATCTACTCTGGATATGGTCCCCTGGGCTTTTGCACATCTAAGACCTTTGCAAAGGGTGTTGCTTTCCAGGTGGGACCCCAAGTCAGAGGATTTTCATCTTTCTCTACCACTTCTGGAGCCGGCTCAGTCCAGTCTAAATTGGTGGTTAGTACCACGTCATCTGCAGGAGGGGATGGACCTGGAGCCTCCTCAGTGGATATTAATGACAACGAACGTTAGCCTTTTCGGTTGGGGTGCTGTATGCCAGTCGCAATCGACACAAGGTCAGTGGACGGCTTTGCAAGCCAAGTGGTCCATCAATCATTTGGAAACCAGAGCAGTACGACTAGATTTCTACCACTAATTCAACATCAGTCGGTGAGGGTTCTCTCCAACCATGCCACGATGGTAGCATACATCAACAGACAAGGCGGCACGAAAAGTCACTCCGTAGCCATAGAAGCAGACATGCTAATGGCCTGGGCAGAATCTCATCTACACCGTTTAGCGGCATCACACATAGCAGGCGTAGGCAATGTTCAGGCAGACTTTCTAAGTCGCCAGTATCTAGATCCCGGAGAATGGGAACTTTCCTGGGAGGCAATGAGCATACTCACCCAAAGGTGGGGGACACCCAGGCTAGATCTGATGGCTACCCGGGTCAATGCGAAAGCGGCTCGGTTCTACAGTCGAAGGAGAGAGCATGGAGCGGAAGGGGTGGATGCCCTGGTTCTCCCTTGGCCAAAAGACATCCTTCTCTATGTATTTCCACCATGGCCACTAATAGGGAAAGTAGTGAGACGCTTAGACTCTCACGAAGGTCCGGTGATTCTCGTCGCTCCGGAATGGCCTCGCATACCATGGTATGCGGATCTCATCAATTTAGCAGTCAACAGTCCCATCCGCCTATGTCACATTCGCAACTTCCTTCGACAGGGTCCAGTATATTTCGACCAGGCGGTTCACTTCATGAGTTTCTGCTTTGTTATTCAAAATACTGGAGGATCGCAGGAGGCATCCTGGGATATGGGAGGTGCTTAGAACTTTGACCTCTGACTCCACCTGCTGGAAGGGAGACATAACCCTACAGTCTGGACTGATCCTTGGTAGTACAGGAACGAAAATTATCAGATAAGAACTAATTTTCCTATATCATACTTACGTCACCTGGCAATTAGTTTGATGGATAGTATACCCATTATACTACAAAGGTACCATTGTACAAATAATATAGTCCTTTCTATTTTTATTTCTTTCATAGCCAAGAATGGAGCTTAATGCCAAAGGTCCCTAAGAGAGATGTCTTCTATACAAATATGGCCTCCATCTTAGGGATTTCCTTTCTCTCTTCCTCCTCTGAGAAGGAGCTGACCTCATAACCATGTTTTTTGAGTTGCTGGTGAGCATTATCCATAGACATAAAGCTTGCTTGGAATAAAAAATCTGTTGGATATGTAGTCTTACTCTGCTATTTAGCTTCCCAATTACATATTGAACACTCTACAATTTTTCAAAGTTCAAAACAAAAACAAGCATATTCTTACCTGTGCTTGGAAACTAACAAGAAAATCCAGTAAATTGAATCCTGGGTCAGAAATCTGATAATATGCTGATTTGATAACTGTGTGCAATGAAGATTGTTGCATAGTTAGCAATTCTCCTAGCCACAACTCTACCGGGCCTTTTGCATTAATCGGGATGTTCAACTGAATAAATATGAAAATAATTGTTAATTTGTATTCTTACAAGTAAGAGGGTAATTTTATAACATCATAAATAAGCTAGCTAGCAAATTTCTGCATAAGTTACACCAGTTTTCAAAGAGGACTTACATTACATTCAGAAAAAAATTAAAAACTTGGCTGTTCGCCCAAGCCTACCCCTAAAAAAAAAGCCTCTGGGTCACCCACACAGCCTCTTACCTCACAGATGCGTCCATTACCGCAACTCAAAGGAACTGTTACCCAACCAAATTGCACTATCTTATAATTTGCTTAATTTCATATTCTTTATGTAAATTTGTAAATATGCTTAATTTTTGCACATATACTAGATAAAATCGTATATAATTCTTATCCTGTAAGCACCCCCTCCTCCTTTTGCCCTTCCCTCCAGTCAGAATTTGTTTAACTTAACTTTTAAAATTTGTTAGAATTTGTTTAACCTATTTTCTCTCTAACAGCCTAGTTCTACAGTCCTTGTTATAATGTAACTTTTGTTGTTGTTTGCTCTGTTAACTGGTTACCCCTTGTTTACTGTAAACCGGTATGATAAGACCTGGTCTTGAGCATCGGTATATTAAAAGAATTTAAATAAATAAATAAAATAAATGTATAAATTAGCTTTGAAAATTATCCCGGCAACATTAGGTCCACACAAATCATACTTTTTAAAGTCATACTTTTTAAAATCAAAATGTATATGCATAAGTTCCAACCCTGCCCAGACCACATTCCCTGAAATGCCTCTCCCCAGACATGTAAAAGTACATATAATTTTATTGGTCGCACAATAATCTACAGAGCCATTTCTACAGGTAAAGCACAACTGCACTCTATGGGGTAGATTTTAAAAGGAGTGCTTTTGCATGTTATAAAATCTGTTTGCTGTGCACATAAGTGCACTGGATATTAAAATCCATGCGGGCATGGGTGGGTGAATTTTAGTAAATTACACACAGCGAAGCAATTGGGCCTTCCCCAGTTCCCCCCAGTCCGCTCCAATTAAGGAGCGGATTGGAAGGAAACTTCCTTAACCCCATACCTAACCTTCCTTCACTTCCCCCTTTCCCCTCTCTACATCGACCCCTGACCCCTACCTACCCACCTGAAAATTTTTTATTTTATGATTTAGTGCTTCTCTGGAGTAGAAATAGTTTGCATACATCAGTCAGCTGCCGGCGTGTGCTTCCCTAGGACAGCAGCTAATGGCTGCTGTTCCGGCTGGCCTCCATCCCGCACTGCCTCAAACCTCCTCACCCAGACCACACACCCCGGCCCATCCCTTTTTCAGGGTCTGGAACTTCCTTTTGAAAATGTGCGCAGCGTGTGCAGAGCCCGGCCACCCGCATATATGCCAATTTTTATACATGCAGCCATTTTAAAATTAGGCCTTAAGTGTATTTGTTAAAATGCTGTTGCTTCAATATCATAAGCAAAATGATATTTTTCATTCTCCTACAAAGTTTGCATGTCCACAAGCACAAGTGTTACAAATTTTTGTGATTTTAAGCTAGACGAAGAGGACTGAGATCTCCAAGGCTCACGTATAACAATATTTTTTTTTGTTGATTCTATATGTTATCATAACCTAAAGTGATTTCTGGATTTTGGTGTACTGTATTTAGCCGTTCTCTTATGTGCATGTTAAAATCTTGGTTATGATATAATTATCTTCCTTAGCATGTTTCTATTTCCATTTTTGGTATTTATGTGCCCAGGTTTCAGAAAATTCTAACCACTAATTTCACACTGTTGCCTTCTGCTGTAGTTATTTTCAGCCTTTTCTTTACTCTAAAGACAAAAGCCACATTTTAAAGCATTTCTGTCCTCACAATTACATCAATTTTCCCATAGAGATTATAGGGGTAAGAAAAATTCTTTATCATCTAGCAACCTCTAGTGACTAGGTAGAGCCCAACACTAAATCTACCTTTGTAATGAGCATTGCCACTGAATGCACTTAAATAAGGTCCATACACTTAAATAACAACTGAACTATAGCCTGACTATTACTCTAACATTTTCCCACAACAGTAAAATCTAATAATGGAAGTACTAACTAAAACATAAATCAATTACCAAACATAGGGAAAGTTTTTCTGAATATGTGGAGGCCTACTGCATGATTGTCCTCTGTCTTTACAGCAAGCTAATTTTCAACTCTAAAGTGGAAGTGGGAGGTATTGTGTGACTGATTTATCCTGCTGTCAATGGAGAAAGCAAGTGTTGCTTACCTGTAACAGGTGTTCTCACAGGACAGCAGGATGTTAGTCCTCACATATGGGTGACATCATCAGGATGGAGCCCAATCACGGAAAACTTCTGTCAAAGTTTCCAGAACTTTGACTGGATCCTACTGGGCATTAGAGATGTGCTTCGTTGTTCGCCCGAAGTAGGAAATTGCCCGAAATTTCCTACTTCGGGTTTTTTTCGGAGGCCCGAAACCCGAAAAGAATTTTCCCCGACTTTCGGGGAAATTTCGGTTTTCGGGTTTGCCTGGGGGAGGGGCACACTTTTTTTTTTTTTTTTAATTAAAACCCACCCCAAACCACCCCAAACATTTACCTTAACTATAGTTCACCACCCCCCCCCCCATCCCGATCCCTCCCCAAGACTTACAAAGTAGATCCCTGGTGGTCCAGCGGGGTCCCGGGATCCATTTCCCTCCTCCGTGCCCATGTTTCTGCAACCGTGCTCTTTAAAATGGTGACGCGCAGCCTCTGAACACCATGTCACAGGGGCTACCGGCGCCATTGGTCAGCCCCTGTCACATGGCCATCGGCGCCATCTTGTGCTCCTGTCATGTGACTGGAGCTGACCAATGGCGCCGAAAGCCTCTGTGACATAATATGGGCAAAGGCTATCGGCGCCATTTTGATTACTGGCAGCCGACAACGAAATGGCTCCCGGACCCCCGCTGGACCCCCAGAGATTATTGGCAAGCCTTGGGGGGGTCAGAAGGGGGGCTCCTGACCCCCCCAAGGCTTGCCAATAATCTCTGGGGGTCCAGCGGGGGTCCGGGAGCCATTTTGTTGTCGGCTGCCAGTAATCAAAATGGCGCCGATAGCCTTTGCCCATATTATGTCACAGAGGCTTTCGGCGCCATTGGTCAGCTCCAGTCACATGACAGGAGCACAAGATGGCGCCGATGGCCATGTGACAGGGGCTGACCAATGGCGCCGGTAGCCCCTGTGACATGGTGTTCAGAGGCTGCGCGTCACCATTTTAAAGAGCACGGCTGCAGAAACATGGGCACGGAGGAGGGCAAATGGATCCCGGGACCCCGCTGGACCACCAGGGATCTAGTTTGTAAGTCTTGGGGAGGGATCGGGATGGGGGGGGGGGTGGTAGTGATAGATATGTAAAAAAAGAATTTTAAATGCTTGGGGTGGTTTTTTTTTTAAAGATTCCTTTGCCGTTTCGTTTTTTGGCCCGGTTTCGGGTTTCCTCATTTCGTTTTTTCGAAAAACGAGACGAGGAAACCCGAAATTTACCACGAAGTATCCGAGTCAAAAAACGACCCGGCAGGAAAAAACGAAGCACATCTCTACTGGGCATGCCCAGCATGGCACTAACCATGCAGCCAGCAGGGGTCCCCCTTCAGTCTTATTTTATAGCTACAGGCAGTGCCGAAAAAAATTAAACAATAAAGCATTACGAACCCAACACCGCGGGGTGGCGGGCAGGTTTCGTGAGGACTAACATCCTGCTGTCCTGTGAGAACACCTGTTACAGGTAAGCAACACTTGCTTTCTCACAGGACAAGCAGGATGGTAGTCATTACATATGGGTGAGTACCGAGCTGAGGATGTCCGAACATGCACCAAATGTATCCAACGGCGTGCAACAGGCACAACAACTGGGGTGGAATTTGGTAGAGGCCATCCGCACCCCACCGGGCAGGCGGAAGGGTGTTGGTACGTCACGTTGGAAACAGGTTACGCAGGACAGATTGGCCGAAGATGGAATCTTGTCTTCCGGCTTTGTCCAAGCAATAGTGGGCTGCGAAAGTGTGGAGTGAGCTCCAGGTGGCAGCCCTGCAAATGTCAGGAAGTGGCACCGATCGTAGGTGTGCTACTGAAGTCGCCATGGCCCTCACCGAGTGTGCTTTAACATGGTCTTGGAAAGGAATGCCTGCTTGCTGATAGCAAAAAGATATGCAGTCCGCCAACCAGGAGGAAAGAGTCTGTTTACCCACAGGCTGCCCTAATTTGTTGGGATGGAAAGAGACGAATAACTGAGTGCTCTTCCTGTGGGTAACTGTCCAGTCTAGATAGAACGCTAGAGCCCGTTTACAGTCGAGGGTATGCAGAGCCTGTTCCCCTGGATTGGAGTGGGGCCTGGGAAAGAAAATAGGTAGTATGATGGATTGATTAATGTGAAACTCCGAAACTACCTTAGGCAAGAACTTAGGGTGAGTGCGGAGTACCGCCTGGTCCTGCAGGAGTTTAGTGTAAGGTGGATAGGTAACTAGGGCCTGTAACTCACTAACCCTGCGAGCTGAAGTGATGGCCAAAAGGAAAATCACCTTCCATGTGAGATATTTTAGGTCACAGGAGTGAAGAGGCTCAAATGGAGGTTTCATGAGGCGACCAAGAACCAAATTAAGGTCCCAAGAAGGGGCCGGAGGACGTAAGGGTGGCTTGATATGGAGCAAGCCTTTAAGAAAACGTGTTACGAGGGGCTGCCCCGATATAGGGGCATCCCCGACACCTTTATGGAAAGCGGCCACCGCACTGACATGCATTCTGATTGAGGAAGTCTTTAGACCGGATTCCGATAAATGCCAGAGATAGTCAAAAAATCTCGGGATTGGACAGGAAAAGGGATCAAGGGACTGTGAAGAACACCATGATGTATACCTTTTCCATTTATATTTATTTTATTTATTTATTTATTGTTTTTATATACCGACATTCGATCGAAATATCACATCGGTTTACATATAACTGAAACAAATAAGACATGAACTGCTTATTTTACATTATAACATGTTAACTGTTTGTTACAAGATAACAGGATGAAAGAACATGAACTGCTTATAGGAATAAGACTTTCTTGTGGAAGGCTTCCGTGAAGCAATGAGGACACGAGAAACCGAATCTGAAAGGTTAAGTGGTTGAAGGATCAACCTTTCAACATCCATGCCGTCAGGGACAAGGCCTGAAGATTGGGATGGCGTAGACATCCGTCGTTCTGAGTGATCAGAAGCGGGTCCTTTCCCAAGGGAATGTGCCTGCGGATGGAGAGATCCTGGAGTACTGGAAACCACACTTGGCGTGACCAGTGAGGTGCTATCAGGATCATGGTTCCTTTGTCCTGACGGAGCTTAACAAGAGTTTTCGAGAGAAGCGGAAGCGGAGGGAATGCATAAAGCAGCCCGGCTGCCCATGAGAGGGAGAATGCATCTCTGGGCTGTGAGCGTTCGCTCCGAATGAGGGAGCAGTAATTGTCTACTTTCTGGTTCTGAGGGGATGCAAAGAGGTTTATTTGGGGATAACCCCAGTGTTGGAAGAGAGAGGTCGCTACCGAGGGATTGAGCGACTACTCGTGCGGTTGGAAGACACGACTCAGTTTGTCCGCCAAAACATTGTCCACGCCCGGCAAGTAGGTTGCCCTGAGGTACATCGAGTGGGAGAGCGCTTCTGCCCAAATCTGAGCGGCCTCCTGACACAGCAGGAAGGAGCCTGTGCCTCCCTGTTTGTTGATGTACCACATGGCCACCTGGTTGTCCGTCTGAATCAGGATGACGTGATTCGATAGGTAATCCTGAAAAGCTCTGAGGGCATATCGCATTGCTCGAAGCTCCAGGAAATTTATCTGGTGTTTGGATTCCTCTAGAGACCAAGATCCTTGTGTCTGTAGATCGTTTACATGAGCTCCCCAGCCGAGGTTGGAAGCGTCGGTGGTGAGAATGAGTTGAGGGTCTGGTAGATGAAAAGCTAGTCCCTGGAGGAGATTGTTCTGATCTTTCCACCAGGCGAGAGACAGACGGAGTGCATCGGTGATGTGGACAATGGTTGAGAGAGACTGAGTCGCTTGAGTCCATTGTGACCGTAACGTCCAATGCATGAATTTCATGGCCAGACGGGCCATTGGAGTGAGATGGATGGAGGACGCCATGTGTCCGAGAAGGACAAGGAATTGCCAAGCAGTCACTGTGTACTGAGACTGCAACTGGTTAGCGAGAGACACGAGGGTTTGAACTCGTTGTTGAGGTAGGAAGGCTTTTGCTTGTAAAGTGTCCAAGTCTGCAGCAATGAAAGACAAGGTTTGAGATGGGACTAAACAGGATTTCTTGTAATTGACGAGAAATCCTAGAGAAATTAGAGTGTGTAGGGTCAAATTCAGGGACGATCGAGCTGCTTGCTGGGTTGGGGCCCTGATTAACCAGTCGTCTAAATAGGGGTAGACGTGAACACCTTCTTTCCGGAGGAAGGCTGCGACAACTACGAGACATTTGGTAAAGACTCGTGGAGCTGACGCTAGGCCGAATGGAAGCACCCGGTATTGGTAGTGCTTTGGGCCTACTAAAAACCGGAGGTACTTGCGATGAGCTGGAGCTATCGCAATGTGGGTGTATGCGTCCTGGAGGTCTAGAGAGCAGAGCCAGTCTCCTCTTTGTAGAAGAGGTAGAAGGGAGCCCAAGGTTACCATTTTGAACTTTTCCCGCTGGAGGTACTTGTTGAGGGCACGTAGGTCCAGAATTGGACGAAGGCCCCCGGATTTTTTGGGGATCAAAAAGTACCGGGAATAGAACCCTAGGCCTTGCTGCGAAAGAGGAATGGGTTCTATTGCTCTTAACTGGAGAAGAAGGGAGACCTCCTGCTCCAGAAGGACAGAGTGGTCGGATACTCCCCACACTTGTAGCGGCGGGAAGTCCGATGGAACAGCAAGAAAATTCAGATGGTAACCCTGTGCAATGATTGCTAGCACCCATTGGTCGGTTGTGATGGCTTGCCACATTCCATGAAAGTGGCATAGTCGACCTCCCACTGGTATGGCTGGCAGAGGAATCAGGCTGCTGCTCTCGAAGTGAAAGTCAAAAGCCTGAATCAGGCCCCGGTTGGGGAGCTGCTTGAGACTTTTGTTTGCGAGGCTGGGACTTATGATAGGTCCTTGTCACTCAGGTCCTTGTCGGTGGAGGATAGTACTTCCTTGGCCTGAAGAAAGACTTCTTAGGGTCCTTCTTGGAGGGCTGTCTAGACGGGAAGTCAGAAGGTATCGATGAGAGCTGTTTGAGGGTGTCATGATGATCCTTTAACTCAGCCACTATTTGCTGAATCTGTTCACCGAATAAATTGTCACCAATACAAGGCAGGTCGGAGAGCCTGTCTTCTACTTCTGGGCGAAGGTCTGAAGATTTGAGCCAGGCCCAACGCCGTGCCGAAATTGCAGTCACAGACACTCTAGTGGAGGTGTCGAAGATATCGTAAGATGTTCTTATTTCGTGTTTCCCTGCTTCAAAGCCCTTTTTAACAAGGGTTTGAAGATGTTCTTGGAATTGGTCAGGCAGGGTTTCAGAGAAGTCCTGTATCTGATTGAAAATGACCCTGTTGTATTGGGTCATATACAGCTGGTAAGCAGCAATTCTAGAGATGAGCATGGCCCCTTGGAACACTCGTCGACCAATATTGTCTAGGAATTTGTGTTCCTTGACAGGAGGGATAGAGGAGTGTGGCTTTGTTCTTTTTGCCTTCTTCTGAGCTGACTCTACCACAACTGAGTGGTGGTCAAGCTGAGACTTTTGAAAGCCCGGGGCTGACTGTACTAGATAAGTAGTGTCAGCCTTCCTGTGTACTGGGGCTACGGATCCAGGATTTTCCCAATTCTTTTTAAGGAGATCAAGAAGAACTTGATGAATGGGAATAGAGGTGATCACTTTAGGGGCATCCAGGAATTGGAGAAGCTCCATCATCTGGTGCCTATCATCTTGTTCCGTCTGAAGTTGAAAAGGGACCATCTCAGACATTTCCTTCACAAAATTAATGAAAGAGAGGTCCTCTGGAGGAGAACGCTTTCTACTTTCAGTAGGAGAAGGAGGTGAAGGTAAATCATCGGTGACTGTGGAGGTATCATCACCCCAAGAGTCATAAGGATCAACAGGCTAACCTGTAGGACGAGAGGGTGGTTGGATACCTGAAGGGCTGGCTGAGGCTCCGAGAAAATTGAAGGAATCGCCAAGGGCACCGCGGACGCCTTGGGGGGCATCGGTGCCGGCATCGATGGCGCCGATGTGCGTATCGCCCCCGATGAGTGAATCGGTGGCGAGGGATGGCATGGCATCGATGGCTGAGGTACCGAGGCATGGGCCCAGAGGTCCTTTTCTTCACCTTCACCCAGGGTTACCAACTTTTCCACAGACTAGGACCGGAGAGAGGAAAGAAACACCTGACTCTCCCCTTATTTACATAAATTTGCATAAATGTGCCACCACTGCCCCTGAACCAGTCTTCTCTCTCTTGCCCCTCTGTTCCTTCTATTCTAGCATCTCAGGACAGTGGCAATGGACAATCTAACAATGGAGCAACAGACCCAACATGGCTATTAATAATGAGTGATGTACTCATGAATCTATTTGAAACACTATACAAATGATGGAGCTCAAACTGCATAGATGCATGCATTTCAGTAACTGTGTATGCACGTGTGTATTACAGGTGCCTTGCTCATTCCACATCCTTCACTGATCTCTTCTTATGATGCACTCACAGCTGGCTGAGGGATCCAGACATAGCACACAGCCATTTACATTCAGCTTTTGTGTTATATTTCTGTAGAGATTTAAAAATTATGCTGCCTTTAATTTGATGTTGAAAACAAATTGGCAATGACTTCTCTGAAAAAAGTGAATTACAATTACAATATAGTAAGCCTTCCATACCAAAACAGCATTAACTGCCATCACTTAAATAGTAATAATCCTACCTATAGAAAGGCAACTTTTCAAATATTACACTAGACCCTCAAACACTAGTTTACCTCCTATCAGGAAAATAAAAAGCCAAGCTGTTCTACATCCCTATACAGAAATTACATGCTAGCAGAATACCTCATCTTAGTCACACATGCAGAACACAGATAAGCCCTCACCCAACAGAGACTAAAGAGACCATAAAATACAAATAGAAACATACAAACAAACCAACTTAAAACTGCAACAACCAGGCTATGCAACAATGGAAAAACAGAAACACTATCATTTCACATAAAACATCAAACAATAAAATTACGGGGCCCAATATTTAAATTGCATTCAGCGCTATTTAGCAGGATAAGTGGGCTTTATGCGGCTAAATAGCAGCCGCTGAATATGCAACTATATTCAATGGCCGCCTCTTAGCCATATAAGTACCTTATATGCCTAGAAGACACAAGCATAAAAAGTTGGCATGTACTGGGCAGAGCGAGTTAGCCATATTTATTTATTTATTTATTTTTAACTTTTATATACCGACATTCTTGCATTAAATGCAAATCATGCCGGTTTACAGTGAAACAGAAAAAGCAGGAAAAAATTCCTTAGTCGAATACAATGAAACAGCTTAGTTAACAAAGGAAACATAAAAATAAATTTTTACATATACACAAAGGTTTGCACAAAAGGGTGCACAAAGGGGAAAGCCCCTTTGTCGCGCGCCAAGGCGCGCGACTCCTGGTGTTGAGGCTGTCTTAACTGTCCGATGTTAGTGATGTCATTATAACTTATAGGACTAACTATCAATGTTTGGAATTAGCTATATAAGTATACATGTAAGTTTAGATACCCCAAAGAATCGGCTAAGTGCATATATATATATACGTGTAAATTCAGCAACTTTGCCATGCCGCTGAATATACATTGTAACTTAGCCAGATATGTTCTAACTGGCTAAGTTACTTACATGGCCAGATTTTAATATCTTCCCCTTCAAAAAATAACAGTAAAGCCATACTCATAGAAAGAATAAATATTTCAAAACAGCTGATGAAAAATATTCAGGGCCCGATATTCATAGCTGGCTGGTTAAGTAATTTAGCCAGATAGAACTTATCCAGCTAAATTATGATGTATATTCAGCAGCATGTCTAAACCACTGAATACACGCGTATTACTAATAGGGATGTGCATTTGAAAAAAATTTGTTTCGGTTTGTTCATTCCTCTCCCTGTCGAAGTATGGTTGCACTTGGCCAACACACCAGTTGAGTCCACTAGGATATGTTTGTGTCACGGAAAAAGCCATACATGTCATAATTAAGGAGGTACCCAAGTGTACAGTGTAACTGTAAGTAGGCCATGAAAAAACTTACGGTTCATGGAGCAATGCAGCAAGTGTGCAAAACAATGGATAACCGTGGCAAGAGCAGTGTTTCAGTAAGTTTGCAAAGCAATGTATGGCAAGGGCATGCCGGAAAGTAGGCAGGCACTGTAAGGGAAGAGGATTTGACAAGAACCTTGAACACAACGAGTAGGAAGAAGAACCCTCAGGTACCAACTGACTTGGAATGGCAGTGGCGGCAGCAGTCGTGCTGGTATATCTTAAGAACTGAGGCAACACCATCACTGAGGCATGACTCCACAAACTTATCCTGCCTGCTTTGCCTCAACAACTGTTTGGGGTGAAGCAGGCAGAAAAATCAGGGTAGTCTTGCCTCAGTTGTGGCATTTTGGGAAAAGGAGGCCGAGGAACTCTGTGAAGTCATGCCTCATTGGTGGCATTTAGGGAAAAAGGAGGCAGAGGAACTCAGTGGAGTCATGCCTCAGATGTGGCATTTGGGGATAAGGAGGCAGAGGAATTTGAAACTCCAGGGAGGAAGACTCAGAACCAATGTCAGGAAGTATTTCTTCACAGAGAGTGTGGTGGATGCCTGGAATGCCCTTCCGGAGGAAGTGGTGAAGACTAAAACTGTGAAGGATTTCAAAGGGGCATGGGATAAACACTGTGGATCCATAAAGATTAGAGGAAGGAAATGAAAAGAAGAGCCATGGGGGTGGCTTGCTGGAATGGAGGCTACTACCTGGTGATTACTACCCTTACTCAATAAGCCTTCACATGGTTAATGCAACTCCAACATTATTCTTTGCTTCAACAGCAAGGGGAAATGTGGAAAAGAGGATTTGCATTCAGACAACATCCAATGAGGCATTGATCTGTGCAGTCTGGGTAAACAAGCATCAGGGTAACTCGCTTGATGTGGTGGTTACTACCCTTAACCATTAAGCCTTATGCTCACGTTTGATGCAACTCCAACATTACTCTCTGCATCAATGGCATGGAGTGGCAGGAAATTTGAAACACAGTTACCAACAAGGGCCCTGAACATGGTGGTCAGTGAAACAGATAAGTATTGGAAAATAAGTGTGGGAGCTTGCTGGGCAGACTGGATGGGCCGATTGGTCTTTTTCTGCCGTCATTTCTATGTTTCTATGTTTCATGACTCAGTAGTGGCATTTGGGGAAAAGATGGCAGAGAAACTCTGAGGAATCATGACCCAACTTTGGTGCTTGAGGCTCAGCAGGCAGAGGAACTCAGTGGAGTCATGACTCGACTGTGGTGCTTGTGGAAATGCAGCAGAGAAACTCAATGGAGTCATGACCCAACTGTGGTGCTTGGGGGATATGCAAGCAAAGGAACTCAGTGGAGTCATGACCCAACTGTGGTGCTTGTGAGTATGCAGGCAGAGGAACTCAGTGGAGTCATGACCCTACTGTGATGCTTAGGGGTAAACAGAGAAAATCAGTAGAGTTATGCTCCATCGGGGGTGCTTGGAAGATGGCAGGCAGAATTAGAATAAGAAAAACCCCCTGTAGTGATGGTGTATGGCAGTGGAAGGCTGCTGCTAGGTGTGCTGCCAGAGACCTGTAGTGTCAGGACCTAGTTTTGTTGTTGGGGACATGTAAAGAGGAAGCAGGAAGAGTGAAGCCCCAGTGCTGTTGTTGGGGATGTATAAGGAAGAAGCAGGAGATGTGAAGCCCCGGTCTTGAGGTTGGGGACATAACAGAAGGCAGCAGGACTGGTCATACCCCGGTGCTGACGTTGGGGACATGACAGGAGGCAGCAGGATTGGTCAGACCCCAGTGTTGATGTAGGGGATGTGACAGGAAGCCCCAGTTTTCTTGATGGGGATAAGTTAGGAGGCAGCAGAGTGTGATAGGCTCCAGATGTCTTCATGGGAACAAGTCAGGAGGCAGCAGGGTGTGACAGATCCCACTTGTCTTTATGGGGACAAGTCAAGTGGCAGCAGGATGTGACAGGCCCGTGGTCTTCATAGGAACAATTCAGGATGCAGTAGGGCATGACAAGCCCCAGTTGCCTTCATGGGGGACAAGTCAGGAGGCAGTAGAGTGTGACAGAACCAAGTTGTCTTCATGGGGACGTCAGGAGGCAGTAGAGCGTGATAGGCCCCTGTAGTCTTGATGGAGGCAAGTCAGGACACAGCAGAGTGTGACAGACCCCAGTTTTGTTGATGGGGACAAGTCAGGAAACAGCAGAATGTGTCAATTGTCCTCATGGGGACAAGTTAGGAGGGAGCAGAATGTAATAGACCCCAGTTTTTTTGATGGGGAAAAGATAGGAGGCAGAAAAAGTGTGACAGGTCCCAGTTTTGTTGAAGGTGACCAGTTAGGAGGTAGCAGAATTGGTCATATCCCAGTGATAGTAAACAGGGCTAGGCAGGCAGAGGGTGTCAGTGCATATTGGTTCCAATGATTTTTCTAAGGGCCAGGCAGGCAGAGCATGTTGGTGCATGTTGGCCCCAGTGAAGTTGCTAAGGGCTAGGTAGGCAGAGAATGTCAGTGCATGCTAGCCCTAGTGATGGTTTTGGAGACATGGCAGGAAGAAGCAGGATTTGTGTGACCCAATTGATGAAGCTGGGGATACAGCAGGACTCAGATTTCGGGGTGATGCGGGCATCAATCTGGCATCTTGGGCCTGGGTAGCGGCAGCAGCAGTCTGATTGTTGGGATGTGTGGGCTAACTGACAGTGTTGGGGACACAGTAGGACTCAGCTTTCCGGGTGGTGTGGATCTTGATTTATTTATTTATTTATTTAAAGTTTTTATATACCGACATTCATCACAGATATCACATCGGTTCACAGTGTAACACAAACAGACGCCTGGGGTAGCATTTTTACATCGAATAGAATTCTGTTATAACACGATAACAAGATAGTAATTGAGGGAGGGGAAATATAAGGGGAGTTTTGAGTATAGAATTGAACGTAATTAACAATATATACAAATATATACATTATGAGCCGGGAATTATAAGGGGATTATGAGGGGAGATTTGAATATAGAACTGAACGTTAAGAACAATATATACAAATATGTACATAATGAGCAGATAACATAATATATTGAGCAATTTGATATGAGATAGGGGGAGAAAAAGGGGAGGAGGGTGGAGCGTTGGAAAGGGCATGGAGGGCTTAGGTGTATGCTTTAGTGAAAAGCCAGGTCTTAAGCTTCCGTTTGAAGGTTTTTAGACATTCGTCTTGCCGTAGCTCGACTGGCATTGTGTTCCAGAGAGTCGGCCCGGAGATTGAAAGCGCACGGGCTCTAGTAGAAGATAGTTTGTAGAGTTTGGGAGAGGGGGTAGGCATGGTGGCGAGATGTTGGTGTCTGGTGGGCTTGTTGGATTGGTGGAGGCGGAAGGAATCATTAAACCAGTTCACTTCAGGATTGTATAAGGCCTTGTGAACGAGGGAGAGAGCCTTATATTGGATGCGGGATGCAATTGGGAGCCAGTGTAATTCTTTTAATACGGGTGTGATATGGTCATTTCTGAGTGAATTGGTCAAGATCCGACTGTTGTGTTTTGCAAGATTTGAATAGGATGGATGGAGTTGTTCGGTAAGCCGAGATGGAGAGAATTACAGTAGTCAGTTTTGGCGAAAATGGTGGTTTGAAGTACTGTACGGAAGTCAGGAGGATGTAGTAAGGGTTTCAGTCTTTTTAGGGTGTGCAGTTTAAAGAAGCCGTCTTTTAGTATATTACTGATGAATTTCTTCAGAGTGAAATGATCATCAAGGATGACTCCCAGATCTCGGACTTGTTGGGAAAATGGGGTATGAGTATGAGAAAGGGGGGGGGGGGGGGGGGGAGTTAGGATGGTTTTGGGGTGAGATGAACATGATTTCAGTTTTAGTGGTGTTTAATGCTAAATGGATGGAAGATAGGAGATTGTTTATAGATAGGAGAGTGTCATTCCAGATGTCCATGGCTTTCGGTAGTGAGTCAGTGATAGGTATGAGCAACTGAACGTCGTCAGCATAAACATAATGAGGGAGATTGAGACTAGATAAGAAGTGACAGAGGGGTAGGATGTAAATATTGAAAAGGGTGGAGGAAAGAGAAGAACCTTGTGGGACACCCTGGTTGAGGGGGATGGCCTTGGATTCGTGATTTCCTAGCTGGATTTTGAAATTTCTATTACTAAGGTAGGAGTTAATCAGCTGTGGGCAACACCTGTAATACCAATTTCAGTTAGACGCTGTAAGAGAATACTATGGCTGATGGTGTCGAATGCGGAAGAGATGTCAAGAAAGGCAAGAATATAGGATTGCCCTTTATCAAAGCCTTTGAGAATATGGTCGGACAGGGAGAGTAGAAGGGTCTCTGTACTGTGGGATTTCTGGAAACCATACTGAGCGGAGGCAAGGATTTGATTATCCTCAAGGTATTCTGTTAGTTGTTTGTTGACAGTTTTTTCAAGGAGTTTAGAAATGAAAGGGAGATTGGAAAAGGGGCGGTAATTAGAAAGATCGGAGAGGTCAAGTTTAGGCTTCTTTAAAATAGGTTTGACGATTGCCTGTTTAAGGGGGACAGGTACATGTCCAGAGCTAATGGACAAGTTAATAATAGTTAGTTAGGCTTGATCTAGCATCTCAGGCCTAGGCAGCAGCAGCAGTGTGATTGTAGATGTGTGGCCCAGTAAACAGTGTTGGGGACATAGCAGGACTCAGCTTTTGAGGTGGTGCAGACCTCGATCTGGCATCTTGGGCCTGGACGGTAGCAGTAGTGTGTTGGATATGTGCCCCAACTAATGGTGCTCGGGACACAGCAAGACTCAACTTTCTGGGTAGTGTGGACCTCGATTTGCCATCTCGGGCATGAGTAGCAGTAGTAGGCAGTGTGATTGCAGATGTGTGACCCAATTGATGGTGTCAGGAGAACAGCAGACAGATGCAGTCAGTCACTGGCTGTGGATGTTGCTGGATGTATTGTAGGCCCCATTGCTGGCATTTGAGGTACAGCAGGCAGACATGCAGAGCAGCTACAGGACCTTCAAATTCCTTTCATTCATCTTGCCATTTGCATGGCAAATCTGGATTCCCAAACAAAGACAGATTAATTTTCAGGAATACTAGCTTTTACATCTAGGGTGGTGACAGCCTGGAGTGATGAGGGTTTACAATGCTCTCTGTCATCAAAAACACTCTTTTGCTGGGAACACTCATTGGTGGACAAGAGAGTTAGTACTGAGCCACTTTCACTAGGTCTGGCCAACACTGTCATCAAAAACTCACTTAGCTGAAGAAGGTGAGTCAGGCAGGAGAGGCTCTCTGAGGAGTGGATAGCCCTGAGTGCAGCAAGGCCCCCGAGGGTACCTGAGTCACTCAGCCAGGAACGCCAGTCAGTGATGTGAAGCGTCTCAGATTAAAGAATAGCAAGATGGAATCCTTGCTAGCTTGAAGGTAGGAAAGTCCGGTTAGCTTAAATACACGTAGGCAGTGACATCATGTGGAGGGGATGCCCCGAGGTTCCCGCCATGATGTGCACAAGAAGGAGGTGCGCATGCCCTAGGTCACTCTGTGTTCAAGATGGCAACCGGGATCACCCTCGCTGTCCCGGAAACGCCAAGGAGGTCAGCGGGCAGAGGCAGAGATGGCCATCTTAGCCAGAATCAAGGCTACTGGGCAAAATGAGGTGAGCAGCAAAGGTCAAAGCCGTCTGCGACTGACGGGCGCAACAGTATTTCCCTTCTTAGGGCCCCTCCCAGGGGGTTTCGGCTTCCTTGGGTGAGTTAAGTGGAAACGATGTAACATGTCTTTGTCAGGGATGTTAAGTACTCCCAATGCTTTCCTCGCTTATGTACATGCAAGAGGTCATCTACTTTGTATGCAATGTCCTCTTCAGCATCCAGAGGCTGTGGATCTGGAGTCTTGCGAGAGAATTCAGAGAGGATGAGAGGTTTCAGCACCGAAACATGGAAAGCGTTGTGTATTTTCATGGATGATGGTAACTTTAAGCTGTAGGTCAGGGGACCTAGGCAGCAAAGGACTGAAAAGGGTTCAATGTAGCGTGGAGCGAATCTAATAGACGGTAGTTTGAGGCGAAGGTACTTGGTTCTGAGCCAAACCTTGTCTCCTGGCTCATAGAAACATAGAAATGACGGCAGAAGAAGACCAAACGGCCCATCCAGTCTGCCCAGCAAGCTTTGCACATTTTTTTTTCTCATACTTATCTGTTACTCTTGGCTCTTAGTAACCTTTTGGTTCTATTTCCCTTCCACCCCCACCATTAATGCAGAGAGCAGTGTTGGAACTGCATCTATGTGAAATATTTAGCTTAATTAGTTAGGGGTAGTAACCGCCGCAATAAGCAAGCTACACCCATGCTTATTTGTTTTCCCAGACTATGTAATTCAGTCCTTTTTGGTTGTTGTCTGTATATAGATCCTCTTTTCTTCATTCCCTCTGCCGTTGAAGCAGAGAGCCATGCTGGTTATGTGTGAAACATCAGTCTTTCTCCCCTGCCGTTAAAGCAGAGAGCTATGCTGGATGTGTGTGAAGTATCAGTCTTTCTCCCTTGCCGTTGAAGCAGAGAGCTATGCTGGATATGCATTGAAAGTGAAGTATCAGGCTTATTTGGTTTGGGGTAGTAACCGCCATAACAAGAACAAAAGAACATATGAAATTGCCATGCTGGGTCAGACCAAGGGTCCATCAAGCCCAGCATCCGGTTTCCAACAGAGGCCAAAACCAGGCCACAAGAACCTGGCAGTTACCCAAACACTAAGAAGAACCTATGCTACTGATGCAATTAATAGCAGTGGCTATTCCCTAAGTATAATTGATTAATAGCCATTAATGGACTTCTCCTCCAAGAACTTATCCAAACCTTTTTTGAACCCAGCTACACTAACTGCACTAACCACCTCCTCTGGCAACAAATTCCAGAGCTTTATTGTGCATTGAGTGAAAAAGAATTTTCTCCGATTAGTCTTAAATTTGTTACTTGCTAACTTCATGGAATGCCCCCTAGTCCTTCTATTGTTCGAAAGTGTAAATAACCGAGTCACATCTACTCGTTCAAGACCTCTCATGATCTTAAAGACCTCTATCATATCCCCCCTCAGCCGTCTCTTCTCCAAGATGAACAGCCCTAACCTCTTCAGCTTAAAGCAAGCTACTCCCAGCTTTTTTGTGAATTCAAATCCTGTTTTCCACATTCATTCACATCCTCTAGACTTTATGGATCCACAGTGTTTATCCCACGCCCCTTTGAAGTCCTTCACAGTTCTGGTCTTCACCACTTCCTCCGGAAGGGCATTCTAAGCATCCACCACCCTCTCCATGAAGAAATACTTCCTGACATTGGTTCTGAGTCTTCCTCCCTGGAGCTTCAAATCGTGACCCCTGGTTCTGCTGATTTTTTTCCGACGGAAAAGGTTTGTCATTGTCTTTGGATCATTAAAACCTTTCAAGTATCTGAAAGTCTGTATCATATCACCTCTGCTCCTCCTTTCCTCCAGGGTGTACATATTTAGATTCTTCAATCTCTCCTCATAAGTCATTCGATGAAGACCTTCTACCTTTTTGGTCGCCCTTCTCTGGATCGCCTCCATCTTGTCTGTCTTTTCGGAGATACGGTCTCCAGAACTGAACACAGTACTCCAGGTGACGCCTCACCAAGGACCTGTACAAGGGGATAATCACTTCCCCTTTCCTACTTGATATTCCTCTCTCTATGCAGCCCAGCATTCTTCTGGCTTCTGGCTCAAACTGAGGTGTTGCTCTGTGATGGGTATTGTATTGCATTTTGGCCCGTTGTCATGAAGAAGTAGATAATTCATAGTGGCAGCACTGGAGATCCAATGCAGCAGAACTCACTTAGCTGAAGAAAGTAAGACAGGCAGGAGAGGCTCTCAGAGGAGCGGATAGCCCTGAGTGCAGCAAGGCCCCCAAGGAGCGGGTATCTGAGTCACTCAGCCAGGAACGCCGGTGCAGCGATACGAAGCGTCTCAGAGTAAGGAATAGCAAGATGGAATCCTTGCTAACTCGTAGGTAGGAAAGTCCGGTTAGCTTAAATACACGTAGGCAGTGACGTCATGCGGAGGGGATGCCCCCGAGGTTGCCGCCATGACATGCACAAGAAGGATGCAGGCACATGCCCTAGGTGACTCCGAGTTCAAGATGGCGACTGGGATCACCCTCGCCATCCCGGGAATGCAAGGAGGTCGGCGTGCAGAGGCAGAGACGGCCATCTTAGCCAGAATCGAGGCTACTGGGCAAAATGAGGTGAGCAGCAAAGGTTGCAGTCATCTGCGACCGATGGGCGCAACAGCCCTGTGCTAGCAATGCCTCTGCTTCTCCATTTCTGTAGGGATGATTCTGACCTTTCTTGGAGGTAGAGAGTTGCTCATTTGACTTGAAAGTGCTGAGAGGGTGAGGCATGAGCACAGTGAACCTTAACAATATCCACTTAATGATTTACCTTTTTTCTGAAGACACTGTGACCTGTGTATGAAGCACCTGAAAGCAGCCTGGCTGACATGGATGTAGACATGTAATTGTAACAATGGTGCACAAGTTGATGGGGATAGACTCTTTGTCATGGGCTAATGCACTTCTCCACATTTATAATCCAACACAGTCTCTCAGATTGTCTCAGAGATGCCTTCTCAATATTCCATCCCCCAAAATGGCTTACTTAACTTAGACACTAGAGTGTGCTTTCTCTATGGCAGCTCCTGTGTTTTGGAACTCACTGCTTGTGGCCTTACGATTAATGGAGTCTGTGTTGAAGAAACTCCTGTTTGAGCAAATGCTGGTCAAATAGTCTGTGCCTCAGAAAGCTGTGAAAAAGTGTTTGCTATACCCCTGTATGATTTCTTGACAGCATCTCAGCAAGTATCCATTGCATGTTTTTTTCTAGATTGTCAATGATTTTATGTTAATTCTATTCACTTTACTTTGGATTATGTATGTATGAGTTGTATATCATTTAGAGCAATTGTGTAAGCAATCAACAAATAAATAAAAAATAAAATAAGCCTGTCTTGGATATCTTTAAAGAGACCCAAATTGCACTGCCATGCTATTCTTCAGGTTCCAATAGCTACTGCAGAAGTTCTAGAAGAAATACTGCATGCATCATAGGCTGACCTGATAAAGGTTTTACCTCATTTTTCAGTTTCTTGAATTACTAGTATAAAAAGGTTCATTTTGTTTATTGGATGTACTTCTAAGTACTGCACTTTCTGTAAGGAAGGATGCATATATTGAATCATGTGCAATCAATTTTGAGTTTAACATGGCTGCCTTGTAATACCTTTTTTGCTATATTATCCAGAAGTTTTACCATGAGGGTTGTTAGAATGTGTCATTTTGCTTAATTTTCTAACACTGGACTACTATTACATAACAATGTAATAGTAGTTATAGTAGTAGTTATATATAGTAGGCATATCAAATACAGCCCTATCGTGGTTCTCCTCATACCTAGATCATAGAATGTACTTAGTCAAACTCGATGACTTCGAATCCGCTCACATTCCCCTCACGCAAGGCGTCCCACAAGGCTCCTCCCTATCATCCACCCTCTTCATTATTTACTTACTCCCACTCTGCCACTTACTCTCTAAACTAGGACTGAAATTTTTCCTATACGCAGATGACGTACAAATATTGATTCCCATTCGAAAATCCCTCAACGAAACCCTGCAGTACTGGGAAACTTGTCTGACCTCCATCAACTCACTCCTCTCCAATCTCCACCTTGCACTCAACACCTCCAAAACTGAAATCCTTATCCTAACAAATCAATCTTCCGACTCGATCCACCATATGATCCAAAACGCCTCACAAGCTCAATCACTACCATATAGCGTCAGAGACTTAGGAGTTTACCTAGACAACCAACTAAACTTGAAATCCCACATTAAATCACTGCTAAAAGGAGGCTTCTTTAAACTCCAAACCCTCAAAAAACTGAAGCCCCTCCTACACGCCCATGATTTCCGCACCGTTATGCAAACCACCATGTTATCCAAACTCGATTATTGCAACGCCCTTTTTTTAGGCCTCCCAGCCTCTACTATTAAACCTCTTCAAATCCTCCAAAATGCTATGGCACGTATCCTAACAAACACCAGAAAATCCGATCATATCACTCCCATACTACAAAATCTCCACTGGCTCCCCATTGCATTCCGTTCCCAATACAAAACATTTACCATCCTACATAACACACTATACAAAAACAGCTCCCCCTGGCTTGAAGATATGCCTCAATTCCGGCAATCGAACCGCCCCACCAGAAACGCCCTCGCCGGCACCCTCCAAACCCCCTCACTCAAAATTGGGCACCTCACTGCCACCAGGGAAAGAGCCTTCTCTATCGCTGGCCCCTCCCTCTGGAACTCCCTCCCGGCCAAACTCCGACTAGAACCATCCCTGAGCCACTTCAAAAAAGGAATAAAAACATGGCTGTTTAAACAGGCCTACCCCAACTCCTCTCAACCCTAGGCCTCCCGCGCATATAGGAACCTGCATTCTCCATACAGCCCTTCCCACCTTTCCCACCCTGGTAACCCTTCCAGCACACCCGATGCTCCCCCTCACTCCCCCCCCATCCCCCCTCCCACTCCCCCCATCCCGCTCCCCCCCTCTCCCCTCCTTCAGCCTGCTACAGCCTCCCCCTCCCCGCCTTCTTTACCTTATCAATCCCTCTCTTATCCTTACTTCCTCTTTCTCATCTATTCTCCCCCCGTTCCCTCTCCCCTCACCCCTCCCCCCAACTTTGTAAATAAGTTTACATATGTAATTTTAAATCCACATCGTTCCAATTAAGTTATCCATGCTTGCTTACTCTATCTCTTGTACTTCGCTATTTACTTTGTTCTTTATTATCCAATTATTATCCAATTTCTCCCAGTTAAACCCCCTTGTTCAATGTAATTTCCTTTCTCAGTTAATTGTGAACCGACATGATGTGTCCTACGAATGCCGGTATATAAAAATGTTAAATAAATAAATAAAATAAATAAATAAATGTAGAAGCTGGACCTTGTGATATACTGGAACTGGCTGAAATAAAGTGCTCTCAGCCTAGTGCACAGATCTATGTGTGGTTGGATGAACTAGACCAGCATCTGATAATATAAAGAGATTGGTACATCCACAGCACATGCCCAAACAAATGCATAGCTGATAGTGCCCATCACATGTAAATTCTAAGGAAATTGCTGGGTACCTAAAGCATACTTTTTAATGTGGTAAATTTAACTCCAGCCCCGGAGGTGGAGTAAAGTTAATTCACGAGTCAAGGGCTCATGAGAAATAAAAAAACAAATACAATCCTCTGTTCTCCTACTTAGTATTGTTGTGACACTTAAATTTACTGCTTGCATTGTTGAAAAATAAATATATATACTGGCTTGATTAAAAAAAAAAAAATTCTTATGGCCACACAATTTAGACACAAGGGGTACTTAGCTATGGGCATTGTCATCAACTTCACCAAAAAAGAAATCAGCCTGAAGAATGGGAAAAAAATGTACACTCATATTAAGCAGCACCCATTGCAACTGTGTGCGCCCATTGCATTTGAGTGCTATGGATGATGTATAATTCTCCCCTAGCGCACCCTTTTTTATACAGCCTTTCATTTAAATACTGCATCGGGCACCCAGGGGATGTGGCTGCATGCGCGTTAAGAAAATGGGCGCCTTCTTGCATTGGCCCCTTTATTTGAGGTCCAACTTCCTTGACACGGGTAGGGTATATAAAGGTATTTGACACATTCTTGTTTGAAGCTCTTGAAGGATCCTATGCACCAGAAAGCAAATGTTGCTTACCTGATGTAACAGGTGTTCTCACAGGACAGCAGGATGTTAGTCCTCACAAATGGGTGACATCGAGGATGGAGCCCTGTACGGAAAACTTTTCTGTCAAAGTTTCAACAAGCTTTGACTGACACTGGCACACTGGGTGCACTGAGCATGCCCAGCCTGCAATTATCCCTGTGAGCCACAGGTGTCTCCCTCAGTCTCGTCTTATAGCTAAAAAGCGCAAGCGAAACTAAAATAAAAGTATACAGACCCAACTCCGCGGGGTGGCGGGCGGGTTTCGTGAGGACTAACATCCTGCTGTCCTGTGAGAACACATGTTACATCAGGTAAGCAACATTTGCTTTCTCACAGGACAAGCAGGATGGTAGTCCTCACAAATGGGTGAGTACCGAGCTGAGGATGCCCGGGAATGCACCAGATACACCGCAGATGCGCAAAGGCGTAACGACTGAGGTGGAAATGGGAACGGAGGGCATCCGCAACACCATAATGGGTTCGTGGAAGGATGTTGGGTAGTGAATTGAAAAAAGTAAGAGTAGGCGGACTGGCCAAACATGGAGCATGCCGGCTAGTCAAATGTAAGCAATAATAGGCTGCGAAGGTATGGAGAGGACTCCAGGCTGCAACCTGATAAAAAAGTACAAGCAGCAGTAACCAAAGGGAAGCTGTTAAGGCTAAGACGGACACAACAGTATGTGGATACCCACAGTGTTGTAGTGAAATGTCTGCTTGTTGGTAGGAAAGGAAATATAGACCACTTAATCAGAAGGATTAGGTCTGTGTGGCCACTGGAAGTAGCAGCTTGACCCTTGCATGAAGGAAAGAGTCAAGTGGAATTCACATGGAATGCAGTGCAATGTAGATAGAATGTAAGCGCAGCATTACTGTCCAGGAATGTGGAAAACCCAGTCTCTCCCTAGGGCGAGAGAGAGAGGTTAGGAAAAATTAATAGAGTATTTCCTGAGGAACGGAGATATAACATCTACCTGAAAAGGATAGAAAGTTGAATGCGTAGAACTACTCAGTGGCAGAGGAACGGAGTCAGGTGAGTATGGAAAGAGTGCATAACTCACGGACCCTGCTGGCAGGAATGACATTAAGAGGGAAAGAAGTTCCCTTGCCAAACTGTGGAAGAGAGGAATGGAAAGGCTCAAACGTAGAATGTATGAGACTTATAAGGAGAATATATATGTTCATTCCGTGATTAGAGAAATAGAGGCGGCTTGATCAGTGGATAATCCATGGTAAGCCGACTCAGAGAGGATTACCGAAAACGGGAACCCAACTCCCAAAACGATACACCTCCTAAGAGAAAGGTGTATCTATGTGGAGGATGTCTGGAGAACAGAATCCGAGGGAGTAAGAAAAAAATGGTGGAAAAGTAAAAGGGGTAATACCTCTTTTTTTTTTTTTTTTTTTTTTAGCGTCAGGAGGTAAAGCCTGCCATATTAAACGGCAAGATTTATGTTTAGAAGGTTTTGTGACGCTACCAGAACCTAAGAACATCAGTAAGTCTATGATTTGGGACTGACTGGTGAGGGAATAAAAGGTTACTGATATGATGGATTGAGAAGTATGGGAAGCATACTGATCTCAGTCAGGGAGTGGGGAAAAGAATACTGAACCCCATCCCAGTTCAACATTAGAAGAATGCTGGCTACGAGAGGCAGCAGAAGAGATATATTGAAGAGGCCTTTGATGGAAGAAAAGGCATCTAAGGGAACGCATAGGAAACATGTGTAGGGAGCAGAACCTGTGCATCGTATGGAATGATGCAGACGCAGAGGAAAGTTTAGTTAAACTCAGCGTTAAAAGATTTGCCCTGTACACATGTAATTGAGACCATTCGAGAGGATAGAACCTACGTGGAAAAGGTCAGATAGAGCGTTCATTAAATCTCTTAGATATGTGGCCCAAAGACGCATGAAGTGAACAAGGGCCAAGGGTAGAGCTGCGCAGCTGTCTAGCAGAGCAGCTAAGAGGTTGTGCGTGCTTATGAGTTGGAAAGCACATTGTCCCTATGCTGTCTGTCTGTATGCACAAAGAATTGTTGCAAAAGCAGTATTGGAAGGCATAAGGGCATAACTCATGGGTGCAACGTCCAGGAAGTTTATGAGAAACTATGCTGGAGTGCAATAGATGCATAATGGGTTGACAGCTTTCAGGAGAAACTTTATAACCCTAAGGAATTGCGAGCATGAGTCGAAGGAGACTAGGTCCTAGTTCGAACTGGGATAAGAATCAGGGACGAAAGCAATGAAACCACTTAGGTCCATTGAGTATAGAATGTCACTGAATATAACCCATAGCAGTTTTGAATTATGAGAAAAAATGCATAGTGGGAAGAAACCCCATAGCCCAACCATGAAAAGTTGAAAGGTTGAGGTTATGGAAAATATGCGCAGGGACATATAACAATGTATCAGAATGTCTGTGCGCATGCTGGACAAGAGGGTCTTAAGACTGTGGTGTCCAGAAGTGTTACAGAAGGGATTTATGGCAGTGACAGTAATCCCAGTTAGTAAATGTATAGTGAGTCCTGAAAAAAGTGAGAGCTCTTTGCATGTACTGAAAGGAAAGTGAATGATGTTACACTCCGCAGAGAAAACAGCATTCACCAACAGTGATGCAAGAGACAGTTCACTTACCGAAGCTGGTGCCGGCGGCAGAGCTTGGGGTTGTAATGTTGACTCACCATAAAGCACATAGAAACATTAAAATAATGTACTTACTGCAGTATGGAGTGATGGTAACCAAAGATACCATTGTACCTGTGACGTCTAAAGAAAGTTGGATTTTCTTAGGTCCAGGATGTGCGGAGAGTAACTATTTTCTGTTAAAAGAAAGAATAGTGCAATTAAAACTCCCCAACCCCCCTCCCTTCTCCCCTCTGCACTTCGTAGCGCCTGGGGGAGTGTACCGGGACTTTGGTACAAGGTGGGGTGGCCGCTCTGATATCTGACCAGATGGGAGACCAAGAGGTGTCCCAATGGAGGATATCATGTAGGCTCCTGCAGGTGTGTGAGCGGTAAGTGGTACCCGCATTTCTGTATGCTGTACAAGGAGACACTGAGACCTGTGGCCAGGCCTCAAGGTGGACTTGTACATGGGGCAATGGTTGCTGAATCTCATGTTTAGCAGATCAGCCAATGCAGCTGGACCTTGGTTGGGAGGGAACCAAGAGTCAGAGCATTGGTCGGCACAGGGACTTGTTACTGACAAGAGAAGAAGCCCTGCTGCAATCCCAAGAAGATAGAGGGGTTCTCCTGATATTGTGGCTAACATAGCTAACATAGTGATATGTGACACTAATACAGTTCTAAAAGGCACATGACCCAGAACTTTTCGAACCACGGTCCGAATGGGAGAACACAACTCTATGGGAATGCCGCCGAAGCGGGTACTTACCATCCGACGTGGATCGCCGCAAGACGAGCCGGTGAAGATTGTTGACCCCGACGGTCTCCGGAGTCCTCGAGGGTAAGGCCGGGGACGTAAACGTCCATCTCGCTCTGAAACCCGGTATGGTGGCACAGGTACAGAGGAGACAGGCCAGGCGTGAGTGGCGTTTAGACTGCTAAGTGTAACAGATGGCCATAGTCCCACACCACTTGACGGTGGGGCACGCCAGGAACAGAGGAGCCCTAACGGAACTCATGTTCCCTCCCTCGTCACAGCGGCTCGATGTGTCGTGACGCCAATGCAGAAGCTGTCGGACCTGGATCCGGAAGTTCTGGATCACCAAGGACTGCCAAAACTGTAGGAACAGTGCTGATGGCAGTGGTGATGTCGCTCTGCCCGAGCGTTGTCCAGCCTGGAGAAGGATGGCACCGATGTGCTGGATGGCGTCAGCGGCGGACGATCACGATGTCGGTGATGATGGGTGCCACGGTGCTCGGCCCGGTCTTTCCCCAGCGCCGAGATGGAAGCCCTCGTCGTCCTGGAAGGCGATCGATGACGAACTGTCAGCACGCCTGCTCTGCTCCTGACACAATGGAGTGTCTTAAGCTAATACGGGGCTTAAAAAAGAACCCAAAGCGTGGAGCAATGTGAGGAGGCGAGGGTATTATGTGGCGGTGCTATGTCGGTATTGACGATATTGAAGGCAACCTAAGGGGCTTCGAGGATATCATCAAAATGGGTATGAAAAATCGTCGATGACTGGCCAGGAGAATGATGACAGTGACGGGCACTGACAGCAGTGGCATAGGTATCTTTGAAACGATGTGGAATCGAATAATCGAAAAACATTGCCGTTATTGAAAAAGATACCGGCATCGACTGAGTCGAATCAATAGGGCGTCAAGGACACCGAAGGAAAACGGAGGTGTCGAGGGCATCGATGCATGGAGGCGGGCATTTATGCCGTTTGTGGCATGGCCACGGGCATCAACTATAGGGCCACAGACGTTGACGGTATCGATTTGGACAGACTCAGATTTCCAAGTGTACATGGCATCGGTGCCCCAGACACGTGTGTCGGTGGCATCGATATGGACACGTATGGAATCGATGGCATGGATCTCCCAGTCGATGAATTCCATCCCGGCATCAACGCCAGTCCTGGAATCGGCATGGGCATCGATGCCAGCCATAAGGCTGGCATTGGCATCAACGCCCATCCACGGAATCGAGCCGGCATGGATATCCACCGATGGGATCCACCTGGGCATCGAATTTCACCGATGGGAGCAGCCTGGCATCGACTGCCCTCGATGGATGCATTCTAACATAGATGCCCATGGATGAAACACCTGGGCATCGGTGTCCATCGATGCAAAAGGACCCGGCACCGATGCCATCGACGGACGGCCATCCGGCACCAATGCCATCGACGGACAAGCCATCCGGCACCGATGTCCATCGATGGGGACCATCCGGCACCGATGTCCACCGATGGGGACCATCCGGCATCGATGCCCACCGACGAATCGATGTGGCACCGATGCCCCCCGATGGAAAGGGCTGGACATCGGTGGGGAGGATGGGGCATCGATGGCATCCCCAAAAGGGGGGGGTGGCATCGATGAAGTGACCCTGGGATCGTTAAAAAGTGTCTCGGGCAGCGGTGGCGGCGACCCGAGTATGCATGGCAGTGACTAACAGCGTGTGCGTCAATGGCATGCATCCGGGTAGGGACGGCACCGAGGAAGCCCAAGGAAAAAAACAGTGCGTAGGAGGAAAAAGCCTGGTAGCACTGAAAAGCAAAAAACATGGATAAAGGCATCAGGGCACCGTGGGGGGAGGGGCGCTGATGACATATAAAAGCCCAGGGCGGTTTAGGCGGGTCCCGGTGTAGCGATAGGGTATCGACTGCGTGAGGGTACCAGGGAACGAAGGACTTGAAGCTACAGAGGTCCTAAGTTAAGGAAAAAATCCCTACCCCACTAGCATAAGCAAGCAGAGTGTCACAGAGATACTCGCAAGCTGTTTAAAGCTAACTGAAAAATGGGGGAAGGGAAGGCTTCAGTCAGTTAACAGCCTTAAGATAGTGACAGGAACCGACCGAAAAATAAGAATTAGTACTCACCGAGCGTCGTAAAAACGTACGCGGAGGGAGACCTGTGCAGGGAAAAGTGTTTTTTGAAGTGAAAAGTTAAGTGTTTCCATGAGGTAATTAGTTAAAAAATCCTCACAGAGCTCCAACCGCTATGCTGACTGCAGAGCGGAAAAAAGAAGACTGAGGGAGACACCTGTGGCTCACAGGGATAATTGCAGGCTGGGCATGCTCAGTGCACCCAGTGTGCCAGTGTCAGTCAAAGCTTGTTGAAACTTTGACAGAAAAGTTTTCCGTACAGGGCTCCATCCTCGATGTCACCCATTTGTGAGGACTACCATCCTGCTTGTCCTGTGAGAACTGCTAGTACTTGTTTTTGGAGCCTGGATGTATTTGAGTAGGCCAAACACATCTTCTCTGGGCTCTTCCTCCTGCTGCAGATAGTACAAAGAATGGCAAAAGAAATCCCTACTTCAAAGAGCAAGTATAATATGTTTTCAGGAGGGGATGTATTCCTGGGGTGCTGAGGCAAAGGATCTGATGGAAGACCTGTAGATCCTTCCTCATCCAGATAGAATGAGAAAGAGGTATAAGATGACTCTGAGCCTTCCTGAGAACCAGATAACACAACAAAAGGGTCTTCAAAAGTTGCCCTATCCTTAGAAGAAAATGAGTTGTTAGACTGAGACTGAGTTTGAATTTGGATCAATTTATCTCTACCCAGATAAACTGGAATAGTGGATTGACAGTCCAGCTTGGAGGCCATATTGTCTAAAATAGGAGACATTTCTTCCAATGAGAGAGGAGGAGGAGATAAGCCTAGCATCTTTGAAAAATACATTTTCATAAATTCTAAGCACATCTTTTCAACAAAGGGGTGCTGATCTTTTTTGGTGAACGAATTGCTGGAAATTAGCCATCTGATTCCAGAATGAGAACTGGCATAACCAATGGAATTTTTGTTTTGTATGTGAATCCTGATCCAAAATTGCCTGTTTTCAACTTTTCTGTGCCAAGAAATTTGTCTTGGTGCCAAAGTGATTTTGACATCAATAAGGCCCAAATGCATTTACTAATCAATTGCACCAGAGAAATTAATCTGATGGCATTGTTCTTTGCGCTGATCTCGTCTATGCATCTTGTTTCATAGACTATTTATGTTTCTCTGAGACTATTGTGGTATGGTGCCAGTATCCTTTGGTGCAAAGCAGCACAACCTTTGCATCAAGGATGCACTGAATCATGGTGCCGAGTATGAGAGGACTCTGCCTTGCTTAATTTAGGAAAAGGTCCCTCAGCTGGTGATGGTTTCCTTGTCTTTCCTACTGCTGAACTCCAGGAAATCCTGAAGTGCATAGATCCTGTACCTTCTGGCGCAGGGAGACATAAGAGTGCAGGCAGAGCAAGGCCTAAACATCTTACACACTTGTCATGATGATCGGTTTTGGACATCTTTGCCTCACAAAGATGCGAAGAGGATAGAAGCTGAGTCAAACTCAGTTTTGAACGAAAATTGTAAACTAATTTAACCTACATTTTTTGGGGGAAGACTCACATAAATAAAGAAAAATGAAATAATTTGAATAGAGAAGAATAAACAAAGATAACTAGTTTCAAAAAATTTGAGTGGCTTGAGAAAGAGAGCAAAACAAGTTTGCACAAGCAGAAGAAAAGACTGAAGAGACTCATGGGAAGTTCCACACATGTTCAGAAATTCCTTTTCATTTTTTTGAGCTCTAAGAGAGCTTTTCCGTCCTGGCATCATTGAATGATGGAACCTAATTGTGTGGTTGACTTTACCCTGCTTGTCCATGTGGTTTACCCACATAGAGCAGAAGAATTCCCGGGATGGAATTAAGGCAGAGAATATGATGATATGCAGTTCTGCATTTTCAAAACTAAATGTGTTGTTTTCAATGGAAAAAGCAGATGCAAATGAGTGTGGGGATTTTTTCCAAGATAAAGAATATGCGCAGTTTCCTTTGTGAAGTGGTGCATAATCCACAAGGAAAAGTAGCTGCAGACTTCTACAACTATGTGGGCGGTTTGGAAAATTGTCCCTCTTCTTCTTACTGTCCTTAACCAATCCATAGTTTTGCGCACTTTCTTCCCAAGGCCTCACTCTCACCAGGGTGAGAGAGTTTTGCACACATTGTGTCCATGTGAGACAGGTCTGCTAACAAATTATTTCCCCATTTTGTGAATCTGTTAACTCAGTGAAAAGTTTCCTCCATAAAAGAAGCATTTGGCTTTATCCTACTTCTACAGAGTACAAATTATGTTTGAGTAATACTACTATACATATCAGCATACTTACTTCAACTTTTTCTCCTTCTCGTGATAGAACTGACAACATGCGATCATAATCTTTCAAATGAAACTCCACTTCATTCAAATTATCAAATAGTCCTGGTAGATGAGGCTGTTAAAAAAAGAAAGCAGATTATAGTCATATACTTAGCTGTCATTGAAAAATAATAAATGCCCTTTCTTCCCTTTCCCTTTAAAAGTGTCATTCATATCAGGCACTAGAATACATGGCAACAGAGGATGAATATGGTAAAGTTGCTTGCCTATAGCAGGTGCTCTCTGAAGAGAACAAGTGGATCATGTGATAGAACTCAGCACTGAACAGTAGAGATGTGAATCGTGTGCCAGATCGTCTTAACGATCAGGTTCGGCTGGGGGAGGGGGGGGAAATCTGATTGTTAAGATATGTGAATTGGAATCGTTTCCGATTCCAATTCATATCGCTAATTTTTTTTTTAGGGAGGCCCGTGCCGCTAAAAAAAACCCACCCGACCCTTTAAATCGACCCCCCAAAACCTTTTAACATTACCTGGTGGTCCAGGGGGGCCTCGGGGGACGATTTCCCGTTCCCAGGCATCAGCTGCACTAAAATAAAATGGCGCTGATGCCCCTTTGCCCTTACCATGTGACAGGGTATCCGTGCCATTGGCCGGCCCCTGTCACATGGTAGGAGCACTGGATGGCCGGCGCCATCTTTAATGGCGTCGGCCATCCAGTGCTCCTACCATGTGACAGGGGCTCCTCTTCATGCAAGTCAATTATAAAACTATTGGAGAAGTCCATTACCTGCTATTAATTAAGTTGATTTAGAAAATAGCCACTACTATTATTAGCAACTAGCAATGAATTAGACTTAGTTTTTGGGTACGTGCCAGGTTCTTATGGCCTGAATTGGCCACTGTTGGAAACTGGATGCTGGGCTTGATGGACCCTTGGTCTGACCCAGTATGGCATGTTCTTATGATAGCACTTTGTAGATGGCATTTATCTACAAGCCTTTAACATCTATTGCCATTTAGCTTTTCTGCCGGTATTGCTGAATTATCCACTGCCTGTTGGTGTAGTGAAAAAACTCACAAGACATACTTTCTGGAAACTGCTCAGTAATGAACTCTCGCTGGCTAGACTACTATCTACTAGGGATATTTGTTGCAGCAACTCTCCAACATGAAGCCAGCCTGAGCAATAAGTTTAGGCTTCAGGGAGGTTTATGACATCAGTCAGCAGAGTTGCTTACCTGTAACAGGTGTTATCTGAGGGCAGTAGGATGTAGTCCTCACATATGGGTGACATCATCGATGGAGCCCTATTACGGAAAAAGATTGTCAAAGATTCTAGAAACTTTTGACTGGCACACTGAGCCCACTGAGCATGCCCAGCATGCCATGATCCCTGCAGCCACAGGGGTCTCCCTTCAGTCTCGTTTGTAGCAATAAGTATGAGCGAAAAAATAAAATAATAAAACGTTTCGGACCCAATACCACGGGGTGGCAGGTGGGTTTCGTGAGGACTACATTTCCCATACTCCTCGGCCTATCGATAAGATACCCAATTCACCTGGACACAGCGCCCATTCTTATCACTCAGAACCAGGGCAGGTTACGACAACCCAACCTCCAAACCCTTGCCCTAACGGCTTGGATGTTGAAAGCTTGATACTTCAGCGGCTCAATCTTTCAAGTCAAGTCTCTGAGGTTCTCGAGCTTCACGAAAGCCCTCCACATGAAAATCTTACAGTTCCAAATGGACTAGATTTACTGAGTGGTGCACCCAAAAAGGTATTAACCCTTCCTCCTGCTCCACTCCTTCACTATTAGACTACCTATGGCACATCTCAGATTCTGGTCTTCAGACTTCTTCTGTACATGTACACCTGAGTGCCATTTTGGCATACCACAAAGGAATAGGGAATGCCCCTATAACAGCGTCCCTAAACAGTTGATTCATGAGAGGCTTATTTCAACTTAAGCCTCCCATTTGGCCACCAGTTACAGAATGGGACCTTAATGTAGTACTTGCATGAGTCATGCGATCTCCGTTTGAGGCTTTGCATTCCTGGATTGTAAAATTTCTTACATGGAAAGTCCTTTTCCTAGTAGTCATTACATCTGCTAGGAAGGTCAGTGAGTTACAAGCACTTGTCACATACTCACCCTATACCAGGTTCCTGCACTCACCCCAAATTCTTGCCTTAGCCAATTCATAGTTTTGCGCACTTTCTTCCCAAGGTCTCACTCTCACCAGGGTGAGAGAGTTTTGCACACATTGGACTGTAATCTTGCACTCGCTTTTTTCATGTTTGATGTCCCGACTCGCCAGACCATCGCTGGATCTGCCTTGCTCAACCTTCAGAAAGGTAACAAGCCTCTTACAGACTTTGCTATTGAATTTAAGACTCTAGCATCTGAACTACATTGGGACACTAGATGCTTATGTGCCATATTCATGGAGGGTCTCAACTCTCGCTTAAAGGACGAATTAGTTGTTATGGTTCTGGCCGCGAGCGCCGCGACCAGACCCTTACCTCCGAGCTCCTGGATCTGTTCCCGCTTCTCGTGGCCTAGTTCACGGCCTGTTTGGTGGCGTCCCCACGGGGGCCGCACCGCCAGGAAGCCTCCCATGGACGCCCTGCCTCTAGGCATGTGTGCGCGCCACTTGGGCGCTTTTCTAGGCCATTTCCCGCCAGTGGTGACTCCGCCCAATTCCTGACGTCAGATGCCGTGGCCTTGATAAGCCGGCCGTGGACACTCAGTCTTTGCCTTGCAACGGGCTTACCCTCCGGATCCCTGTTGCTACGTGCCCCGAAGTGAGTTGCCTTGAACTCGTTCCGTTCCTGCTTACCTGCTAGGTTCCACTTACCTGCCACAGTACCTGCTTGGTTCCAGTTACCTGCTACAGTACCTGCCTGGTTCCTGTTTCCCTGCTACAGCACCTGCTTGGTTCCTGCTTCCCTGCTAAAGTACCTGCCTGGTTCCAGTACCCGAGTCTTGCTACAGTTCCTGCTTGGTTCCAGTACCAGAGCCTTGCTACAGTTCCTGCCTGGTTCCAGTACCCGAGTCTTGCTACAGTTCCTGCCTGGTTCCAGAACCTGAGCCCTGCTACAGTTCTGTTACTGTTCTAGTCTGGTTCCAGTTTCCAGTCCTATTCATCAACCAGCCCACACCAGTCTCAAGATCACCTTACCGCCTAAGTCCCAGCGACCGGGCTCCTACTGGCTCCTCCCGGGGGGGCTCGGCTTCCAAGGGTGAAGCCACATAAGTCCCAGCAGCTGGGCTCCTATGGGCTTCTCCCGGGGGAATGCCAGCTTCCATGGTGAAGAGCACCTCTATGTCCAGCCTGAACATCTGCCTCCCGGCCAGTGTGGTATTAGAGACTTTGAATACCTTTCCCAGTCTCCTGCAGGTCGGCCCAAGGGTCCACTAAACTGAGACTCCATAACATTAGTGGCCCATGATTTGCCTGATACTCTTGAGTCCCTGATGGAACTGGCTAGAAGAATTGACCGCCATATCCGCGACTGTACTCAGGAGGCTGAGTCCACGAAAGTCTACAGTGGGGGCTAACCATCCTAAACCTGTGCCT
The DNA here is from genome assembly GCF_901001135.1 of Rhinatrema bivittatum. NCBI lineage: Eukaryota > Metazoa > Chordata > Amphibia > Gymnophiona > Rhinatrematidae > Rhinatrema > Rhinatrema bivittatum. The sequence continues at coordinate 15,089,239 of NC_042617.1, read as the reverse complement.
ATTGCTTCCAGCTTACCATCTGCACCCTCAGAGGAGAAAGAGCCTATGCAACTAGGCTGAAGCCATTTGACCTCCAAGGAGAGACGTTATCGCAAGCGCATGGGATTGTGCATGTACTGTGTGTTATGGTTATGAGGTGTTGGAGTGGATTCTTGGGTACTGTCGTGATGGTCACTCCCACGGGGAGGAGCCCCATGAGGAACTGCAGTACCAGGCTAAACTCTAGACATGCAACACAGAGCAGTTGATCTTTATTATACAGCACGGTGGCTCTGCCCGGGAAGCGGACAGCAGTAGAAGGTAGCTTCAGTGGTAGTAGTCCAGGGATCCTCAGCAGAGAGGACCCCTCTCACTCTTGAGAAGGTGGAGAACAGGAACAAGTTCCATATGTAGAGCATTGAAGCTGTAGGTGAGATAGACTGATAGGTTAGTACTCACTGAAGCAGAAGTTGTATCGGAGTCCTGGCAGGCAGAAGTTGTAGAGTGGCAGGCACCAGATTAGGGAGAGCAGGCCCTCGAGGAGCCAGTACCTGGTATCCCAGGATAGGCACCTGAAAGAAAGCAGAAGGGCCCCCGAGGAGCGGGTACCCAAGTTAAAGTAGAATTACCCCAAAGGATGGAGAGAGCTTCCTGTGGCAGCTAGGAAGCGGCAGAGCATCTTAGACCGGAGCAATTACAATCCTTGCTAACTCAATTTGTTAGCAAACGAAGGGCAGGCTAAATACCAGGATGTGCTGACATCACTCGAGGGGACGCCCCCGAGGTTCTTGCGATGACATGGATAAAGACGTGGGTGGCATGCGCGCGTGCACCCTAGGAAGCCCTTAGGAAACATGGTGAACGCCGTCGCTGTTGCCGATCCGGGGACACCGGGGAGAGCGGCATGAAGACACGGTGGCAGCCAACTTCCCAAGGCTTGAGGAAAGAGAAGGAAGAAAGGTGAGGCACAAAGGTCGAAGCTGTATGAGACTGACGGATGCAACAGTACCCCCCTTCAAAGGGCCCCCCTCCAGACCCCCTACTTGGTCTTGGTTTTTGAGGATGCGATTGATGAAATTGACGAAGCATCTCTTTGTCCATGATATTAGCCAATGGTTCCCATGAGTTTTCTTCTGGTCTGTATCCCTCCCATGACAGGAGGTATTCCCAAACTCTGCCTCTCTTTCTTACATCAAGAATGGCATCTACCTTCTACTCGATGTCTTCTTCTGCATCAACAGGAGTAGGTTCAGGTGTCCTGGTGGAAAACTCGCTAAGGACAAGCAGTTTCAGCAGCGAGATGTGGAAAGCATTATGAATCTTCATAACTGGAGTTTCGGACTATAATTGAGTGAGCCCAACCGTTGGAAAATAGGAAAGGGTCCGACAAAGCATGGTGCAAAGCGAGCAGATGGAAGCTTAAGTCTCAGATGTTTGGTATAGAACCACACTTTATCACCAGGCTGGAATTCAGGATCCTTGCTATCGTGAGCGTCATAGCCTTTCTTTGCTTTTTGTCCTACTTGTTGGAGCATCTCTTTAGTCTTTCTCCAGAGCTGCAGTATATCTTTGGCAGTAGATTGAGCTGCTGGGGACAACACAGAAAGTGGAAGTGGTAAAGATGGTATTGGTTGTCTTCCGCAGACCACTTCAAAAGGTGTAGATCCAGCAGATGATGCTGGATGAGAATTGATGGCAAATTCAGCCCAGTCATTCTGTCTTGAACTGACATAAGCGCGGAGGAACTGTTTGAGAGTTCTATTCATTCTCTCAGTTTGGCCATTCAACTGAGGATGGTACGCAGGGGTGAAGTCAATTGTGATATTAAATTTCTTAGACAAAGCTCTCCAAAATTTAGCTGTAAATGGAGCTCCTCTGTCAGAAACAATATGTTTTGGCATGCCATGTAGGCAAAAGATGTGACTGATGAATATCTAGCAAGTTTCATGGCGGATGGCAAGCCAGGGAGAGCCATGATGTGAGCCATCTTTGAAAATCGATCCACTGTAACCCAGATGGTATTGATACCTCCAGAGAGTGGCAAGTCCACCACAAAATCTGTTGCAATATGGGTCCAGGGCTCATCTGGTGCTGGCAAGGGTTGAAGCAGGCCCCAATGACATCCAGGCAGAGGTTTCTGTCTGGCACAGTTAGAACAAGAAGCTACATAAGCTAGAGTGTCTTCTTTCATGGTGGGCCACCAGTAGTACTTTTGTAGCTTGGCCAGTGTTCGCCATTGACCTGGGTGTCCAGCCAGTTTCGAATCGTGAGCCCATCTTAGCAGTTTCTTTCTTAAGTTGTGGGGTACAATGGTCTTGCCCGGGGGTACCGGATGTGTAGCTGAGAGGACCACTTGTTTTGGGTCAATAATATGCTGAGGTTCATCAGGAACATCTTCTGGGAGTGTTGTGATCTGATATGCTTATGGGAGGAGCTAGCAGATGAAAGTAGCAATCTGATAGGATATACTCCTCCTGTGGGAGGAGTTAGCAATCTGTTACAGATCTGCTAAGGAGTTGGCAATCTGTTATAATTCTGCTCCTGTGGAAGGAGGAGTTAGCAATCTGTTATGATATAGACTGCTGAGTTGGCAACCTGTACCAGCGGAGTACTAGAGAGGGTGCTCAGCTGGACAAGAATGTAAATAGGTGAATCCTTGGACTGATGGCAGATGACAGCGCCCCCAGGAGGGAATCCTGAGAGGGACCACCAGCTAGGCTTGAGTATGGAGACAGACACAAATAGTTCTTTTATTAGACAGGTAGTAGAACCACCAGAGGTGGCAGTAGTGAGCTGATATGCCCGGCAGGGCTGAAGTCCCTCAGATACTGGAACTGTGATCCCAGGATTGCTGAGCTGTAAAGAGACTATAGATAGTGAATAGACAGGGTATGCTGTTATACATAGCCAGTACTTAGATGATAACTCACATAAGGTCTTGAGAAAGCTCAGTAACTGGAAAGGGTTAGGCCCTCGAGGAGCGAGTACCGGTTCCTACCTGTAGTCTGAAATAGCAACTCACAATGTCCATATCTGCGATTGCTTCTAGGCAATAGAGAATCTTCAGAGGGTTTAGGAACATGAGCCCTCGAGGAGCGAGTACTGGTTCCTATCTATAATCTGAAATAGATAAAAGAGAGCGAGGCCCCCGAGGAGCGGGTACCTCTGGTAAGTCCGAGGAGGCAGAGTAGCTTGGATGAATTTGTATCCTTGTCTGAGTCCAAATCGTAGTCCTTGCTAACTCGATCTGTTAGCAAAAAAAGTAAAGACCTTTTATATTGGAAGCGGATGACATCGATGCAGGGGGTCGCCCCTGAGGTTCGCGCATTTGCTGGTACATACTTCGGAGCATGCGCATGCCCTATGTCATCAGGAACATGGCGGATCCGCAGCGTCGAGCCGGCCCGGGGACGCCGGGGAGAGGCGGCAGGGAGATGCCGCGGCAGCAAGCCGTCCATCAGGCTCGGAGGGAGTCGCCACACAGGTAGAGAGGGTAGAGCGAGGGCGAAAGTAGGCACGAACGCAACAGGGAGGAAGGACCGAGATAATGCATCTGCTCTGACATTCTTGTCACCAGGGCGATATTTAGTACAAAGTCAAATCTGTTGAAGAACAGGGACCGTCTCGTCTGTCTATAGTTGAGGTGTCGATCGTGACGGAGATACTCTAGATTTTTGTGATCAATATAGACAGTAATCTGATGTTGTGCACCTTCAAGCCAGGGGCGCCATTCTTCAAATGCCATGTTTATTGCCAATAGTTCTTTATCCCCAATGCTGTAGTTCTTCTCTGCAGGCAAGAAACATCGGGAAAAGAACGAACAGGGGTGTAAGGTCTTAGAATCACCAGTCTGGCTTAGCATGGCCCCAACACCTACATCAGATACATCGACTTCCACAATGAAGGATCGAGTAGGGTCAGGATAGTGAAGACATGGTTTGCTTTGAAAGGCGTCTTTTAACTTCTGGCGTCTTTAACAGCTTCAGTAGACCAATTAGCAGTGTTGGCTCCCTTCTTAGTCATTGCTGTTAATGGAACAGTCATTGAAGAGTAATTTTTAATAAAGGTTCTGTAGTAGTTGGTAAACCCCAAAAATCGTCTTAGAGCTTTCAGACCAGTGGGTCGTGACCATTTTTGAATACTCTCAAGCTTCTGAGGGTCCATTTGAAATCTCTTGTTTGAGACGATGTAACCTAAGAAAGGCACAGATTCCTTATGAAATTCACATTTGGCCAGTTTGGCGTACAAGTGGTTCTTGCGAAGTCTCTGCAGAACTCTTTTGACGTCTTCCTGATGGGATTGCAGGTCTTGAAAAAATATCAAGATGTCATCTAAGTAGACAACGACGCATGGGAAGAGTAAATCACACAGAATATCGTTCATCAAGTTCTGGAAGACAGCCGGGGCGTTGCACAAGCCGAAAGGCATCACCAGGTATTCCAAGTGTCCATCCCAGGTATTAAATGCAGTCTTCCATTCATCGCCAGAGCGAATGCGAACTAAATTATACACTCCTTTGAGATCAAGCTTGGAGAAAATCTTGGCTCTCTGTAACCTATCAAATAGCTCCGAGATGAGTGGTAAAGGGTAGCGGTCCTTTATGGTGATCTCATTCAGATCTCTGTAGTCAATGCATGGACATAACATTCTGTCCTTTTTTCCTATGAAGAAGAATCCTGTACCAGCAGGAGACTTAGAGGGTCTTCTGAAGCCTTTCTGGAGGTTCTCCTGGATGTAATCCGACATAGCCTTACTCTCACTATGTAAAGGGGGTAAACCCTTCCTTTGGGTGGCTCCGTATTGGGCTTCAAGTTAATTGCGCAGTCGTAGGATTTGTGTGGTGGTAACATATCAGCGGCTTCTTTTGAGAACACATCTTGATAAGATGCATATTGAGGCGGCAACCCTTCTAACAATGGGGTAGTTGGCATGCATGTTATTAGAGAGACTTCCATTAAGCATTTGCCATGACAGTCCGGACCCCAACGTGAAAGTTCTAAGGTGGTCCAATTGAATTGTGGCATGTGTATCTGCAGCCACGGTAACCCGAGTACCACAGGTTGCATGGCCTCCTCTACCACAAAGAAGGAAATAGTCTCTGTATGAAGAGCACCGGTACACAAGCTCACTGGCTCAGTAAGCAGGGTTACTTCACCCGGTAAGGACTCTCCATGAATAGAGGACAGTATTAATGGAGCTATCATGGTAGTGGTAGGGATCCGCAAATGTTCCACTAGACCTTTCAAAATGAAATTTCCCCCTGCCCCAGAATTCACTAAGGCAAGGGTATGATATTCCAAAGGCCCGCAGATTAGAGATACTGGAAGATAGAGTGGAGGAGAGGGTGCAGTTATACCTAAGAAGAGTCCTCCCACAGGACTTAGGTCTGCCAGTTTCCCGGACATATAGGGCATGTTTGTACAGCATGACCAGCTTGTCCACAATATATGCATAGTCCCATTCTCTTTTGGAATTGTCTCTCCTTAGAAGTCAGATGACTGTGGCCCATTTGCATTGGTTCTTCTTCGCCAGCAACAGGTCCTGAGAATGTAGGCTTGGGTGAAGGCTTGGTTCGAATCTCTCCCTGGACTGGTCTTCTGTGACTCTTGACCTCTTGAACCTTGTCATGAATTCGGCGATCAATCTTCGCTGCCAACTTCATAAATTCAGCTAAGGTCTCAGGCATCTCACAAGTCACCAGTTAATTTTTGAACCGGGAGTTCAGGCCTTCAAAATATAGTGTTTTCAAACACCTTGGGTCCTAATGTAATTCAGAGGCCAGCATCTTGAATTCTATGGTGAAGTCTGATAAATGTTTGTTACCTTGTTTTAGATGAAACAAGGCTGATCCTGCTGTCGAGTACAGGGCAGCGTCATCAAAAACTGATTTAAACAGTTCAAGAAACCCGGCAAGATCATTCAGGATAGGGTCACTGTGCTCCCACAGCGGTGAGGCCCAAGCCAGAGCTCTTCCATCCAGATACGAAAGGATATAGGTGGTAGGGAAATGGTTAGGTTGCAGAGAAAAATGCATGCAACATTGATTAATAAATCCTCTACATTTCCACACTTCACCCGCGAAGCGTGTTGGAGCAGATAGAAGCACAGTAGACTTGACCGTCACTTCTGGTGGAGTAACTTCTTTACCTGCAGCAGCCGGTGTAGTAATCTGTGCATGCAACTGATTAAAGGCAACAGTCAAGTTGTCTAACGAATTCTGTTGTTCAGAGATTCGCTGGGCCAGGCCTGGAATGGCCTGCAAAGCGGTGAGCTGAGCCGAATATATGGAGTTAGCAGTCTGTTATGGTTATGAGGTGTTGGAGTGGATTCTTGGGTACTGCAGTGATGGCCACTCCCATGGGGAGGAGCCCTGTGAGGAACTGCAGTACCAGGCTAAACTCTTGACACGCAACACAGAGCAGTTGATCTTTATTATACAACATGGTGGCACTGCCCAGGAAGCGGACAGTAGTAGAAGGTAGCTTCAGCGGTAGTAGTCCAGGGATCCTCAGCAGAGAGGACCCCTCTCACTCTTGAGTAGGTGGAGAACAGGAACAAGTTCCGTATGTAGAGCGTTGAAGCTGTAGGTGAGATAGACTGATAGGTTAGTACTCACTGAAGCAGAAGCTGTATTGTTGGAGTCCTGGCAGGCAGAAGTTGGAGAGTGGCAAGCACCAGATTAGGGAGAGCAGGCCCTCGAGGAACGAGTACCTGGTATCCCAGGATAGGCACCTGAAAGAAAGCAGAAGGGCCCTCAAGTTAAAGTAGAATTACCCCGAAGGGGGGAGAGAGCTTCCTGTGGCAGCTAAGAGCAGCATAGACTGGAGCAATTCCAATCCTTGCTAACTCAGTTTGTTAGCAAACGAAGGGCAGGCTAAATACCAGGATGTGCTGATGTCACTCGGAAGGGGGCGCCCTCGAGGTTCCCGCCATGATGTGGATAAAGACATGGGTGGCATGCGCGCGTGCACTCTAGGAGGCCCTTAGGAAACATGGTGAACGCTGTCGCCGTTGCCGATCCGGGGATGCCGGGGAGAGCAGCATTAAGATGCGGTGGCAGCCAACTTCCCAAGGCTTGAGGAGAGAGAAGGAAGAAGGTGAGGCACAAAGTCGAAGCCGTCTGAGACTGATGGATGCAACACTGTGGTCAATCGGGCCATGCAGTCCAAACCTGTCCCCATTTGTCCGGGAACTGATGGGCCTGGGATCTGCAGGAGGACTTCTTCTGGACCTCACCTCTCCTACTCCTCCATTATCATTACCAGTATCTCTGCTATGTGGAGGTCACGAATTTCATACCCTCGCTCTCATTGACTCTGGTGCCGGAGGTAATTTTATTCTAAAGCGCTTAGTTGAACATCTATGGATTCCTACCACATCAATAGCTAAGCCTCTGCTATTGTCATCTATCCATGGAGAACCACTTCCTGGAGAAGTTTCACTGACCACCCAGGCCATAGGCCTGTGCCCTGGAGCTCTACACTCAGAATCTATTTCTTTTCTAGTGTTGGAAAAAGCCATGCATCCAGTGGTATTGGGGCTGCTGTGGCTCAAGACCATATGCCACAATTTAATTGGGCTACCTTGGAACTGTCCCGGTGGGGACCAGACTGTCATGGTTGGTGTCTTGCAGAAGTTTCACCACTCATCTGCATGCCCACTACCCCATCATTACCTGGCTTACCTCCACAATATGCCTCCTTCCAGGATGTGTTCTCAAAGCAAGCAGCTGATGTCCTTCCACCACACAGAGAGTTCGACTGTGCCATAAATCTGAAGCCAAATTCAGAACCTCCCAAAGGAAGAGTTTACCCTCTTTCAGTAGCTGAGACTAAAGCTATGTCTACCTACATACAAGAAAATCTACAAAAGTTATTTATCAGACCTTCCAAGTCCCCTGCTGGTGCAGGCTTCTTTTTCGTAAGGAAGAAGGATGGCACCTTACTCCCCTGCATCGACTACAGGCGTCTGAATGAGATTACCATCAAGGACAGGTACCACCTGCCCTTAATTTCTGAACTGTTCGATAGGCTCCAAGCAGCCAAAATATTCTCCAAATTAGACCTTAAAGGAGCTTACAACTTGGTGCGTATTTGAGAAGGAGACGAATGGAAGACTGCTTTCAACACCCGTGATGGACACTTTGAATACCTCGTCATGCCCTTCAGCTTAAGTAACGTACCTGCAGTCTTTCAAAATATGATGAACGACATCTTACGGGACTTACTTTATCAATGCGTAGTAGTATATCTCTATGATATACTGATCTTTTCTCAAGATCTGCAAAGTCATCAGGAGGATGTTAAGAAAGTCCTAAGACGCCTGCATGAGTACCACCTTTATGCAAAGCTTGAAAAGTGTGAATTCCACAAAGAAGATGTACCCTTCCTGGGATACATTGTTTCTAAGAATGGTTTTCAAATGGACCCCAAGAAACTGAGAGTATCCGGGACTGGCCTCAACCCACAGGCCTGAAGGCATTGCGTTGCTTCTTGGGCTTCCCCAATTACTACCGATCCTTTATTAAAAACTACTCATCATTGACAGTCCTTCTAACTGCTATGACCAAGAAGGGAGCCAACCCTGCCAATTGGTCTCCAGAAGCCATCTCAGCCTTCCTGACACTCAAAGAGGCTTTTCAGAAGAAGTCATGCCTCCGCCACCCTGACCCACACCGTCCTTTCATCATTGAGGTCAACACATCAGATGTTGGTGTGGGGGTGGTTCTAAGTCAGTACAGCGAATCCAAGGTGCTCCATCCTTGCTCCTTCTTTTCTAGGCGATTCTTGCCTGCTGAGAGAAATTATGGGATTGGAGACAAGGAGCTTCTCGCAATCAAGCTGGCTTTTGAAGAGTGGCTTACTTGGCTAGAAAGTGCACAATACCAAATAGTAGTGTATACCAATCACAAGAATCTAGAGCACCTTCGACATGCTCAACGACTAAACCACCGTCAAGCAAAATGGTCTCTGTTTTTTAACAGATTTGACTTCTTTCTGAAGTATTGTCTGGGAGAGAAGAACACTCGGGCTGATGCCCTATCATGATCCTTCTCACCTCAGGATATGCCGGATGAACCCCGTCATATCATTGATCCCAAAAGAGTGGTTCTCACAGCCACCCACACAGTACCCGCCGGGAAGACGGTGGTGGCCAAGAATTTAAGGAAGAAACTGTTGAAGTGGGCACACGATTCCCGTCTGGAAGGCCATCCAGGACAGAGTCTTACCCTAGCTATTTTGCAAAGATACTATTGGTGGCCAACCATGAAGTAGGACGTACAAGCGTATGTGGGTTCCTGCGCTGTCTGTGCTAAGCAAAAGCCACGACCCGGGTATCCATGGGGCTTAATACAGCCTCTACCATCACCGGATGAACCATGGACCCATATCACTACCGATTTCATAGCAGACCTGCCATCATCCAATGGTAATAACACCATATGGGTTATGGTCGACCGTTTCTCTAAAATGGCACATTTTGTAGCACTACCAGGATTACCCTCTGCAACTGAGTTAGCAAAACTCTTTATTAAACACATCTTCCGTCTTCACAGGATGCCTAAACATATCCTATCCGACAGGAGAGTGCAATTTACTGCAAAGTTTTGGAGAGCATGTTGTCTAGGAATCTATTATCTTTGCCTGGTGGGGTTGAAGAGTGAGTTTTTACCCTTTTTGACTTCTTTTGTGCTGACTCAACCACCACTGAGTGGTGAGGTAATTGAGTCTTGTGGAAACCAGGGATGTGCTGGACCAAATATGTCGCATCAGTCCTTTTGTTCACTGGAGGTATGGAACAGGGATGCTCCCATAACCTGTGCAATAGTTCAACAAGAACTTCGTGGACTGGAATAGCTAAAACCTCCTTAGGCGGGTCCATGAATTGCAGCACTTCCAGGGTCTTTTGCCTGGCATCTTCCTCAGTTTGTAATTGAAAAGGTATGGTATCGGCCATATCCTTGACAAAATTTGAAAATGATAGGTCCTCCGGGGGAGATTTTCTCCTTTCTTCTGGAGGAGATGGTTCAGAAAGGATTTCCTATGAGGAGGTATCTGTGTCTGTATCTTGCCATGTATCCGGTGTATGGGACCGAAGAGGTGTAGAAGGGATAAACCCCTTTGGCCTCGATAGTTGTTCCATCAGTTTCAATGGAAATAATGGTGACATTAGTGGGTGGGAGCGTGGAATCCCCAATGGACCCGGGATTGTGTCTGGAATCGGTGGTTCTTGTACAATATCTTCTCCAGTTGGTGGTGGAACCGATGTCTCTTTAGGTTTTTATCAGAATGGCACCGATAAGAGTATCTAGTTTTGTCAAAATTGGTGCAAAAAAAGACAAGTCAGGCACTGGCATCGATGGTGTCATCGGTAATGGTCTCGGTGATGGCATCGATGGATCCATCGACGGTATCGGTAGAATTATCGGAACTGGCACCGATGGAATCGGTGATGGCGATGGTACTGACGATGGCGCTGGCCTCGATGGTTGAGTCGGTGCTGGCATCATATCGAGGAGCGCATCCTGTACTGCCTGGCGGATATATCTGTCCAGTTCCGCCTGCATAGCTGGTGAGACCAGAGCAGCTATGGGGGGAGGCAGTGAAGGCAATTCCGGTACCTCTGCAGAGCCCTGAGGAGGTACGGTTCCCAGCACCGGTGTTGGTGGGGATCACCTTGGTGTCGGCCTTGACGAAGTGTCCTCTCTCCGAGGTTTCTTAGATGGAGGTGCAGGATCCTTCGATGGACCGCCGGATATCGGGTTGGTCTCAGGTTTGTGAGGCCTCCGATGTCGATGCCGATGCTTTTGTTTGCCCTCGGTGGTCTTTTCGATGACCGACATCGATTGTATCGAGGACCTAGATGGGGTTGGCGACGGCCTATCTCCCGCTTCATCTGGTCTTCGCTTCTTGAGGACGACTTTACAGATCGCTCCAGCCGGAGACGACTGCGTAGACGTCGATGTCGATGGCATTAGTTGTAAATGGAACAGGTGTTCCATTTTCTCCATCCGGAGTCTTCTGCCTTTCGGCGTCATCTCAGCACACTTCGTACATGTTAAGACATCGTGTTTTTCGCCGAGGTAAAGCAAACATTCTAAGTGTGGGTTGTAATTGATGTAGTACGGCAGCAAATTGGCATTTTTTAAAACCCGAGGCCATAGCAAAGTCGGACCGCCGTCGATGACTTGCGGGTTAAATAGACGGTACAGAACTGGCAAAACAGAGAGAAAAACTTACTGCGATTGTAAAAAACGAGAGACCCCTGCGGTTTTGAAGTTTTTCCTATTGTTTTTTAAACTTTTTTATCTGGTGAAAATCACCTCAAGGACTCCAAATAACCACGAGGCTAACGGCTTCGCGGAAAAAAGAAGACTGAAGGGAGACCCCTGTGGCTGAGAATATCATGGCATGCTGAGCATGCTCAGTGGGCACACTGTGCCAGTCAAAGGTTTCTAGAAACTTTGACAGTTTTTCCGTATAGGGCTCCATTACTGATGTCACCCAATGTGAGGACTAGCATCCTGCTTGTCCTGGGATAAAGCCCCTACAAAACAGGGAGTCTCCTGAGAAACAAGTAGGAGCAGGCAAAGGAACTGTAGTACGCCTGGTAACCACCAGGGGGAATGCATTCTGATGAGGAATAGGAGAAGCGTTCAGTCTGGTGTTCAGCTGATTAAAAGCGGTAGTCAACGACTCCAAAGTTCTCTGTTGCTCCAAAATCCATTGGGCCAGGCCAGGAATGGCCTGAAGGCTGAGAGCTGAGCTGGATCCATGGAATTAGAAATCTGTTATGTCTGAACTTGGTTTGTGGGCCCTTAGGTCATTGAGAAAGCTGATTCCACCCACAGGGAGGATCCCTGAGGGGACTCTCCACGACAGGCAGGGTCTCAGCAGTGATGGACATAGGAGTCAGAGAATATTTATTATACAGCAAAGAGAAACCCGAGGAGCGGGTTTGTAAACTCAGTCCTGGAGTAGGAAGCCCTGGGATTGATCTCCGGTAGTAATCCACAGAGCAGGATAACCTGGGGAATACTTGCTTCTTGGTAGGTCTGGTGCGTGGTAGTTCCGGTAATGGTCTGCAGCGTGGGGTAGGCTGGAGATAGATGTTGGCAACTAGCACAAGACAGCGTGGATCCGGTAGTGGTCCGCAGAGCAGGGTAAGCCGGGGAATACTTGCTTCTTGGTAGGCCTTGTGCGTGGCAGCTCCAGTAGTTGTCCGCAGCGCAGGGTAAGCCAGAGATAGATGTTGGCAACTAGTACAAGACAGCATGGATCTGGTAGTGGTCCACAGAGCGGGGTAACCCGAAGATCCACACAGCAAGATGGAAGCAGTAATGTAGAGCAGGTCTTGTACTCACTCCTTGGTGTTGCAGTAGAGAATTCGTAGTAGCAGCAGTGGAGACCCGAAGCAGGAACAGTGAAGGGTCATCCGAGGAAGCTGTGAGAGGAACTCACTTAGCTGTTGAAGGTGAGACAGGCAGGTAAGGCTCTCCGAGGAGCAGATAGCCCTGAGTGCAGCAAGGCCCCCGAGGCGTGGGTACCTGAGTCACTCAGTCTGAAATGCAGGAACAGCGAGGTGAATTGTCTCAGAGGAAAGGAATTGAGCAAGAAGGAATCCTTGCTAACTCGTAGGTAGGAAAGTCCGGTAGGCTTAAATACACGTAGGCAGTGACATCATGTGGAGGGAGGCAGGCACGCGCACCCTAGGTCACACCAGATTCAAGATGGTGACCGGGATCGTCCACACCATCCAGGGAACGCCAGGGAGGTCGGCGTGCAGAGGCAGAGGCGGCTAGCTTAGCCAGAATCGAAACTACTGGACAAAATGAGGTGAGCAGCAAAGGTCACAGCTGTCTGCGACTGATGGATGCAACAGATATGGGTAGCCAATGCAATTGTTTTAGAATGGGTGTGATATTTTATTTATTTATTTAAAAACTTTTCTATACCGTTGTTTAGTGATATACCATCACAACGGTTTACAAATAGGCACATGAATAAGTTTGAAATAGATTGTACTTTAACCAGAGGGTGCCGAAGTTGTTCAGATACATGATTCAAAATATTATAAGCTATATGTAATGTGTATTGAAAAGCCCTTTATGGGCTCTCCATATATGCAATATACTGTAATTCTTTAACTTAATACTTAAGTGTGATATAAATAAAATAAAGAACGCATATATGTTCTCTGGTGACTTTGCCTGTGTGTATAAGTCCTTTTCTTGTTTCTTAGTACTACCTATTCCCCATTCTCACTTTGAAAAGCTTTTTTGAAAAGCCATGTTTTTAAGCTTTTTTTGAAGAGTTTTTGATCTCTCATTAATCTTATTTCGGGTGGCATTGAGTTCCATAATATAGGGTCGGCTAGTGATAGTGCTCTTTCCCTTCCTTGTGTCAGTTTAGCTGTTTTTACAGAGGGTATGGTCAGTAAGGCTTTATTTGCTGATCTGAGATTTCTTTGGGGAATATGTAGTCTTAATGCAGTGTTTAACCAATCAGTATTTTCTTCATTGATTAGTTTGTGTATTGTGCAAAGTTTGTGTATTGTGCAAAGTGTTTTAAATTGTGCTCTTTGTTCGATTGGCAGCCAGTGTAATTTGGCAAGAGTTTGAGTGATGTGGTCCCTTCTGCTTTTTCCAGTTAGAATTCTGGCTGCAGAGTTCTGTAAGATTTGGAATGGTCTTAGTGTTGAATGGGGTAATCCAAGGAAGAGTGTGTTACAATAGTCTGTGCTAGCGAAAATAAGTGCTTGAAGAACAGTTCGAAAGTGCGCTTGGGTTAGTAGTGGTTTTAGCCTTCTAAGGACCATTAGTTTCGTGTACCCCTCTTTAACTTTCATTGATATGTGTTGTTTGAGGTTAATTTCATTGTCAATTATTACTCCTAGGTTTCAAGTTTTTTCAGTTAGTTTGACTATCTGATCGTTTCTAATTTTAATGGGATTCTGGATTAATTCAGTTGTTTTTCGTTCAAGGTGTATGAATTCTGTTTTTTTCAATATTAATTACTAGTTCCATTTGGCACAGCAGTTGTTTAATTATATCTAGGTACAACATTGCTAGGTTCAACGTTTTTTCAATTGTTTCGTCTACTGCTAAAATTAGCTGGATGTCGTCTGCATATATGTAATGTATGATACCTAGACCGGCCAAGAGGTGGCATAGGGGCAGCATGTAAATATTAAATAGAGTCGCCGAAAGTGCTGATCCCTGGGGGACTCCAGTTTTTAGCTTGACTTTGTCTGATATAGTGGTTTTTATCCGCACCTGAAAAAAATGTATTGTTTAGGGAGGACCTGAACCATTCAATTGTTTTGTTTTGTAGTCCTATTTCGTCAAGCCTATTTAGTAGTATGTTATGATTTACTGTGTCAAATGCTGCTGACAGGTCTAATATCATCATGATGTAGTCATGACTTGGAGTATTTGTTAATAATCTGGCAGCTGTATTTTGAATGATTTGTAATGGGCGTACAATCTATTTGGGGATACTGATTAGTAGGGTATTACAATAGTCTATACTTGAAAATAATAAAGATTGTAGTATTTTTCAGAAATCATTTAGTTTAAGGTAAGGTTTTACATGTTGGAGAAGTTATAGTTTGTAGTGAGATGTTTGTGTCAATGTTTTTATATGCACTCGCATGTTCAGTGATTGATCGATTTATGTGCCTAAATTTTGAACGTCATCGGAAAGTTTTATTAATTGGTTGTTTAGTAGTAGTTCAGAAGGAGTAGAATCAGCTGGAAATCTTGATAGATGTATTATTTCTGGTTTTTGCATGTTGAGTGCAAGTTTGATAGCCAATTTTGAATTGTTAGCAATAAGTGAGATAAAAATTGTTCGGTTTCTGACCAAGTTGATTTAACTGGAAAAAAAATTGTATATCATCAGCATATATATGTTACTGGACATTGAAGCTTGCTAATATTTGACATAGTGGAATGAGATACATATATTAAATAGTACTGCCAACAGAGCAGAACCTTGGGGTACTTGGAATGTAATAATTTTCCAAGAAGAAACCTGGGATTATATTTTAACTTATTGAGTGCAATTGGAAATAAATGAAGAAAACCCTTTCAGAACAGTACCTGTTAGGCCTATTGATTTTAATCTACTGTTTAGGTCAATTAGATCAATTATGTCAAACAGAGCCGAAATGTCTAAAAGTACTAAGATGAAAGTTGTACCTTGGTCAAAACCGTGACTGATTAAATCGAAAAATGATTGTAATAGAAGCTCTGTATTATGTAGTTTACGGAAGCCAAATTGATATTGGTCGAGAACGTTGCATTTTTCAATAAATATAGAAAGTTGTTTTAATGCACATGACTCCAGAATTTTGGCTATGGTTTGCGAATACATTAGGGTCAGCATTATGTTTTTTTTAAAATTAGACGAATAACTGCATGCTTCAGGGAGTCTGGGACATGACCTTCGACAAAAGATGTGATCACTAGTTTTGTTATAAATTCAATTGTTTCAAATTTTATTGCTTTTAATATGATTGTAGAACATGGGTTCAAAGAACACGTGGAAGAATTCATAGTGGAGATAGAATCTAGAATAGTTTCTTCTGTAATGGTTTCAAATTCAGACCAAGGGAGATTATCAGGACAGAATGTATCATCAACGTTGTTAGAGGATTTTTTATTGAGTTTATGATATTATTTACTTTTTCAATAACAAAGCATGCAAATTGATTTGCTAGTGTTCCATTTTCATTTGGAGTTAAGAGTTGACAAGAACTTGACGGTGGTTTAATTATCTGGTTTCTAGAGTGAAATAGTTCAGCTGGTTTGTTTAGTGAAGCTGTAATTTTGAAATTAATATATTGTTTTTAGGGAATCACGGTGATATTTTGATATTCTTGGAGGTAGTTTTTATAAGCTGTTAAAGTTTTCTGGATGGATTGATATCGCCAGTTCCATTCAAGTTGTCTTAATTTCTGTTTTTTTATTCTAAGTTTGTTAGTATACCAGGGACATAATATTCACGTTTTGTTTTTTCTTGAAATTTTTCAAAGGACATCATTTGTCTAGGCTTGTAATAAGTGCAGTATCCCAGGTTGATACTAGACCTGTGGTGGAATTATCTGTATTTTTATTGTGTAATGGGATAAGATTAATGGCAAGATCTAGGGTCCATCAAGCCCAGGATGCTGGGCTTGATGGACCCTTGGTCTGACCCAGCATGGCAATTTCTTATGTTCTTATGAGTCTATGAAACCATGTTTTTCAATTATGTGTGTGTTCAATGTTTTTCTTTGAGATTGTTCTTTTGTTAATTTGATGTCAATAAGAAAGTGGTCTGACCATGGCACAGGTGTGATATTGGTGGCTATTTCTTGTATTGATAAGTGATTTTCATTGCTAAAACATAGATCTAATAAATGTCCTTTTTTATGTGTGGCAGCAGTGATATATTGTTGCCATCCACAGGCATTAAAGGTATCAAGAAGTGTAAGTGTGGGATGGGACAATGGAGTTGCATCAAGGTGCAAGTTAAAATTGCCTAAGATTTTTGTTTTATATGGATCCAAGGGAGGTGTTAGCAGTGCTTCAAATAGCGGGGAGGAGTTGTGACTAAGTAGCCTTGGTGGGAAATATACACGGTAAATGTTTATAAAGTCAGATTTCAAACAGAGTATTTCAAATTGCTCAAGAGCATTAATGGTAATTTCAACAAAATTTAGAGTTTTCTTGAAAAATATAACAAGACCACCTCCTTTCTGCAATTTTCTCGATTTAAATATAAAGTTAAAATCAGTTTAAAAATAGGAACATTGTAATCCTTGGTCCATGTCTCTGATGCAGAAACAGTCAGGGATTAAGGTTGAGAGCACATCATGGATAATTGTCGTTTTCTTTAATAACATAAGAACATAAGAAATTGCCATGCTGGGTCACACCAAGGGTCCATCGAGCCCAGCATCCTGTTTCCAACAGAGGCCAAAACCAGGCCACAAGAACCTGGCAATTACCCAAAAACTAAGAAGAACCCATGCTACTGATGCAATTAATAGCAGTGGCTATTCCCTAATTGATTAATAGCCATTAATGGACTTCTCCTCCAAGAACTTATCCAAACCTTTTTTGAACCCAGCTACACTAACTGCACTAACCACATCCTCTGGCAACAAATTCCAGAGCTTTATTGTGCGTTGAGTGAAAAACAATTTTCTCCAATTAGTCTTAAATGTGCTACTTGCTAACTTCATGGAATGTCCCCTAGTCCTTCTATTATTCGAAAGTGTAAATAACCGAGTCACATCTACTCGTTCAAGACCTCTCATGATCTTAAAGACCTCTATCATATCCCCCCTCAGCCATCTCTTCTCCAAGCTGAACAGCCCTAACCTCTTCAGCCTTTCCTCATAGGGGAGCTGTTCCATCCCCTTTATCATTTTGGTTGCCCTTCTCTATACCTTCTCCATCGCAACTATATCTTTTTTGAGATGTGGCGACCAGAATTGTACACAGTATTCAAGGTGCGGTCTCACCATGGAGCGATACAGAGGCATTATGACATTTTCCATTTTATTAACCATTCCCTTCCTAATAATTCCTAACATTCTATTTGCTTTTATGACTGCTGCAGCACACTGAGCTGACGATTTTAAAGTATTATCCACTATGATGCCTAGATCTTTTTCCTGGGTGGTAGCTCCTAATATGGAACCTAACATCGTGTAACTACAGCAAGGGTTATTTTGAAATGGATTGTGCATTTATAAGTAAAATAAACAGTGTGGATGTAATTGGGAGAATTGGCAATTTTGATCATTCAGAGTATACTAATGTACGATTGCGGAAAGGTGGTGGTTTTCAATGCAATATAGGAGGGAAGTTATAGCGGCCATTACCAGTAATAACTGGAATTTGTAACATGATTACTTCAGCAATTCCAAAGAATAGAAATGAAAAGTAAGAAAATTCAGCTAAATAGATGAGATTAAAGTAACTGCAGTAAGGTGTGCACAAAGGGGCGTGCCCTTTTGTTGTGCTTCTTCGTGCGCGCGACGAGGTGCATGCGCCCCTCCGGTGCAGGCGCCCCCAGCGACCGATCTAGGGATAAGAGCCCTGCACCTGGAGATGACGTGCAATGGGTGAGGCTAATGGCCAACGGGACGGTGTCTCGATGCAGAGCTGCTCCCAATGTTAGGGGTAAATTCAGGGGTCACCAGATGGTGGGTATTGACTGCTGCATCCAGAGATGTTAGCATTTGGACTCCTGGGCAGGCAATTAGTCCTCTCTCTCTCCGGCATCCGGTCCCGGGGTAAAAGCCCTGTGCCCGGAGATGACGAATAATGGGCGGGGCTAATGGCCAGCAGGACAGTGTCTCGACGCAGAGCTGCTCCCGATGTTAGGGGTAACTTCAGGGGTCAGTGGTGGGTGGTGACTACTGCATCCAGAGATGTTAGTGTCTGGACTCTTTCTGAACAGAAGATTCTCTGATTTCTGTCTCCAAATCCAAGGGTGCTTCCTTCATATTTTGTGGGCAGTGTAATACTCAGCAAAAAAAGAATCTCCCAGTGCAAATAGTTTCCTTGTAAAACTCTAAGCAGATACTAGAGAAGTTGCAAAATAGGTTTTGAAAATCAGTCTTTTCTTTTTTTCCCTTTATTTCCCAAACTTCATATTGTTCCCTTCCTTGATGTACACACAGGGTGAATTCCACTGCACGGCTGTGATGCCAACCAGAAAATCCTGTTATTTTGTGATATGGGATCCAAACATAGTCAAATTACAGGTTCAGGGCCCATACAACTGGCGACATCAGACAAACTAGCTTATGTAGTATTGTGATTCATTACTTTTAACACAGGATGCATTGAGGCAATTGACATGCTGCAAGAAATATCTGCTTCCAGTTTTGCGTAGGAGAATTGGGTCCTAATTTCCTCAGAAAATATTTCTCCCACCCTCCCCCCATGACATTTACAAACCTAAGCCCATGCATTTGCTAACACAGAGGGGTTTTTTTTTGATTAGGGATAACGAATATTATAATGTCTAAAGAAATTGTTATGGTTTTGTAGGAAAGTGTGAACCCCAGGCCGAGGTGAGAGATGTCTCCGCCCACAGGGAGGAGCCCTGTGAGCCTCATCATCGGTGGGCGTGGTCTCAGCAACATAGGACACAGCTGTGAGAGAGAATTTATTAGATAGAAAAGATAAGGCATAACACGAGGAGCGGGGAATGCAATAAACACAGTTCTTGAGCAATAGGATATACCCAAGGTGGTACTGCAGATGAGGAGCTCCGGTAGTGGCTCACAGCGCCGAGTACACCAGGAGGTTCCTGCAGGCTGGTGGTGATATCTCAAAGTGCAGATCCGGTAGTGGCCCGCAGCGTGGGTATGCCAAGAATGACTGTACTGTAGATGACGAGGTAGATGAGATCAGATATACAGGAACCAGGCAGAGGACCTTGAGTAGCTGCAGCATTACCCTGTAGCTTAGAATAAGTAGAAGCGACAATACTTAAGCAGTGTTGGTATTGTAAGAAACTGGAGATAGTACTCACACAAGGAAGTTACAGGCAAGAGAGACCCAAGAAGTGGGTCAGATGAAGTCAAGGCAGGAAGGCCCTCCAAGGAGCGGATAGCCAAGATGCGGAAGGGCCCCCTTGGAGCAGTTACCCAGAGTGTCTAAATGCCATGAGGAGATACTGGAACAGGAGATCCAAACGTGGAGCGGATTTAACAATGCA